>NW_021703769.1:47236785-47425541 GCF_005190385.1 Monodon monoceros | reverse complement strand
GAGAGAGAGAGAGAGAGAGACAGACAGACAGACAGATTAGTTTTTTCCTTCTTTCTAGGCCCTGGCCAACCCCCTCTTGGCCTCCTCCATCTGCTCTGGGAGGGGAGGCCGCTCTCCTTCCCAGGCTTGGGTGGGTGGGGAGAAGGCCTGGGTGGCCTGGCCATGGGTTGGTTCTAGGTGGGCAGCTGCGCTGAACCTTGGCCACTTCAATCCAGCTTCGCTGATGTAGCCACTTCAGACAAAGGGTCCGTGGGGACGCCTGGCCCCAGCCCCCAGCCTGTCCATCTTTGCCCACAGCCCAGGCCCCCCATGAGGGGACTGTGCCAGCCACACCTGCCTGGAGAGACCTCTTCAGGAAACAGCGCCAACCCCTCCAGGGACAAGGGGCGGGGTGTCTGGTTGGGGCGGGGCCCAGGAACAAGCGGGCAGCACATGAGGGCGCCAGGTCGGCCAGGTCAACGATCCAAGCAAATATTTGGCATATCAGTGCTCAAGGCTGACCTTGACAGTCCATCACTGCGTCCTCGGAAGTGGTATCAGGCTGCTCTCGCCCACGCCTCCCCTCGTTTCATGGGTAGGTATTTCTAGCTGGGGGCAGGGGCCCACCCATCTTCCCAGCACCCCCCCCCACCTACAGCTCCCGCCTTGCCCACCTCACCCCAGGTGGTCCCTGGACAAATCAGTTTCTCCCCCAGACCACCGCGGCACACACCCTGGCCCCTCCAGCTGGCGAGGATGTCCCTCTCCAAACCCCTGAGGGAGACAGCCTCGGCAGGAGGCGAGGGAGCTGCACCCACGCCCCCTGCGTCCCCTGCGGCTGGAGAGGGCGTCCTGCGCTTTCTCAGAAAGTTGCTGAGCGTGGCCCCAGCCAAGAGCGCAGCATTGCCTCTCTGGGTGCTTTGTTCCACTTCCTGGAGGCTAAAAATACCCTGGCACTGCCAAGGCAGCCCTTGAGAGCCCAGGGGAGCCGGCAGTGGGAGCGGTGATCCGGCACCTGGCACAATTAAAAGGAGAAACGCAGTCACTCCTTCAGCTCAGAATAAGCCAGCCTCCTGGGCGCCCCGCCCCCTGCCCACTTGGTCTGCAAGGGAAGCCTCCCTGCACCCCTGCTGTGCCCCTGCTTCCTTTCTCCTTCCCCAGGCTGGACCACCTCCATCCCCGTCTGGCCGGAGCCTGGAGTTGCCTACACGACTGTGCTCTGACACGTGTCAGAACAGCAGCTCTCCTGCAGAACGCCCTGGAAGCCTCACATTCCTCTAGCAAAGCCGCAGTTAGCACCCAGGCTTCAAATGGAAATTCCCTTAGTGGGTGATAACCCAGTGGCTTAAATTCAAAACAACCTGCCTCAGTCCATCTGCATCTTCTCAGGACCTCAAGCCTCTGTGAGAATCTGATGAGAGCTCCGGGTCCAGGGCAACATTCTCCAAGCAATTCGAGGGAACGTACGCACTGTTTGTTCCCAGCCAGGACTCCCCACAAACACCCCCAAGTGAGGAGCCCTCGATGTGCTGGAAGCCGGCCCCTGAGCTACACGCTGACGTGGAAGATGGCAGAGTGGCGCGCAGACGAATACCAGCCAATGGCGCGAGTGCGGGGCCGTGGGGTGAGGACCAAGGGCTATGGGACTGTGGGTGTGGAGGGGAAGAGGGTGCGTTAGAATGGGGTTTTGAAGGACAGACAGGATTTAACCAGAGAGAAAATGCAGGCTCAGAGAACTTGTGTTCATAGCAGGGCGTGAAAAAGCAACCTTGTTTGGGAGCAGGGGTGGCCAAAAGACTTGTACAACGTATGAAGGGCGAGCGTGCTGGTTTTCCATTGCTGTGTAACAAGCAACACACGCTAATTATCTCACAGTTTACGTGAGTCAGGAGCGAGCACAGCTCTGCGGGGTTCTCCTCTCAAGAACTGGGTTCTCAGCTGGGGCTGTGACAGCCCCCGACCCCACCCCTGAGGCTTCAAGGCAGGAAATCTTCCTCCCACGTCATCCAGCGGATTGGCAGAATTCCCTGCCTTGCAACTCCTACTGTCTGTGGGCTCCTAGAGGCCTCCGCAGTTCCCAGAGGCTGCCCCCGGCCCCCTCCCCGTGGCCTTCTCACTCCATAAATTGGCCAAGACAGAATCTGATCTTGTATAAGGTAACCTAATCAGGGGCAACATCCCTCAGTTCGTCCACACCGGCGGAGGGGATTACATGGTGCCACGGTGGGGGGGATTAAAAATAGGGAGTGGAAATCATGGGTCCATCATAGAATTCTGCTGACCACGGTAAGACTTAGCTAGAAAACAGGGTTACAGCCCAGTTGAGAAAGCCCTTGATTCTGTGGGAGACAGAACGCCACTGAAAGGGGATGGGAGGGAAGAACGAGAGCAGAGGCTCAGGTCATTGCCCTTTGGGAAGGTGGTTGCCATGGCTCCAGGGGAGAGCATGAGGGGCTGTGGCCATGGGGATGGAGAAGAAAGACCCGATAGCCACCTGGCTGTCTACTCAAGTGTCACCTGATCAGTAAGGCTCTCCCTGTCCACCTGACATAAAATGACCACCTGTCTCTTCTCCCAATTCCGCCCCCAGCTTTATTGTCTCACAGCCCTGACCACCATTGGTCATGCTCTGTGTTTGCCTGTTTATTGGCAAACATAATTGTCTTTCTCTCCCTCACAGAATGTAAGGACTTTGTTTGGCTTACTGCTGTATCTCCCTCCAGCCACTAAAACAGTGCCTGGAGTATAGTACATGCTCAATAAATATTTGCTAACTACAGGAATGAATGGATGAATGAATGGGTTTAAGAAATTCTGGCAATAGACTTGCTTGAGCTCCATACAATTAAAATGTAGCAGCAGGGGCTTCCCTGGTGGCGCAGTGGTTGAGAGTCCGCCTGCCGATGCAGGGGACGCGGGTTCGTGCCCTGGTCCGGGAAGATCCCACATACCGCAGAGCGGCTGGGCCTATGAGCTCAGCCTGCGCGTCCGGAGCCTATGCTCCGCAACGGGAGAGGCCACAACAGTGAGAGGCCCGCGTACCGCAAAAAAAAAAAAAAAAAATGTAGCAGCAGAAGAAGGCTGCGTTGCTGATATGCTGAGGTTGGTCTTGATAGATTTCGTGGTGATGCTCAGCATCTCCTTGGGAAGGGGTAGGTCAAGATGGGAAGTAGTCACTGAGGTTAACTTTGATCGAGTGGATCTGAGATGGTTACGATCAGCTAGGTCGGGATATCTAGTGGGCAGTTGGAATTGTGAGATTCAGAGCTCGTGAGATGAATAGAGAACAAGGGAATAGACTCTGCAGTCAGTGCTAATAGAGGGCAGACGAAGTCATGAGGGTAAATGACGGACGAGAACCAAGGATACGCCTGGAAAGAAGGAGCCCCTCTGAGAGGTAGGAGAAGAGAGGGGAGGGGGTGCCAGAGAAAGAGTTCTGGAAGGAAGGCAGGCCAAGCAAACAAGACAAGGACCGAAAGGCTGTGGCGATGAGGAGGCCTCTGGTGACCACGTGAGCGCAATCTCAGAGTCGTTGCGGATTCCAAGTCACTGACAGGCTGCATGTGGGTACCAACCACCCTTCAAGGAGGAACCTGGGGCGATGCTGAGAACAGACATGATGGCGAGGAAGGGAGGAGGGGGGAAAAGGGGGCAGGTCCCAGAGTGGGCAGAGGAGATTCTGGGATGGCCTAAAAGCACAGACCCAGCAAACTCACCGGAACATTCCCCACCCTGCCTGTCCCAACCCTCCCCTCGGCAGAACGTGGGCAGGCACAGGAGAAGGTGAGGAAAGGAGGGACTTCGGTGGAGAACACACGCAGGTCCTTGGCCTTGAACTAGCTGTTGAGAGAAGCTTAAAATGGAATCCTCGCGGGAGCTCAGGAGCTGAGGGCGCCTGGTTACACGTGGAGCGTCCTGCTCTCACCCTTTCCTCCGGGGTTGGAACCCGTCACAGCCCTGTGACAGATGGCATTTTCTAAAAACGGCCACACAGTATCTCCCATCCCATGTGATCTTCCACGATGGGACCTTGACATACTGCCATCAAGAGGTGAGGCCTGTGTCCCTCCACCCTGAACCTGGTGGCCTTTGTGACTCAACTAGTGGAGTCTGGCATCAACCACGGCAGGTGACCTCATCCTCGTGGTCGGACCTCACGGTTGGACAGGGCCATGCAGCTTCCGAAGGTTTCTGTCTCTGGAGACATGTGTCTTTGAAGCCCTGGATCACCATATAATAAGTCTGATTAACCTAAAACCACCACAGAGAGAGACCCTCGGCCCAGCCTCAGCTGAACTCCCAGCCAACACAGCCATGCCGCGCCTCTCGCCAAGGCTCTTGACTGTGATCTCCCTTGTTCCTGGGGTGGAGCACAATGTCCTGCCCGTTCCCCTTCCCCACCGAGCATTCCCTGGGAAGGCTGGCTTTATTCCCCCATCTGGGGCCCAGAGTAAGTGATAAGCAAGCAGGCCCTCGGCAGGGTACCCACCCTGAACAGGTCCCAGTGGTCGTGGGCACAGGTCACCTGCCAGCTCCCAGACCCCCACCTACTCCACTCCAGGAAACATGGAAAATCCAGAGACCATCCCAGGCCCAGCTGCACTCCACGAAGAGACTGGGCAGGCTGCCCAGAATTACACAAAATGGACTTTGGGCTGAGTGCCCAAGCTGGACTGATGCCCCCACCTGCTTAGAAAGGGCACTCTTTTCGGAACCAAGGCCACACCTTGTCACGAAAGCCAAATGTTGGCAGAGCAGGACAGATGGGTGGGAGGGGCCCCTGGGGTAGATGAGGCACCTCCCCGGTGCCTCCCCAGCCTGTCAGTCGGAGGAGCAGAAGGCAGCCCTCACGTGCAGGTAGTAAGTCATCCTCGTTATTGAGGGCAGCCCAGCTGCTTCTGAGAACGGGCTGCTAAGGCATCTGGGACTCATCCCCCAAATCCCAGCCTTTAGCAGTGAGATAAATAGAGTTTAGGGAGCCTCACGAGATGGTCCTCCTTAGAGCAAAACCGATAAGTGAAAATCAGGAAAAAATTGTTTCATATCCTGTACTTGTGATAGGATACATGTAACCTGCCATTTAAGATAGGATTTGATTTATTATTTAAGTTGCTTTATTCTCAGTTATCCATTCTTTTGATAAATATCCAGGGAGCGTCTAGTATGCACCCAGCACCAAAAGAAAAAGACATGTTTTCATGAATACTTATCAATATATGTGAGAATTTGCAAAGGCTATTTCCAGAACAGCGGTCCTCAATCAGCGTCCCTGGGGACATTTGTTAATGTCTGGAGATATTTTTTGGCATCTAGTGGGTAGAGGCCAGGGATGCTGCTACATATCCTACAATGCACAGGACTGTACCCACAACATAGAATTATTTGGTCTGAAATGCCACTAGGGCTGAGATTGAGAAACTCTGGCCTGGAAGGATGAACATAACACAAGAAACAGGTGAGCAATTGTTACCTGTGGGGCAGGGGAACTGGGAGACCAGGATACACGGACGTGTGAGATGGTGGTTCTTCATTATGTGCTGTGTTGAACCATTTTGTAGGATTTCTTACCACCTGCATGTATTACTCATTTTCTAAAAGGAATAACTATGACTTGTCGTAGCCATACTTATTTGGTGGCCTCCTGCTGGTTGTTGGGGGAAAGGAATTTGAAGAAGAGGGAAAACCAATGTGTTCACAGTCCATGGTGCCTGCAGCCCATGGGCCATCCAGCCTCCTCTGGTCCAGGACTCCTCAACCTCACCCCACTGACACTATGGACCAGATCATTCTTTCCTGTGGGAGGCCATCCTGTGCACTGTAGGATGTTTAGCAACATCCCTGGCTTCTGCCCACCTGATGCCAGGAGCATCCTCCCTTTCACTGTGACAACCAAAGATATTCCCAAGTGTCCTGGGGGAGGGTGGCAAGGGGCAAAATCACCTCTGGTTGGGAACCACTGTGCCAAACCTCTGCAAATCCAAACACAAAGAATTTCCCATTCACTGACCTCACAAATCTACAGTGGTCCAGCTGGACCCTCAGGTGGACACATAACTGCGCAAACTGGCACAAGGACGTGGAGAGCAGAAGCGCATGGAGCAAAGAGTGGGGTCCCAGCTGCCCGTGGGAACTGATGCTCACAGAGAGTAAGAGGGGTCTCGGGGCTCCTCTGAACCATTCACCCGTTTCACCGAGGAGGAAACAGAGCAGAGAGGTGATGTGGCCAAAGTCACACAGTGTATGATGACCAGTGACACTGGGACCACTCTATTCCCTGTAGCATCCCGAGACATCCTTAGGAGGCTTTCCTTGTCCCTTATCCACTCCCTGTTCCATGGGCACCCCAGAGTCTCCTGGGATGCCCTCTTGAAAGTGGACCACCTAAGACAGTGCCTGGCTAGTGCGTGTGTTTTCTGCATTCACCCTGTCTTTCTAGATAAGCAATCGCTCTGCTGTTCCTGGCACAGCATGGGCTCCAGTGTGAACCAACTTGTTTGTGGACACAGAGTTGTCTCCTAGGGACTCCTTCTGCAGCCACAGGCAGCTGGGACCTGGGGAAAGCTGGTTTACAAAACTCTCTGACTTTTCATTGATAGAGAGCAGCAGGGAGGAATGGCATGAGAATCAAACCTCACCTTGTTTCAGCTCCCTGGGGAAGGCAAGTGAGAGCGAGTCTGGCCTTGGCAATGAAGTCAGCCAAGCCAGCTGGTCCCTTCTCTCCTTCCGGTGTGAAAACCAGGTTGTTTTTTTCATGGTGAAGAACCCAGGCTTTGAAGCTTGACTGCCTGGGTTTGTAACTCCACTCTGCTACTTCCTGGCTGTGTGGTCTCAGGCAAGTTACTCAACCTCTCTGAGCCTGAGTTGCTGCATCAATAAATGGCAATAACAGTGTTGGCTTCATAGTATCATTAGAGTCAGCTGAGAAAAAACACGTGACATTCTTAGCATGGTGACCAGCACATTGTAACTACGAGTGAAATGATTCCTGCTGCTAGTACTGTATGATTCATTATAAATATAAGTATGAATATAATGTTTATAAATATAATTATATAAATTTCATATATATTATAATAAGTATAATAATACCATGGCTCATGGGCCCAATACAGGTTTTCACAAATAAATTCCATTTGGGGACAGACGGGCTGGAAAACTAATGAGAGATTTCTGGTCATTTGTATGACATCCCTCCCCCCACCCCATAATGGAAAATAAAAGGACCTTTTAAAAGCAAATTTTAATGGTGGTCTAGCTCATCTGAACAGGACACAATCGCCCTGTTCTTGGTTTTGGCTGTTTTCCAGCCACGGTGTTCTTCGCATTGATCAGAGAGAAATCCCCAAGGTTTGGCAACGGAAGATTTTAATTGCTCTGGATGGACCGATTTTTGGCTTAGCTGCTCAAGCATATAATTGAGAGAGAGACAGAGAGAAAGAGAGAGAATGAATCGCTTTGAGATTACTTTGAGATAAATATATAGTCAGACCTCCCCCTTCCTGATCAGACCTAAAACAGACAGCTCTCCTGTCTCCCCCAGCTCTGGGGAAGGAGGGCACAAAGCAGGAACTGCATTTTCTTGATATTTATCTAAATAATGATGTGTGATAAATAACAACTGCTCTCCTTCATCATATGTGCTTGCTGTATGTTGGATTTCCCCAGAAACAGACCCTGAGACAAGTATCTAGTCAACCTACTTTATTTGGAGGGAATCCTGGAGGCACCGGGAGAGGATAGGGAAAGTGAGTCAGAGATTGGAAGTCAGCCAATAAAGCGTGTGTTATCAAGCACATTATCACTGGGGCGCAGGGCACTTACTCTCCCCGGCAACCGTGGGACGAGGGAGCTGGGGAATTTATACCCCAGCCCATCAGTCACGGTTGGGGTATAAATTCCCTGGCACTTGCAGCCTCCCCCAGTGCAGGCAGCCAGAGGAAGCCCTGGGCAAAAAGTCACAAGAGACAGAGTGGGGCTTTCTGGAAAGGGAGTGTGTGGGGTGAAGGGGCACAAATAGCACCCAAATAACAAACCCCAAAATATGATGAGTCCCTATTTCCCCACTCAAAAGATCCAAAGGATGTGTGACATAATTGAATATATAATCTTTCTTTTTAAATAGATGAAATATTTAATCATCTATTTATAACCAGTAACTTACTTGCCATCCATGCCCACGATCACAGGTTACATGTAACGATGTTACTTTAGAAGATTCCTCTCACCCTCAGTCCGTGACTCAGTTTCTTGCCACCCCTTCCAACGCATCTGTGGGCTCAGGGTCTCTGCCATCATCAAAGGCACCTTTTGAGTCATCTGAGTTTGCTAAGCACATCTTCTTCCCTCCCCTCTTGGTTCTCAGCGATGCAGCATTTTTGGAATCTGTAGGACGCTTTCACTGGCATTTTTATCCCAAGCCTCCAGCACCTATTTACATAACATTAGGGCAGCTGGTGGTCCCGTTCATCCAGAGGTGTCTGTGCCAGATCCTCATCCTGTAACCACTGACTATGAGTTCTTAAGTGTCCTCAAAAGATCTGTTCACACTCACACTGCAAACTATGACGCCACAGAATCGGTTCCAAATCTGGATTAAACTTCCTAGCCTCCTTTTAAGCAGCTCCTCAGATGACCTCAGTAAATGGGCATAAATGTTTCAGGCAATGAATCTCACCCAAACAGCACATGGTGGTTCAAAAAATAATAACTGAGAGCCTTCCACTACACGAAAGAATGTGTGCAGTCTTCCTTGAAAATAAACAGCCTCTTGTTCCGAGAATCATTTGGGGAGAGGAGAAATTCACAGTGTATCCAAATAGAGTAGAGTTTTGGTGGTTCTAGGCATAAGCTCATCTAACCCTCACAACCATGCACCATGAGGTGGGTTCTGGGATCGTCCCCATTCTACAGATGGAGTAACTAAGGCTCAGAGATGGGAGGGAGTTGCCCGAGGTCACATAGGAAGTGGCAGAGGGGTGATTTGAACCAGGTCTGACTGAAGACAGGAGTGGGGGAGGGCTGCCAGGGGGCTGGGTCCCTCTGGAGTTGGGAGAGGGCCTGGATGGAGAGGAGAAAGCTGCCTTGACACTGATGGACCCAGACACTTTCCCTCGCCCATCAGGGGCACCTCCGCTGAACCCCAAGGGCTCCTTGTCTCCCAGGACCCCCCTGAGCCCGCTGGAGACTACCCCAGTCTAGGCCTGGAGCCGACGGCCGTGTGTGGGCACCATCTCCCCAAGCAGGGGGGTCGAGGGAGCCCAGTGGCCGCACGTGCACCCCTGAGTCCCAGGTGTGTTTCTTCCCTTCTAGAAATCAGGATGAAAAAAGAGAAGAGGAAGAAACGGGAGCGGCAGAACGGAGCCCCAGCGAAGAGAAGACAGGGACCCGCTTTCCCCCGAAGGGGGACACGGTGCAGCCACAGCCGCCGGTTCCTGGACAAAGCTGGGGCCTCCCGGGGATGCTGGCGAGCCCGCCGGAAGGCCGCCCTCGGCCTTGCTCTCACATCTCCTCACAGCCGCGATGTGCAGAGGGTTCTCAAGGGTAGCGTTCAGGTTCACAAATGGATCCTCAGAAAATCGTGCCTCCCGGCTGCCCGCAGCAGCCACGTCAGCAAAACACACCGCGGAAGAGAAGTCTGCGGCCATGGGGCCAAAGACAACTCAGGATGCTGTTTTAAATTAGCCAACGGCTGTCCCCTCCCACCGGTGACAATGACCAGATTTGGGGTGGGGGGGAGCAGGTGTGCCCCAGTTCATGAACATTTGACAGACAATCCCCAAAGCTTGAGGCTGAGATCATCCACGGCCACACAGAACCTCTGCCTCAGGCAGCCCAGTGACCTCAGGAGGGGCCAGAGGGGCCTGTGCAAGGTGGCTTCTGTGACCCGTCTAGCTGGGACATACTCTAATTCCATAGTCTCCCAGCCGCCTTCTCATGGCTCCACTGGGCCCCTGAGTGGTCCCCCAGCTGTTTAAAAGAGGAAGGTGTGTACTTTGTGGTGAGAGCGCTTACAGACCTCACAGTTTAGCCTCAAGAAGAGACTGGAAGGCAGCTGTCATTTTTGGCAGCCCTTTTCTTATGGGGGGGGTGCGCCCACTGTGTGGACCTTGGTGGATGGGAGGCCCCGCCTCCTAGTCCAGAGGCTGGGGAAGGACATAGGCCTTGGCCCAGACAATGGGACAACCCTGCCCAGGACTCCAAATGTGGAGCAAGAGGTGAAAACATGCAGGAACCAGTTAGCGTTCGTTTCGTGGCAGCAGCAGCAGCTGGTGGCCCAGGCAGAAGCCAGAGGCTATCAGCTGTGACATCCAGCAGTGCCAGTGTCCAGCCGTGGTTGCCAAGCCAGCCCATCCCATGTCTTTGGCTGGAGCCCTGCCACCAAACCACCCATGGCTCCAGTCCACTTTCCAAGCCCACAACTTCGTGCTCTTTGTAGATCCTGCAGGCTGCCCAATAATCTCAATAGATATGTTTCTTGCTTCAAGTTTAGCTACAGTTGATTTTTGTGGCTTGTTCCCCCAAAACACTGACTGATAGTAAGCCAAACCATTCTTACTTTTTTTTTTTTTTTGGCTGTATCGTGTCTTCTCTGCTGCATGCGGCCTTTGCTGCGGTGCGCAGGCTTCTCATGGTGGTGGCTTCTCTTGTTGCGGAGCACAGGCTCTAGGCTTGCGGGCTTCAGTAGTTATGGTGCGCAGGCTCAGTAGTTGTGACTCGTGGGGTCTAGAGCACAGGCTCAGCAGTTGTGGCGCTCGGGCTTAGTTGCTCCGTGGCATGTGGGATCTTCCCAGACCAGGGATTGAACCCGTGTTCCCTGCATTAGCAGGCAGATTCTTAACCACTGCGCCACCAGGAAAGTCCCCAAACCATTCTTTCTTACTTCAAGAGTTAAATAATGTCAAAGAATAATTTGAGGAGTAAAAAGGTAAAATTATGACTCTCATCAAAATATAAAGGTTCTGTTTAACTCATTCATTAATGAGGGAACCAATTAAGGTGTTCCAAGTGGTTCAGAGGAGAATTTCCAAGGACCACACACATAGAGGTAGTCAGAATGCCAAAATCACCTTACAAATGGGTGCAGAGGGGCCTCCCTGGTGGCGCAGTGGTTGAGAGTCCACCTGCCGATGCAGGGGACACAGGTTTGTGCCCCGGTCCAGGAAGATCCCACATGCCGCGGAGCGGCTGGGCCGTGAGCCACGGCCACTGAACCTGCGCGTCCGGAGCCTGTGCTCCGCAACGGGAGAGGCCACAACAGTGAGAGGCCTGCGGACCGCAAAAAAAAAAACAAAAAACAAAAAAAACCAAACGGGTGCAGAGGAAGTCTGTCCACAGGGTGATAATCGATTGAATTCCACGGGACCAAATTAATTTGCATTTCTATGAACATAAATCACTAGCATTATTGTGGGGTTTTCCGTGACTTACAGAGTTGTAAAACAGCTCAAAGAGTGTGAGAGGCAGAGATGGCCTGGAAGGATGCCCTAGACAGGACACCAGGGATCTTTTTATTTTTCTTGTCCATTTGCAAGTCTGTCACTAATTTTTCCTGACGGTAATATAGGAGATGATCAAATGGACGGAAGAGACAACACAGGCAACACTCAGAAGATTGTACACTCATCATCTTGAACAGACTACACTCAGTGTAACCAGTTCAAGACAGAATCATGTGGAAAGTCCTCGGGGCAACTTGAGCTGGATTTTAAGGCCTAAGTCAGAGCTGAAGAGGAGGGTTTTCTGGAAAGTGTGAGCAGAAGCTTGGGGGCAGTAAGGAGGCTGGCAGGATCCACTGGCAGGTTGGACGCATCTGCCCAGAAAGGCTGGCTTGTGACGGCAACTGGCAATGACAAGGTTGGAAATATAAATTGGAGCATCCTTGTGGCTTCTTATTGCAAATCTCAGAGCTTATTAAAGGGAGAAGGGAAAGGGAGGTAAGATGGCCAAATAAAAATAGTGTAGAAAGAGTCACCTGAAAGGGCTGCTTGATTTAGTCTGCTCACAGTAGGCAAGGCTGGGGTGCTTTCCTAGGGACTCTCTTTTGGAAGTGTCCTGCCTCCTTGCTGAGGACAAAGCAGCAGGCAACCAGGTTTGAAACCAGATGACCCCAGCCCTTGGCGGGAGTGGGGAGGGATAGGGTTTACACTCAGACCCAACCATAGTCAGGGGATGCTGATTCTGGAGTGGTGAGAATGTAGAAAGTTGGGGCCTAGGTTACTACTATGGCAATCTAGAGTCTGTTGCCCACTGTATCTGGAGGAGCAGAAGGGCAGAGCCTCTAGGACATAGTCAGTCTGCAGGGAAATGGGAGCAGGCTGGCAGAGAAGTGACCACAGGCCTGGGTGCCTGACAACCTCTGGTCCACGAGGCCGCAGTCCAGGTCCCTCCAGGGAACACTTTCTCCCTTGAATTCACATGAATAGCTCTCCACTCCTTGCCCCCAAATAGGCTTCAGGGAGCCTGATGAGCCCTAACACATTTCTTCCCTAGCACCCACTCTCCCTGCACCTGGGCAAGGTTTGCAGGAGAACTGTTGAATACAGATTGCACAAATGAATGAATAGTGAATGGTATGAAATCCCATCATTTCACTTCTTTCAGAAAGGCCCAGGAGGACATTCCACTCCATCCCTCGTGTATTAATTAAACGCCCATGGCTCCCTTTCACTGGACACCCACCGTATGCCAGGCACTGTGCTGACCCCTGCACCTGTCAGAGGCAGCTCTGAGCCAACTGCCTGAGTCTCAGCCTAATGCCCCGCCCTGCCTCTTACCAGCTCTGTGACCTTGGGAAAGTTACTCAACCAACCTTTCTGAGTGTCCATTTCCTCACTCACAGAATGGGAACAATAACTTTCGTGCCTCCGTAAGTTGTTGTGGGGATTTCGGTGAGTGAAAACAGGCAAAGCCCTAAAAATGATGCCTGACACAAAGTAAATGCTCAACAAATATTAGATCTAATCTTCAAAACGCCCTTCAGAAGGTAAATACACGTATTACCCCCATTTCAGAGATGGTAAACTGATGCTTAGAGCCCTCTCCTGAGCTGGTAAGTAGTGGGGCTGGGGTTCAAACCGATTCCAGAACCTGTTTGCAGGTTATGTCATGGAGCTTAAATACTCGGTGTGGACCTAAGAGGTACACAGTGCAAGGTGCTGGGATAAGGCTGTCACCAGAACACACTCAGCCCCGCGCCCTCGCTGGAGGCTGACCTGACTGCCCACCCCCCCTCCCCGTCCCTAGCAGCCCCAGCAGCCGCAGGGATGCCCATCGCCCTCGGACGACTCAGGCTTGCGGGCTGGGCCGTTCACGTGTCGGGAAGGGAGGGGAAACCCATCGCCGGGGGAACACCCTCTCGGGGGTGGCGGGCGTCCCTGAGGGCGCCAGCTGCAGCGCTCACGGAAGCTGGCAACGCTTAAGTCCAGCTTTTAAAAAAGTACAGTCCGAGCTGGAGTAAACCCGGAGGGAGACGCGGTCGGGCTGCGACGGAGGCCCTGCCGCCCCGGACTTGGTGGCCGCGAGCGCGGAGCCTGCCCCAAGGCCGCCACGTAGAGGAGCCAGCCTTCCGGTTCACGCCCGACCCGGCCCGGCCCATCCCGCAAGCCGCTGCCCATCAGCCTCTCGAAGGGACGCGGACTCCATCAGGGCTCGGGGAAGGGCGGGGCTCGAGGAAGGCGGGGCTGGGGGGGGGGAGGCCTGCTCACCAGGCCCCGCCTCCCCAGCGTCGGCTCCCACCCCAGCCCCGCCCCCCAGCGGGGCTGGCCTCTCCCGGGCTCCTGTCTTCACATCCCCAGGTCCTCCCTCTGTGGCGCCCTGTCCCCCTGCAGTGGCCTCTGCCTGCACGCTCACACTCACACAACACCCGGCACCAGGTCCCTCTAGGCTTTCTTCCTTATCCAGTTAGAGCCCTCAGAACCCCCAGAGGTTCAAGGGCCTGCAGTCCACCAACACATTGGCTGGGTTCAAATCCCTGCTTGCTGGCTCTGTGACTTTGGGCAAGTTACTTAATCTCTCTGGGCCCCAGTTTCTCCATTTGCAAAATGGGGATGATAGTGACAAGTACTCACTCCATAGGGTTATTGTGGAGCTTAAATAAAATAACACAAATAAAGGGCCTGGCTTTAAATCAGTGCTGGTCTCCCATAGCATGACAAAGGCTAATTAGAATACAGAGCCTTATCTTCCCAAGGAGACTTAGGGTTGGCCAAAGGAGGGCCCTGCTTCCAGGACAGGAATTAAGGTTTTGCTTTAGAATAGGCACGAGGTAGGAGGTGAAGGGGCCCCCTCTGTATTCTTGATATCACAAAGGCAGTCGAATTCCATGGTCTCTGTTTGCTTACCAAGCACTTATCGAGCACCATCTGTGTGCCAGGCCCTGAGCGGGGAAACCACAGCACCTGCAGATCAAGGAGCTCTCAGAATCCAGAGGCACCAAGCAGCATAATGCTGAAGAGTATAGAAAATGCTACAGAAACAGGAGACCAGGAACCAGCCCCAAGTCCAAGGGAGCAGCTTGAAACCTTCCTGGGGTGTCAGGGAGCTGGGTCTCCAAGGAGGACAACCCCCATGGACAGAGGGCACCCTCTTCCTGAGCTCTCAGATGCGTAGTAGGTCCCGTTTGCTCTGCCAGGGAAGCGGGAAGAATTCCTTAGCCCCATTCAGCTGATGGAAAAGTAGAGGCCCAGAGAGTAAGTGACATCTTCCCCAAGAGCAGACTTCTAGTAAAAGGATGTTCTGTCCGATCCTAAGTGGCCAGCTCTTTCTGCTTCCACACTTGCCAGGAGTTCGCCGGCAGACCAGAGATGAGGGGGAGGAGAGAGCCTGCGCAGATAAGCCAGGCTGGCCGGCCACAGGCCTGGCACCAGGTCTGGACTTTGTCCTGTGTGGGTGCGGTGAGTCTGCACAGAAGTATCCACACCCCCACGTTGCTCGGCCAGCCCCAAGGCCAAACATCGTCCTCGCGACTCCCAGAACTGCCCTGAAACAGGGCTCCTTACCACAACGCATGATTTAAACACAATGATTTAAAGGGGAGCAGGGGCCATTCCCACCAAGAATTGTTTCCTCACCTGCCTGGGCCTTTGTTGTGTCCACACAGGCACGAGCAGGACGAGGGGGTGCTTTCATTTATTGGGCACTGGGTGAGCCAGGCCCTCTGCTGGGACCCTCACAAATATCAATCCCCTCCATCCTTCAAATCAGAACCCTGGGGCAAGCATCATGGACAGCAAGCAGCCTGGAATGAGAGGACCAAAATCTGGCTCTGATGGAGCCATGCAGACATCTCGGGTGGGGTGGTTGGGATTTGACCCCCCTCCTCAGTGGAGGCAGGGGGCTCTCCTGGTTCACTTGGAGCCCACACGGGCCAGGCAGCAGGCACAGGGACCTCCTTGGCAGGGTGAGGTGAGACCAAGCAGGAGGCCCTGGCCAGCTTTGGCCCCTTGCAGGCAGGGCGGCCAGACGTACCAAATAAAATCGCAGGACGCCCAGTTACATTTGAATTTCAGGTGAACTAGAAATAAGGTGTAGTATAAGATGTTCCGTGGACTAGGGCTGTTGGAATGGGGATGAAGAGACGGGGGCAGATTTAAGCTTTAATTTGGAGAGACGCTCTGCGGGGATTGGCCGTGAGCTGCATGTAGGAGTTGAAGACATGGGAGAAATCAGGGACCCCCCCCCAGGCTCCAGGCTGCAGCAACTGTGTAGTTAGTGGAGCCACTGAGCCAGCAAGGGGGATGGAGCGATATCAGATCAGCGAGGGGAACCGTGGGATCTGCTTCTGGTGTGTTAAATTGAGGCTGCCTGTTTGAGCCCCAAGTGGAGGTTGTGCAAGTCTGGGGCTTAAGGACAGCCCTGCTGGGGACCTACCAGCACGTGGATGGTATTTGCAGCCATGGTTCTGGATGCAACCATCTGGGGAGAGTTCTGAGAGCAGGGACAATGGTCCAGAACTTGGCCTTGAAGACTCTCCACATTTGCAGGTCATCCAGAGAAGGAGGGGCGTCCAAGGAAACGGAGTCAGAGCAGCCAGGGAGGCAGAAGGAAAGTCCACAGTGGGTGGGCAACAGGGCAACAGAGGAGCGAGTCTCCAGAAGGCCGGGGCTGACCATGGTGGATGCTGCAGGGAGGTCTGGCAAGGTGGAGAGTGGAAGCGGGGCCGGCCTGCGGTGGACTGGAGGCAGAATTAGAGGGGAGAGTGCAGAGGTACCAAATCCATGAAGAAATCCTGCCGTGGACTTCCCTGGTGGTGCAGTGGTTAAGAATCCGCCTGCCAATGCAGGAGACATGGGTTCGAGCCCTGGTCCGGGAAAATCCCACATGCCGCGGAGCAGCTAAGCCCGTGCGCCACAGCTACTGAACCTGTGCTCTAGAGCCCGCGAGCCACAACTACTGAAGCCCGCGTGCTGCAACTACTGAAGCCCATGCACCTAGAGCCCATGCTCTGCAACAAGAGAAGCCACCACAATAAGAAGCCTGCGCACCGCGATGAAGAGTAGCCCCCGCTGGCCGCAACTAGAGAAAGCCCACGCACAGCAACGAAGACCCAACGACAAAGACCCAACGCAGCCAAAAATAAATAAATAAACAAATTTATAAAATAAAATTTAAAAAGAACGAAATCCTGCCATGCGGGCGGGGCTGGAGGCAGAGGGAACCAGAGGGCAGTGGGGTCTGGGCACGTTTCCATCCATAACCTTTGGGGCACGTTCCTGCCTGGAGGCATGGAGACAAATCTTGACCACCCTCTAACTGGCAGTGGGTCCCTAGACAAATCAAGTCAAATGGGAACTGAAAACAAGGGCCTTCGAAAGTGTGTTAAGTGACGTAAAAGAGTGGGAGGGATGAACACACACAACGACATGGATGGATTTCAGAACCATTACGGAGTGTGAAAGAAGCCAGCCTCAAAAGATCATGTGAGGTAGGAGTCCATTTCTAAGAAGGTCTAGAAGAGGCAAAACTAATCGATGATGAAATAAAGATGAGAACCATGGCTGCCTCTGGGGCAGGGTGGGGATGGGTGGACTGGATGGGGAAGGGGCTTGAGGGAACCATCTGGGTGATGGCAATGGTCTGAACCTGGACAGGGCTCTGATTCACACAGGACAATGCATTTGTCAAAACTCGGCAAATGGTACACTTAAGATTTGAACATTTCATTGCATGTAAATTTCACCTGAGAAAAATGAACTATAATTATTCAACTGTACTTAATGATATATGTGCTGAAGTGTTTAGGGGTGAAGTGTGCTATAGTTTGCAACTCTCCTTAAAAGGTATGAAAAGGGCTTCCTTGGTGGCGCAGTGGTGGGGAGTCCGCCTGCCGATGCGGGGGACGCGGGTTCGTGCCCCAGTCTGGGAAGATCCCACATGCCGCGGAGCGGCTGGGCCCGTGAGCCATGGCCGCTGAGCCTGCGCGTCCGGAGCCTGTGCTCTGCAGCGGGAGGGGCCGCGGCAGTGAGAGGCCCGCATACCGCAAAAATAAATAAATAAATAAATAAATAAAATTAAAATTAAAAAAAAAAAGGTATGAAAAAAATAAGCTGGATTGATGGGTAGAGAGTTGGATGGACATATAATGAAGCAAATAGAGCAAAATGTCATCCAGGTGGTAGGTATTTGAGTGTTCACTCAACTTTTTTCACGATTCACTCAACTTTTCTGTATGTACGCAATTTCTGTAATAAAATGTTGTGGGAGGGGATAAAGAAAAGAGGATGTGAGAACACTTTTCACCCGGTCCCAAGATGCTTTTTGAGCGCTAGCTGTATATCAGGTGCTGCGAGACAGGAGTGGTGCTGATGGCGATCCCAGCGCCATGGCGTGAGGCGCCCTCCAGGTGGGTTCTCCTTAGAGCAGAAAACTGTCACCGTTGCTTCTCACAGGGGACACCAGAGGTCAAGAAAAACACACACAGGCCTGCCAGGAACTGATTTAAAGAAACAAGTTGCTGGAGCCAGTGGGGCGGGTGGACAGCCAGGTGGCCTGGCCCCTGGCCATTTGGATTGGGTTATTCGACACATGCTAAAGACAGTCAGGTTTGGGAACAACTGCTTAAACTCCAGAGGTTGAAATATGCCCCATCTAATTTGCCCACTGGTAGGGTTTTTGAATAATGCTCCAGGTCCCTCTGTCTATACAACAGAATAGGAAACCCAGACCCGCCCCCTGCAGGATGTATCCTCAGGGAATTCATCATTGCCTGTTTTAAGAATGAAAGTTTGGCAACAGCTGACATGTGTGTTGTCCAGGTAGAGTGCTGGTTAAGTTATTCACGGTGGTTTAGAAATGCAGTGAAATTCTATGCAGCTGTTAAAAATGAGTGAGGTAGATCTATATGTCCTGGACTTTAACAGCTGAAATCTTAATGTAAAAAAAATAATAAATATATATATATATAAATGATCTTATTTATATAAAATTATATGTAGGTAAATGTCTATGGATATACATATAAATGGATATGAATATAAATATATATATCTCTTTATATTATGTCCTGCATGTTTGTGTCCCCCCAAATTCATATGTTGAAGCCATAACCCCCAATGTGGTAGTATGAGGAGGTGGGGCCTTTGGGAGGTAATTGGGTTTAGATGAGGTCATGAGGGTGGGGCGCGCAGCACGGGGTTAGAGCCCTTATATGGAGCTCACTCTCTGCCACATGAAGAGAAACAGTGAGAAGGTGGGATATACAGCCAGGAAGTGGGTCCTCACCAGACACCAAATCCACCAGCACTCTGATCTTGGACTTTCTAGCCTCCACAACTGTGAGAAATAGACATTTACTGTTTAAGCCACAGTCTGTGCTATTTTTATTATAGCAGTTTGAGCTAAGACAGTATATAAATGTACACACACACAGAGCACTGTAAAAATGTTCACCAAAATGCTAATAATGGTCACTTCTCCATGACGGAATTTAAATTTTCTCTCTGCTTTCTTCTTCGTCTTTTTCTGTATTGTTTAACATTTTCACAATAAGCATGTATAATTAATGAAGCAATTCTTTTTAAAGCTAATTCTTAGAGTAAATGGCCACTTGCAAAGTCCTTATGAGGCTGCCATGTAGCCCCGACTGTTCACAGCCGTGTCCTCTAGTCCCACCCTGAGTCCCAGAGCAGGAAGAACTTCTGAGAGGGGAGGTGAGCTGAGCACCCTCCCCACCCATGACTCAGTGCACTCCTACCCCTCCTGAGCCCCAAGACAGGAACAGTGACATCATTTGTGGGGCTCAGCGCAAAAGCAAAAGGTAGGGCCGTTGTTCAAAAATCATTAAGAATTTCAAGATGGTGACAGCAGAGCATTCAGCCAAGCGTGAGGCCCTCGTGAGTACAGGGCGTGTGTGATCGCACGCACTGCACGCCTGTGAGGCCTTGCCTGGCGAGACCATCTGAGAAACAGCCAGAGAGGCGGCCAGGAAAAACCGTCCAGGAGGAGCTGAGCATGGCCTTAGGAGGCTGAGAGGGAGACCCACACGGACCATCAGCTAACCAGGGGTCTCCCCAGGGCCAGCGTGAGAAACATTCCGGGTGTGGGCGTGGAAGGCACACAGTGGGAGTGGGGGGTGTGTGTGTGTGTGGAGCTGCTTTAATTAGTAAGGGGCGGTCAGGAGGGCCTCCTGACCTGGGACGGTGTGGGTCCCTTGGAGGTGGCAACCACCCACTGTTCGGCATCCCTGGCTGCCCGAGGGAACCTCCTCCAGGGACCCCACACACACCCTGGGAGCCCCCAGCCCGGCCTGCCATCCCCCCAGCGCCCCCCGCAGGGCCCTGCGACCACCGCATCCAGCTGCTCACGGAAAACCTGCGCTGGCACCGGCCACAAAGAGAGCCTGTGTGGGGCCGGTGGCACAAAGGCCGCTCTGTGCGGGAAGGACCCGCCACCCCTCCTCCGCCAGGCACCGGGCACGGCGGGCACCGGGGACACGCTGGCCGAGTGCCCGGGGCACGGGCAGGGCTCCCGCACGGTCTTCGGGCTGCGGTCCAGCCGAAGGGCTCCACCGAGTCCTCCCCTAATCGCGTCCCAGCCACCAGCCGTCCCACACCCTCCAGCCCAGCTGAATGGGACCCCGGCGATGGGAACGAAGACCTGCGGAGGCCCCGCGGTCTGTGGACACAGCCGACCCGTCGGGCGGGCACCCGCCGTCCTCCCGGCTGACCCCATCCCCGCCCCGCTCCACTCCCTCCAAGCTCGGAAGCCTGTGCTTCTGCTAAACCAGAGACCCTCCCGGGCCCCCGCAGAGGCTATCTCAACCCTTCAAACCCGTCTCCTCCACTGTCCCCTCGACTCCCCCCACCGCAGGACCCCAAGGCTTTATTGGGCGCGCGTCCACGGCAGCACCTCCAGGCCGGGCGCGGCGCTCAGCGGGTGCCTTGCCCGCCCGCCCTGGTGCACACAGCAGGTGCTCGGTAGATGGGCCTCCCCGGCCGCCCCGGGGCACACAGCAGACGCTCGGTAGACTGGTCTCCACCGGAAGGACCGCGTCTCCTCCGTGGACCCGGACCGGCTGTGGCGGCCGCGCCCCGCCCTCCTCCGAACTCACCTGCGCTTCGCGGGTAGCTCCCGAGGCCCGGCTCCCGCCTCGAGCGCCAGCAGGTTTTCGCTCCTCCAGCTGAAGGCACTCAGACAGCCGGGCGCGGGGCGCGGGGTATCTTACGCCGCCCGGTGCCACCTCCACCCACGAGGGTTAGGAGCTGGCCGGTACATCGCTCAGCTTCCCCTTCCCGGTGGGACAGTTCTGGGGTGCCTCCTACCCGGTTCCTCAAATGGTCCCGGTAGGATGGAGTCCCAGGTGCCGTCGCACGTAACCACCCACTATCGCACCATCACCTCCCCCTTCCTGTCTCCTCTCTCGTTCCTCCCTGTGCACTGCCTGCACCTGGGCTTGCGCAGGGTCTGCTCTGGTGTAGAACTTCATTCAGACCTCGGTCTCACCTCCAGCTTCCTTCACACGCGACAAACTTTTGTCCCGTGTCTGCTGGCATCAGGCAGTGGTGACGGGGTGAGGAGAAAGTTCTGTAGCCCTTGCCTGCCCCCCTTGCGGTGGGCACCTGGGCACCACGTCCCGGGCGAGAACTGGGAGGTTTCCTCCCTCGGGTCAGTCCGGGGTCTGGGCACCCTCTCTGGCTTCTCCAGAAAACCCCTCCATCCACGGGTGGCCCCACGGTCCTGCAGGCTCAGGACCCACCCTGCCCCACACCCTGGAAAGCTGAACCCTGGATCTTGCATTGCCTGGGGCTCTAGTCCCCTCTTCCTGTTGGATCCAGCCCTGGGGGGGAGACCCTGGCAGGAGACTGGGGGAGGGCTCAGAGCATTGGTCACACCCCTCGCTCCTCCCTCCCTCAGTCATCAGGGTCTGGTGGGGCTCCTGGTCGGTAGCTGCCCCGGAAAACCCTCTCCCTGGGCCCTGCAGGCTGATGCTACTAGTGGATGGCTCATCAGCCCCTGTGGTTCCCTCCACCCTGCCCACCTGGCTGTGAGCAGCCACTCCATTAGGAAAACATCCTTAGTGATCCCAGCTGAGTTGCTGCTGGTCTGTTGTTGCCTTGACAGAGCTGGGGGCCGTGGACAGCATCCGGCTCCAGCAAAGTGTTCGGTATTCAACTCAGATGACCTCGACGCAAATCCCAACGCTACCTTTTACTTCCAAGCTGCTAGGTGTCTCTCAGCCTTTGCTTCCACATCTGTAAAATGGGTATGATAATAGCTATGCTAATGTCTCGATAATCTCAAAGTGGCAAATAACAGAGAAGAAGAGGGAATTCTCTAAGGGCCCTGGGGCTCCTGACTTGACAGAGGAACCTGAGCCATGTTCTCATCCAGGTTCCTTTTGTCTCTCTGCTTCTCTCCTTACCTCACACTTGGCCAACTGTGGTTCCCCTCCAGTTCACCAGTCTTTACACTCTGAATAAATACAGACTTTATTCCACAGAAATGGGCCCACACTGCACAATGGACTGCAACCCGCCTTTATTCACGGATCGCCAGGAGCCTCCCCCGGTATCACTGGATAGTCTTCTGCGCTGCAGCCGCGCTGCCCCACGTACTCTGGAGGTTCTACTAAGATTTATTCCTTTGACTTGTCCCTTACCCTAGGATGTTTCGTAGTGAATGTCACCAGTGTTTGAAGCACACATCCCTTCCAGAGCCCTCTCCCAGGACCCTTTTTTTTTGGCCACGCCGCATGGCTTGTGGGATCTTAGTTCCCGGACCAGGGATTGAACCCAGGCTCTCAGCAGTGAGAGCGCGGAGTCCTAGCCACTGGACCGCCAGGGAATTCTGCCAGGATCCCTTCTGAAGCAGGGACTGACTTCCTTCCCATCGTGATTTCCTTCCTCCACCCCAGCCCTCAACCTGGCTTCCACCTGGAGCTCCCTACACACAGCGTGGTGCAGGCACGGCATCCTCCCCTCCAGTCCTGCTCTGACTTACTGTGAGCTTTCTGAGGACAGCCCCCTTGGGGACGAAACCATCTCCAGTTTGGGCCCTGTTCCCTGGCAACCGTGACTTTTAAAACACAGTTGACTCTTGCGCTGAAGAAAAGCACAAAGCTACTCTTGTCTCCTTCCCCAAAGGCCTGTTTTCAAGTTCAAACAATAGCAATTCGATTGAACACACACATCCACATCCCTCCTGAGGCCTTCGAAAGAGGAAGAGGACACCACAGAGCTTTTTAAAATATTGTACAAAATAAAGTTTTGAATATCGGGTGAGGCACAGTCCCTGGGGGCACAGAGGGCACTCAAACTGGGTGATTTGAAGGGAGTTTGGTAGATTATTCACAAAGGAGCAGTAGGATTTAGGAAACGAGTGTGGGGTTGTGCAGAATCCTGGGCTCAGCAACATCGAGGGGCCCCTCCCAGAGCTGAGGAGTGATCACCAGAACCCAGAGAGAATGACCGCATGGAGAGGGCCCTAGACAGGAGCTGGGGCCTTTAGGAGAGGGAGGCACCCGACCTGTGCAGACCCAGAAAGGAAGGAGCTGGGGGGTAAATACCCAGACCTCACTTTCCTCCTGCCCCCCAGATGGACTGGATGGACCCAGTTTCCATCCCACTGGATGGACCCAGCTGGAAACAAGACATCATGGCTTAAGTGTCCAGAATCCCAGGACCCAGGTCAGAGTGGAGAAGGACCAGGGGGGCCCGGGCGGGGAGCAGGGAGGAGAGCACTAAAAGATATACTCTCACAAAGCCTTTGAAAGTGTGCAGTCCAATTAGAAATTATGAATTTATTGAACAAGGAGTAGTCATTTGCACAACTAAATGATGTTTTTGATTTTACAAACATTTTCAACTCGTTACCTTTAAACTAACCGACTTCCCCCTGCAGTTAAAATATGGTTCCATTTATGGACAATTCAGCTGATTCAGAGCTGTGCAGGACCCCAGACGTTCAGGTAAATCAAACCAGGGCGCACGCAGGGGCTGGCTTGGAGTTACGCATAATTCCCGACGATGTCGCGTCCAGCGACCTCCCTGACGGCATCCGAGTGGGGAAAGGGCAGATAGTTTCCCAGAAGGAAATTAGAGGCCGAGAAAAGAGGGGGCAGGTGCTGGAAGGCCAGAAGCCAGCTAGCCATCCCATGAGGCGCGAATTAACTTGCAAAGCTCACCCTGTTCATTTAGTGGCTGAGTCCTGATCAAAATACCAGCCTGTCCTCCCCGACAGCTCTCGTGAATATTTCAGGCTGCCTTCCACCTTGACCTAAGCGTCCGACCAGCGCAATCTTTCCCAGAGATGTTCTTTCTTGATGCTCCCATCAGGAACACTCAGGCCTACCACAGGAGCCCCTTGCCTTGGGAGATCCAGGAGCCAGTGAACATTTCCCAAGGAAAGTCCTTATGATGGGATTTTTTCCTGTGCTCGTAGCTCCCCAGGTACGAGACATCACTGCAAAGCTGTACTTCACTGGTAACAGTGTAACACATGACAGCAGTAAGGATAGACCTGCATGCAGCTAGGGGCTCTGCTCAATGCCGAGGCCCAAGGCGCCCACAGAGCCCCAGCCAGCAGACACACGGCTGAGTCCACTGTCCTCGCTGCTGCACCCAGGACAGCACACCTGCCAGCACTCTGCTGGATACCTGACCTCAGCTGGAAGTCACGGACACAGACAAAACCTCCATGTGCCATCCAGCCATCCCAAACGGCCACGGGCAAACCCTCTCCTGGTTCTTCATCTCTTCTCACCTCGTGCTAACAGGTAATCGTGCTTCACAAACTTGGAAGGTGGATACAGAAAGCGCCATCCCGAGCTGGGCGGGAAAAACTGCAGGAAGCTCAGAAAACACTCTGTATTTAAAGAGCCGTTTTGAACAGCTGACCTTTTCAGACAAATCCCAGCAACCTTGGCACCGCCCCTGAGACGGCAGAGTGGGGAGGGTGTGCAGCCATGGTGGCATGTCGATGACCATTCAGCAACACCTCCTGCACCCTTTTCAAATGCCTACTGTTTCCTGACAATAGTGGTGGCCGTGGACAGGCTGGTCCCCGATGTCATATTCCCTCAATGGAGGCCTTTGTCTCCTGCCAGCAGCTCCACAGCCCTTGTCTTCACGATGCGTCACCCTCCACTGGAGCCCTGCTCTGTGGACAGTGTAACATGGTTCTGGCAGGGCTCAAAGGAGGCCTCCACTCCCTCCCAGCACGTGCAGAAGTGCCACTGGCAGGATGCAGAGCGGAGACCTCCATCCCGGAGCTTGGCGGGAACTCGGCCAGCCTGAGTGGGGGATGATTTCATCACACCCTCCAGCTCCAGCCTCTCCCGATCACCTTCCAGCCACATCCCTGTTCCCATCCCTGTTCCCATGGTAACCAGCCTTTCAGATGGACCCCCACCTCCTGGCAATCAGTCCCTTCCCACATTTCAGAGGGCTGACCCGAGCAATCTGTTGTGGAAGGGCAGGATGTGACTAGGTCATAACAGACATCGTGGCTTCCACCTTGCTCTCCCCAGGATCACGCCTCTGCCATGGGGTGAGGGCACTCAAGCATCCCCGTGGAGAGGTCCGTGGGATCAAGAACTGAGGCCTCCTGCTAACGGCCAGCATGAGCACTGCATCCATGTGAGTGGCCGTCTTGGAAGCCAGTCTGCCAGCCCCTGTCAACCCTTCGGGTGAGTGTAGATCTTGCATCTTGACTGCAACCTCATGGGAGACCCTGAGCCAGGACCGCCCTGCTAAGCCACTCCCAGATTCCAGACCCATAGAAACTGTGAGACAGTAAATGACTGTTGTTGCTTTAGGCCACTAAGTATTGTTACACATAACATGGCATTAGGGAGCCTGATATTCTGGGTGATAAAGTCTGAAGCCTGCAGGGGCAAAGAGCAGAGTGGTGAAGGGCAGAGAATGGACGTGGTCAGTGATCCAGCACACGTGGTTTCCGGATTCCTTACTGTCCTGCCCCTCGTTGTAAAAAAAGGAAGGAGGTGTTAAAAATGCAAGTTATCCAATATGCCCCAACCACCAGTCAGTACGTAGGACACCCCCCCAACCATGAACTGGATACTGCCCTCCCACAAAGCACCCCAAATCATGTTCTTCTTATAAAAATTATACAGCTTTCTTGACTAGAGCCCCGAGCTCCTTTTCACAGAAACTACAGCCTGGTCAGACCCCCTCAACCAGTTCTGCACTTGGCCAATGGATTTCTCTTTAAAATCTAACCTCCTCTCTCGTCAGTTTTATCTTAGCTTCATTCTAAATTTCCAAGCTATCGAAATAACTCAGCTCAGCTCAGTGATCACTTTCACTCTTGCGCCCCCAACATTGCATCACCTTCATATCTGATGCCATAATTTCTCCCCATCTGCATCTGGAAAGTTGACTGAAGTAGTGACCTGGGCAGAGCTAACCGCAGAGCCCTTCGGCCCTCCACTACAGACTCCACTACTGCCTGGGGCCAGAGACCCCTTGACGACAAACACTTTGCAAAAAGTTGTACAACCTGCCATAAATGCCCTGGAAATGCTCTCATTATCAATGAGTTTTCCAACCCATTATTCAAATGCTGGCTGCATACAGTCTATTCATTCACTCTATTCACCAGCACTGTCTACAAAGCAAGTTATCTTAGCTTGTGTACTAGTTTCCCCACTGCCGCTGTAACAAATTGCCACAAACCTGTTGGCTTAAAACAATAGAAATATATTCTCTCACGGGTCTGGAGGTCGGAAGTCTGAAATCTGTATCACTGGATGGAAATCAAGGGGTGGGCAGGGCTGTGCTCCCTCTGGGGGGCTCTAGGGAGGAATTGGTTCCTTGTATCTTCTAGCTCTGGTGGCCGCTGGCATTCCTTGGCTCGTGGCTGCATCACCCCAACTTTCAAGCCCAGTATCTTCAAATCTTTCTCTGCTCTGTCTTCACTTCACTTTCTCCTCTCCACGTGCAGGTCTCCCTCTGCCTGTCTCTTATAAGGACACACATAATGGCATTCAGGGTGCAGCCAGATAATCCAGGATAATCTTTTTTAAGATCCTTTGTCACATCTGCCAAGACCCTTCTTCCTTATAACATCAACAGGTTTCAGGGATTAGGACCTGATATCTCTGGGGGGCGGTGGTGGGGGGAGGCATTATTCAGTTCACCCACACCAAGATTTCCCACCTCCTGATCACTGCATTCTTTCCTAATGTTTACAAATAAACTATATCATGTTCTGCTCTATCATTTTCCAAAAGTTAACATCAAGGTTACTGTCTCTACTTTTATCAATCCACTTAAGAACTCTGCTTCCCCAGGCCGCATCAGTCTGGACATAAAAATGGGATCATAATAAACAAAAACAGTATTTCTCAAGTTTGCCATTATTGCTGGTTCTCCAGCCCCCTAGAAACATTGGGAATCCCTAGAACGTATCTCTTAGGTGGAGGCAGCTTAGAGGTTGAGATCACAATCTCTGTTTGGACGGTCCGGGTTTGACCCATCACTGTGACCAACTTTCCAAAGATGACCACAAAAATCTCTCCCCTCGCAATGCTCTTCTGCAGTGTGGACTCGACCCCCGCTCCCATCAAGAGGTGGAGTCCGTTTCTCCACCCCTTCGATCTGGACGAGCCTATTGTGCGTTCTCCCATAGAAGGTGGTGGAAAAGACACTGTGCCATCTCCGGGCAAAGCCCTAAACTGGGCGGGCAGTTTCCCATTCCTGCCTCGTGGAATGTTCTTTCTTGGGATGCTCCTTTCTGAAGCCAGCCACCCGGCTGCGAGGAAGCCCACCACACAGAGAGACCACTTGGCCGACAGCCCCCGCTGAGCTTCCAGACGGCCAAAGTGAGAAGCCACCATGGACGTCCAACCCAGTCAAGTCTTCAGAGGCCTCGTGCCCCACCAACATCTGACTGCAACCACAGTGGACCCCAAGTGAAGACCACCCAGCGAGCCCAGTCAACGCACAGAACCACGAGTGACAATAAATTGTTGTCTTAAGCCATTGAGTCCTGGGGTGGCTTATTATATACCAATAGATACTTAAATGAGCCACTTATTAACTGTGTAACCTGAAGCAAGTGACAGGCCTTAGTTGAGGGTCCAGCCAGAAGCAGACCCTGCAACAAAGACCTGGTGCATGTAGTTCATCTGCATTCCAGGAAAGCCAGGTAGGAGAGTGGGGAGGTGAGACAGGGAAGAGAAGGCAGCCAATAAAAGGGTAGCGTTTATGAGCGGGTTGCCACAGTGACCAGTCCCTCCAGGGACCTACAACTGTCTCATCAATAAAATGGTGCAGCCATTGTGGGCAACACTGTGAAGTTTCCTCAAAAACTTAAAATTACTGTGTGACCCAGAAATCCCACTCCTCAGTATATATCCAGAATAATTGAAAACAGGATCTCAAAGAGATATTTGCACACCCATGTTCATAGCAGCATTATTCACAATAACCAAGAGGTGGAAGCAACCCAAGTGTCCATCAGTGGATGAATGGATAAACCAGATGTCGTATATACCTACAGTGGAATATTTTTCAGCCTAAAAAATAAGGAAATTCTGTCATATTCAGCAACACGGATGCACCTTGAGGACTTCATGCTAAATGAAATAAGCAAGTCACAGAAGAACCAACACTGCATGATTCTACTTATGTGCAATATTTAAAGTAGTCAAATTCATAGAAACAGAAAGTAGAATGGTGGTTACCAGGGGCTGGGGGAGGGGAACAGGAGCTGTTCAATGGGTATAGGGTTTCAGTTTTGCAGGATGAAAAGTTCTAGAAACCTGTTGCACAGCAAGGTGCACGCAGGTAACACTGGAAACTTAAAAATGGTTAAGATGGTAAATCTTACATAATGTTTTTTTACCACAATTAAAAAAAATTGTCTCAGCAAGGAGCAAACAAGTTGGTGTATTCACCATCAACTCCCTTGTTGAGGGTCACTCTTGGGGTGTTAACTCCACCCCCCATGCTAAGGGCCAGAGAACACCCTGTACAGAGATGCAGGAAGCCATCAGCACATATGGGACTCTCGGGGGTGACCTCTGGGTGAGCAAGGACCTGGGTGGGGCACTTATGGGGTCTGACACATCACCTACCTTTGAGTCTCAGTTTCCTTGTCTGTAAAACAGGAATAAGCAATACCCACCTGGATGGAGGTTGTGAAGGCTATTTTGGGTGACAAAAGCTCCCTGCCTGCTCCCCCCACCCCCGGGGCCTCCCCAGTCTGAATTTAAGTGCACACAGCTCAGTCCCGAGTTAGGACCACCCCCACCATCACACACCCTGCCTCTCCGCTTTTATTTTTACAAATCAGTGAAATATTTGCCCAGACCCAAACTTTTGGAACCAGCCTCTGAGGTTTGCAAAGACCAAGGCAGTAGCTCTGGGTCCCAAATGCACACTCCACCTCCTCCTGGACTCCGCCCCCCCTCCCAGCTCACAGATGTCCCCGCTGAGAGAGGTGGACACACAGGCAGCCTCTCTCACCAACCTCCACCAGCGTGACATCACCTCCTCCAGCAGACAGACTTCGCCCTTCTTTATCTTGCTCGTTTCAGGCTCCAAGCACGGCTTTAGACACCCTTTCTGGAGGCTGGGAGAAAATGTGCTAAAATACCAGCAGTGATCCAGCTGGTTGTAGGACTGAGGGAGTAGCTCTTTCTTCTCTATGCTTCCTGGATTTTCCACAATAAACACATTCTATTTTTTTATTGACAGAAAAACCAATTGTGTTTTTTAAGCAAGCCACCTAAAAGCCCTGGTGACCTCCGCATTTTTCGCAGCCTCAGCTCATACTGAGCGTCAGTTTTTCAGCCATTATTCTATTTCCTGCCTCTCTGGTTTGAGTCCTCTGCCTTTGGACCTTTGCTCCGTCCTTTGAACATTTGAGCTAATCACAGATGCTTGTGTAAACCACACCAGCCTCCCTCTATGTGCCTTGATTTTCCTTCTCACTGGGAAATATTTATAACCCAAATTTGCTCTACAATCTCCCAAACCAAGAAATTACCCTCACGTTCTGATACGATGCACTAAGAACGTGCCACCCCGTCCCTAATATAGGAGGAAACATCAGACAGACCCAAACTGAGGGACAGTCTATAGCATAACCTGCTCTCACTCTTCAAAACTGTCAGTGATGACAATGGCTCCTTTCCTCCTCCCCAGCTGGAAGCACAAGGGGAGTTTTCCCCCAACATTCACTTCTGAGAGCAGATTGGGCTTCTGGGGGTAATTCACAAACAGGTGAGGACCCCTCTTGAACTGGGCCCCCTCTGGAGTTTCAACTCTCAGCCCGGTCTACACTGAGCCCCCGGCAATTCGTCAATTTCCATTCCGGTTCCCTTCCCCAGCCCTGGTTCCTGTGTAGCTTTCTGCTCCTGGAGCCGTGATTCTCTGCACTTACCTGTCGGTGCCTCCGATGCGGGGGCAGCAGTTTGCCCTGTGGCCTTACTTCTTTCACAAATCTAACAAGAGTTGTTGATTTACAAAAAAACAGGACTTCCCTGGTGGTGCAGTGGTTAAGAATCTGCCTGCCAATGCACGGGACACGGGTTCGAGCCCTGGACCGGGAAGATTCCCACATGTCACGGAGCAACTAAGCCCGTGCGCCACAACTACTGAGCTTGCGCTCGAGAGCCCACGTGCCACAACTACTGAAGCCCGCACGCCTAGAGCCTGTGCTTTGCAACGAGAGAAGCCACTGCAAGGAGAAGACCGCGCACTGCAACGAAGAGTAGCCCCTGCTCGCCGCAACTAGAGAAAGCCCATGCACAGCAACGAAGACCCAATGCAGCCAAAAATAAATACATAAAATAAATAAATTTTTTAAAAAAGAAAAGCGTTAAAATATATATATATCTTAAAAAAAAAAAAAAAAACTGTCAGTGTTGTGAAAGACAAAGAAAGCCTGAGGAACAGCTCCAGACTGGAGGAGACACAACCACAGGCAACTTGTGATCCCGTGATCCTGGATATCCTTTTGTTTAGAAGGAAGGTATTGGGACAATTGGTGAAATCTGAATCTGAATAAGGTCTGATATTACATCACTGGATTGATAGAAGTTTCCTGAGTGGGGTAAACGCACTGTAGTTCTAGAAGAGAATGGCTTTTGTATTTTTTGGAATTATACAGCTGAAGCTTTGGGAGGTAAAGGGTATCCTATCTGCAACTTATTCTCATATGACTCAGAAAAAACAAAACCAACACACACACACACACACACACACACACACACACAGAGAATGTGGGCGAAGAGTAAAAAACAAGTTCTTTGTTCTATTCTTGTGATTTTTCTATAAGCCTGAAATTATGTTGAAATTAAAAGGGAAAAAATCCCACAAACCTCAGGCACCGCAGGCCCGTCAGCCCCTGGGGCTGTCCTTTCCGTGTCTGTGCCTTTAGTTCTCTGACGAGAACCTCTTCCTCCTCATCCCTCTCTCACCCACAATTCCCCGCTGACTGTCAGAATTTCCGTTTGGGACTGTCTCAGGATCCCTTTCGCTAATGAAGACAAAAAGGCCTTTCCCTACCCTGCTGCAGAGCAGGAATTCCCCTCCACGGGGGATCCTGGATTCCCTCCATCACAGCAGTGGTTCTCACCCTCAGAAGCCCTAAAAACTCCACGCTGAGGAAACACCCTAGATTAGAATCTCTGGTGGGGGAACCCAAGCACCTGTGCTTGGAAAGCTCTCTAGGTAATTCTATTGAGTAGCCAAGACTTTAAAAAATCGACCCTACATCCCATCCAGAAAGACAACGATTAAGACCCCACCCCCACCCCGGCTGCATTCCAGAACAATCAAACCAGGATCTCCCGGGTTGGTGCCCAAGCAACTGACTTGTTTAAACTCCCCAGGGAATTATACCGCCATCACGCTGATTTCTAAATATAAAAATAAAAGAAACAATTGAAAACAAATCAAAAAATAAAGAAAAACAATCAACTGGAAACAGGTGATTCCAAAGAGCAGCCACGTTTGAGAACCAGCGACTGAGGACGGCGGTTCCCAAACTTGAGCTGCATCTGAGTCTCCAGTGAGGCCTGATAAAGCGCAGATTTCTGGGTTCCACGCCAGGGTTTCTGATTCAGTCGGTCTGGGTGGGGCCCGAGAGCCTGCATTCCTAACAAGTCACTTGTCAGGGGACGCGCCTCCTGCCCCTCAGGACAAGACTTTGGGAACCACTGATGAGAATCTCCCTATTGTGTGTGGCGCTGGGATCAGCGAGGTGGCACCACCTGAGAGCCTGTTAGAACTGCAGACTCCCAGGCCCCCCAGAGCTCTGCATATTAAACCAGCTTGCTTGATTTCCAAGCCACGCTGCTCTAAAGGAAATCCCCACCATCTCACACACATACACGTGTGTTAGGGCCCCGAGCACTCAGGACTCAGAATGGGGTGGCTGCATCTGGGGAGGACCCCCATCAGTATGACCCAAAAAGCCCTCTTGTAAAAGATGGTTAACATAACCCAGACAGGCAGAGGCAACCAGTCTGCTGGACCAGGATGAGAGGAAGGGGGTGGGCAGAGGCCCTGTAGGGGTTAACCGTCCAGAAAGCACAGGTGGGGGTGAACACCCCAGGAGCCCCCTGGTCTGCCCTTTGATTTGACCACCAGAGAATGAAGTTGACACAGCTGCCTGACTCCTAGGAGACTCCTGGCTAGCCCAGTCACTTGACGTTCTTAACCTTGGACTGTGTCCTCACCCTGATGCAGCCCCTTTAGGGACCCTGAGCAGGGAGACCAGCTCAGAGCTAGGTGTCTGTCGCCGCTGCACCGTCATCATTGCCGGCAGGGGCTGCACTTAACTGTCTGCGGGCGCTGCCCTGAGGCTGCACTTCACCGGCTCTTCACGAGAGTCCTGAGGTCGGTATTTATTATTAGCCCCAATTTACAGATGAAGGAACTGTGGCTACGAGAGATGAACTTGCTTGCCCCAAACCACAGCAGCTGTTAAGTGGCAAGGGCAGAACTGACTCCCAAATCTCTCTGGCACCACCGTCTTGACAATAAACTAACCTGAAGCAGAACCCTCACCTGGAGAGCAGGAGCCTTAACTGGCCACTGTGCTCTTCCTGCATTTCCTCTCTGGTTTCTCCTTTGCTGAAATGACAGAAACAAAAATTATTCTAAAACTGTGACCCTTGGGCATGTGTGGCTATTTACGTATAAATTAAAATTAAATAACATTTAAAATTCAGTTTCTCAGTCACACCAGCCACGTGTCAAGCACTCAACAGTTTCACGTGGCTGGTGGCTACTGAAATCGCATAGGACAGATTGTAGAGCAAATTTCCAAAAGTTCTGTTGAACAGCACTAGTCCAAAAAATTTTACATGCCCTTCACTACCCACGGTCACTCTTCATTCCAAGTTAACTTTAAAAAAGTAAAGAAATGAAACTTCAAACCCACGAAGTGTGCTTTTACCTTGTTCTCATTTGTCAAATAGAAGCCAACATTTTCAGCCGTGAAACATCAGGTGTTAGAAGGGAGGCCCCTACTGGCAACACATGGGATTACAACCTAGCACAATCAGACACTGGAAACAGGCCAGAGGCTGGGGTGGAACAGCCATCACTGAGGTATCAGGGAATACACAAGTGTGGGAGAAATTCCATATCTGGATAAGATCAGGGATGAGACTCCAGGAGCAGACCCTGAGTCAGAGAATCCATCCATCGCCAGACTGAAACCTCCAGTATCATATACCTCATGCCTAACACAATGCCTGACACCAAGAAGATACATAATAAATGTTACTTACTCAATTTCTAAAAATCTAAAACCGGTAAATGGCACGAATTTTCCAGTCATTTATCAAAATGGGCATATAGGTTTCTGCCTTTGATATTCTGACGTGATGATTATGTAACTTCCTAATAAAGCTTGGTCTTGATATTAAAAAAAAAAATTAGTCACTTAAATAATTGACTGATTGATTGATTCTGAGGATTCCAGAACTGCACCACTGATCATTTAATCCTTTTATCATTTTTTTCCCAATTGGACACATCCTTCTTTTTTTTTTAATTTTTATTTATTTATGTATTTATCTATTTTTGGCTGCATTGGGTCTTCGTTGCTGCGCGCGGGCTTTCTCTAGTTGCGGCAAGCGGGGGCTACTCTTCATTGCCGTGCGTGGGCTTCTCATTGCGGTGGCTTCTCTTCTTGTGGAGCACAGGCTCTAGGCACGAGGGCTTTAGTAGTTGTGGCTCATGGGCTCTAGAGCGCAGGCTCAGTAGTTGTGGCGCATGGGCTCAGTTGCTCCGCGGCATGTGGGATCTTCCTGGACCAGGGCTCGAACCCGTGTCCCCTGCATTGACAGGCAGATTCTTAACCACTGCGCCACCAGGGAAGCCCCCATCCTTTATATTAAGAAGCCAATGGAGAAACAGGATTTACTGTTTCAGACACTTAGCTGACACAAGAGTGTTCAATAATCAAGGGTGGTTAGAACTTTATGAAATCATCAAGAACAAGATGTCAAAATTTTTGAGTCTCTGGTAAAACATGAAAAAAACATGAAAAGACATTCCTGGTTTTTCCTTTGGCCCAAGGTGGCAGGAATGATCGGGAGATGAATCAAATCCCAAACCATTCATTTATCCATTCAGTTCACAAATACGGACTCGGCCGCATGGGAGCCAGGTGGCAAAGGAAATGAGCTGGCGGCTGCTTATCTGAGCCCTGCACACAAAAGAACACAACGCATCCAAAGCTCATCCCTAATCTGGAAAGCACCCTGGGCCGAGTAAATGCTCCACAAAGACCTGGGCTGGGGAGGGCAGCCTGTGGTCTCTGACGTCTCTTCTGGGGTCCAGGTGCTGGGAGCCCTGGGCTATTGGATGCGAATCTTGACCGTGAAGAAATCGGAGTATGGATAGTGATGCAATCCCAGGGCACTGCAGAGGACCCCCAGTTATTGGGGAGGCTTTTCATGGGATCCAAGCAAGCCGATCAACAGGTCTGAGTCAGGGCTGTATTAATGATCTGGTGGCCTAAGGCTGCTTATAGGTCGCTGTCCAGAACTGGAGGGGACACAGGGTCTGGCCTAGCTACACGGGGATGGAAGAGTGGAGAATGGAGAATATCATTTATTGCAAGATCCAAAACAGCCCGCCCTCCGACATAAAACAAAGGATGGTCCCCCTATTTGATGAGTTTCACTGGGTTCCAGGCTTGTGCGTGGTCCTGTTCTAGGTGCTGGGGAGACAGATCGGTGAGCTTCTGGGGCCGGGGGCAGACTCATTACAAAGGGCCCTTCTATCTCATCCTCCTCTTCACAAGCCCACTTGGGCCCCCTCTCAATTCCTGGCATAAGTAAGGCACTATTTCACGACACTTTTACCTAAATTAAAAGGTCTCAGATACCCATACCCAATGTGCAAACGACTTGGACAGGGGACTATCCAAATGGCTGGGAAACATGAGAAGATGCTCAACATCAATGGTTACAGGGAAATACAAATTAAAACTACGAGTGCTCTGACTGCACCCTCACCAGAATGGCTAAAGCCAAACCTCTGGAAATGTCCAGGGTGGGTGAGGCTGGGGAGTAGCACACACTGTCAGTGGGAGTGTGGATTGGTCCAAGCACTGCAGAGAACTGTCGGGCAATTTCTGTTCAAGTTAAACAGGGACTTCCTTGGTGGCGCAGTGGATAAGACTTCGTGCTCCCAATGCAGGGGGCCCGGGTTCGATCCCTAATCAGGGAACTAAATCCCCCATACCGCAACTAAGAGTTCGCATGCTGTAACTGAGGAGACTGCCTGCTGCAACTAAGACCCGGAGCAACTAAATAAATTTTTTTAACAAAATAATAATAATTAAAGTTAAACATACACTTAACATACAACCAAGCAGTTCCACTCCTGGGGATAAACCCAAAGGAAAGGAGGGTGTTCGTGCACCACAAAGGCCATGTCCAGAAATGCACATCACAGCTGAACTGCGAATACCCAGATCCTAAACATAACCCAAGTGCCCATCAGTGGACGAATGGAGAAATATCATGTACAGCACTGAAGGGAAATGACCGAACTGCTCTTACATGTGATAATATGGATGAATCTCAAAAACAATGTTCAGGGAAAGAAACCAGAGCACATCCCGTATCACTAAATTCATATGGAGTTCGACAGGCAAAACTCACCAGGGGGACTTCCCTGGAGGCGCAGTAGTTAAGACTCTGCGCTCCCAATGCAGGGGACCTGGGTTCGATCCCTGGTCAAGGAACTAGATCCCATATGCATGCCACAACTAAGAGTTCACATGCCACAACTAAGGAGCCCGCAAGCTGCAACTGAGACCCAGCACAACCAAATAATAAAAAAAAAAACCTCATCCATGGCGCTGGGGTCAGAATAGCAGCCGCCTGCTGGGGCGGTGGGAGGTGGCGACTGGGAAGAGGGCTTGAGGTGACTCACTGGATGATGGAATGTCCTCTGTGCTGATCTGGGTGGTGGTCACACGGGTGTAGACACAGGTAAAAATTCATCAAACTGTCCACCTAAGATTTGTGCATTTTACCGTGTGTAGATTATGCCTCAATAAAAGCGTAAAAGCAATCAAAGGTCTTGGTGACCACACTTGACAGAAGCGTGGCTGAACATCAAAAGCTTACATGAAATACCATGACCACATCCCCTGGGGGTTTAAAAGAACAGTCTCAAACACAGTCACAGTTCCCAGGCCCTTGGCAACAGTTTCCATCCTTACTGCTCACCTAGCACCAAAAGGGATGTGTCCCTTTCCAGCCAAGCGGGCTGCAGCCCCTCCCAGAGCTCTCAATGGACTCACTCCCTGGAGTTGTCCTCCAACAGCTCCCAAGCACCTGGGGTTGAGTGCTGCCGGCGCAGCCCTGCACCCCCGGAGCCAGGCCTGCTCAGAGCCTCGGAGACGGCCCTGCTGGACTTTAGTGGAAACTTACGGGGCCCTGAGCAAACTAGACACGCAGGGCTGGCCTGCAAGGAAAGGTTAGACAAAGGGGGCCTCCCTGGTGGCGCAGTGGTTGGGAGTCCGCCTGCTGATGCAGGGGACGCGGGTTCATGCCCCGGTCCGGGAGGATCTTACGTGCTGCGGAGCGGCTGGGCCCGTGAGCCATGGCCGCTGAGCCTGCGCGTCTGGAGCCTGTGCTCCGCGACGGGAGGGGCCACAGCAGTGAGAGGCCCATGTACCGAGAAAAAAAAAAAAAAAAAGATTAGACAAAGGAAGAAATGCTTTAGGAGGGTCCTGTATTTAAAACACCTTTTCTGTCAATCAACTATACTTTAATGTAAAAAAATTTTTAAATAAATAAAACACTTTTTTTTTTAATACACATTTCTTCATTTATTTATTTATTTATTTGCTACGTTGGGTCTTTGTTGCTGCACGTGAGCTTTCTCTAGTTGAAGTGAGCGGGGGCTACTCTTTGTTGTGGTGCGCGGGCTTCTCATTGCGGTGGCTTCTCTTGTTGCAGAGCACGGGCTCTAGGTGCGTGGGCTTCAGTAGTTGTGGTGTGGGCTCAGTAGTTGTGGTGCACGGGCTTAGTTACTCCGTGGCATGTGGCATCTTCCCTGACCAGGGCTCGAACCCATGTCCCCTGCATTGGCAGGCGGATTCTTAACCACTGTGCCACCAGGGAGGTCCAATAAAACACTTTTTCTGCTGGAATTGTGCGGCTTCAGCCGTGTCGCACCCCAGCCCGTGGACCAGGGCTTCTCAACTTTGGCTGCATGTCAGAATCACAGGGAGCTTTGAAATGTAGGATGCCAGGACCACCCCAGCCCAGAGCAACCGAATCAGACTCCCTAGCGCAGTGATACTCAGAGCGTGTTCCTGAAGCAGGAGCTTGTCAGAAGTGCAAATTCTCAGGCCCACTCTGACCTCCTGGATTCTGGAGCTGGCCCTGGCAATCTCTGTGGTAACTGTTCTAAGAAGCCCTCCCAGTGATTCTGACACATGGTCAAGTGTGAGGGCCACTGCTGCAGTTAGAAGTTCACATTTCTAACAGGTTCCCAGGTGGTACAGACGCTGCTGTTCTGGGGACCACACTTTGGGAACCACCACTGTCTGTCTAAAGCTTAGAGCCAAGCTCTAGGAGGTGGGAGGGGGAGGGGGATGGGGGAGGGGAGATTAAAAGCTACACAGGTGAGTGACTCTGATGCAGGTGAGGGTTAATAAGCGCTTCCATGGACTTTCATCATCGAACCTGGCAGGAGGGGCACACCTGGGCAGGAGGCCCACACAGGTGAGAATGTGACAGAAGAAAAAGTGCAATTTGTTCCTGGGGCTCCTTTTCACCCCGTAAAACTGCAATGTGGGGTTCCTGCTGTGGCAGGAGTTACTTTCCCATCCCTGAGAGTTTCTTCTGGCACTCCTGGACCTGAAGAGGTTTCTGGTAGAACATTTTGCATAAAAGTCTCAGCTGGGGGAAAAGCCTAATTTTATCCTCAAAGGTTAATCTTTGGTCCAAGATAGATGGGAAGCAAGGGCAGGGAAATCGAGGAGTAAATGGAATGAAGAAGAGGGTCTGGGCGGGGCTGGGCATGAGACAGGGATAGGCTGGAAGAGAGAGCTGGGGGGTGGGGGGGCGGGCAGGGAGACATGTCTTCTTTCTAAGGAAGGCTGACCCTTTTTTTTTTTTTAATTGATCCCCAAAAGGGTTTTGTGCAAGGTTAGAGAGAGGAGCTGAGCCAGCTGATCTGCACAGCAGGAAAGAAAAGGATTGAAGTGAGTCCAGAGGAGTGGGAAGGGCAGGGAGACCAGCACTTGGGGAGGGTGGGAGCATGGTCAGGCTCAGATGATTAAAGCATTCTTTTCTGAAAAGACAGACCACAGGCTGGGAGAAAAGAGTCACAACACATATACCTGGAAAAAGAGTTGCATTTAGAATATAGAAAGTACCTGTACACCTCATTGGTAGGAAGGCAAACAACTCAATGAAAAAAAATGGCCAAAAGGCATGAGTAGGCCCTTCAGAGAGGATATACAGATGGCCAACAACCACATGAAAAGATGCTCGGCATCATTAGTCATCCGGGAAAGGCAAAATACCACATAACACCCACTAGAATGGCTAAAATTAAAGACTTCCAATACCAAGTGTTGACAGAATGGAGGGCACCTGGAACTCTCACACCCTGCTGGCAGGAATTGAAAATTGTACAACCACTTGAAGAAATTCTGGAGTTTCTTTTAACATTAAACATACACCTACCCTAAGACCCAGCAAATCCACTCAGATCTTTCCCAGAGAGCAATAAAAACAAATGTCCACGAAACGACTTGTGGCTATATTTATATATACCCTGCAAAAGTCTTTGCAAGTGCCAGGGAGGAAACGTTTCCTCCACCTTCTTAGGTTTGTGATTGGGGCCTGCAAATTAAGCTGACAAAAGACAGAGTAGCAAGAGAAAAGGCAGGGTTTATTTATTCATACATGCAAGAGTGCCCAATGATGAGTAACAAAGTAGTCTTTCGAATTTGGGCCTTATCTACTTATATACCTAACTTAGTAGGGGAAATGGAGGGGGAGAAAAGAGACTTCTATAGGAGAACAAATAGGTTTCTTTAGGAAAGACAAATGGGTTTTTAGGAAAACAAACCAGCGATGAGAAAGTTTGTGACAGTGTTTGTTCATGCAGGTCTTTTCATTTTCTTCATGGCCGTGAAACCCTCCCAAGAGGGGATTTTTGGGAGGTTTATTCTTGGTTTCTCTCCTGGAAGTAGAAGCTGCCCCCAAAAGGAAATTTATGGTGGCCCTCATTTCTCAGAAGTTTATGCCTTTAGTCAGATACAGGAAGCTCTAGGAAGACTTCTTTCTGTATCTGTTGAATCACAAACATCTTCAGTTTAAAATAATGTTTATACCAACTCTGGGGTTCTGAGTGGATAATAACGGTTATGCATTTGTAGGGTGGGGATGGAGGCAGGTGGGAATAGGGAGGCTGGGGACAGGGGTATAAGGAAAACAATTTGGGCACATTTTTTTAAATTTTAGAAAGATAGGAATGCATTGCCCATTCAAAAAAAATTTAGGTCTAAGTACGTTTCCAATCTATTTAAGGATTAGTTTCAACCCCCTATTAAGAAAAGATGGATTTTTGCCTCATTAGCAAGGCTTAATAGAATCCACCCTGAGGGAAGTGCAAAGATTTTATCATCATTGGCTGCAACTTCTACCCAGAAAGGTTTTAAGAATCAGGTCACCCTTTCCACTTTGCTGGGAGGGACACTTCAGCAACATCTCAGCTGTAAGTCCCAAGACCGTCTCTCATTGTTCCCCTCTGGTCACCAGGAACACAAGGGCAGCTGCAGAGGACAGTGGGTGGGGTGGAGGTGGGTCTCCAAGACCCAGCGGACAATGGAAGCCTTCCCCCTTTAAGCAGATGTCAGGTGATTATTTGGGCTTTGCACATGGGTAACAGGATGGGTGAAACTCTGACGGACACCTGCATCTTGTCCTGACATTCTGACTTGTTGCCCATAAAAGGATCAAAGTACTTTCTAGCTCAGAGAGGGAGCCATTCTTGATCTGAAGAAGATCTCAAAGGGACTTCCCTCGTGGTCCAGTGGTTAAGAATTCACCTTGCAATGCAGGGGACACCGGTTCGAGCCGTGGTTGGGGAAGATCCCACATGCCGTGGAGCAGCTAAGCCCACACGCCACAACCAGAGAGAAACCCTTGCACCGCAACAAAGAGTCCACATGCCACCACGAAAGATCCCGCATGCCGCAACTAAGACGTGATGCAGCCAATAAATAAATAAATAATAAATAAATAAAAGAAGATCCCAAAATAGAAATTCAAGGTCAGTTCAAGGTTTTTCAGATAGAGTTGACGAGAGGGTCTTAAATGCCCTGAAATTTTAAAATACAAACCAGAGAGGAAAAGGATCAAGGTTCTGGTTGTGGGGACACATCTCACTTCCAGAACACGCCAAACCCAGTCCCACCTGAAGGCATCTAAACTAACCATGTCCTCTACCTAGACTCCTCATCTCAAATCTTCTCATCCTGATCTCCATTTAAATGCACCTCCCTCAAAATACACCTCTGATCACCCAAAATATAAGTCCACCCATGCAGCCTCTAACACATCCACCTTTATCATTTATTCTCTTCAGAGCCCTTACCACCCTCAAATCCTTTCTTATTTGCCTGTCATCTGTCTCCCAATGAGAATGACTCCAATGGTGTAGCCATAACTGGCCCTTCTTCCTGTGCTTCCCCGGTGTTTCGAGCAGTTGCCTAGTACACAGTGGGTGCTCAATATGTGCTCAACGGATCAACAGATAAGTAAAAGTTAAACTTGAGATGTCTGTGAAATAGCCAAGGAGCGATGTCAAATAAGAGTTGTTAAAGGTCCTGCTGGGGCTTCCCTGGTGGCGCAGCAGTTGAGAGTCCGCCTGCCTGATGCAGGGGACACGGGTTCGTGTCCCAGTCCGGGAAGATCCCACATGCCGCAGAGTGGTGGTTGGGCCCGTGAGCCATAGCCGCTGAGCCTGCGTGTCTGGAGCCTGTGCTCCACAACGGGAGAGGCCACAACAGTGAGAGGCCCGCGTACCACAAAAAAAAAATGTCCTGCTGTAGAGCACAGAGAACTATATTCAATATCCTATGATAAAGCATAACGGAAAAGAATATTTTAAAAAAAGAATGTATATATATATATGTATGTATAACTGAAGCACTTCGCTGTGCAACAGAAATTAACACAACATTGTAAATCAGCTGTACTTCAATAAAATATTAATTAATTTTAAAAAACCAAGAGAATGAGTTAAAAAAAAAAAAAAGAGCTGTCAAGTGGTAGGAAAGATCCAGACTGGAGGTATATTTGGGCATCATTAGAACAAATTCAGTTTTTAAGTCCATAGGAATCAATGAATCACCTGAAGAGAGATTTAAAGAAGAAAGAGCCTGAGCTCCTAGGAACCCAGACTTTAGAGATTGGGTAGAGCAAAGGGAGCAAGTGAGGAAGTGCAAGAAGACTCCAACCAGGCAGAAGGGAAACCAGAAGAGGCGGGTGTCGCCGAGGCTGAGAGACAAGAGGATTTGGAGAAGGAAGTGGCCTCCCGGGTGGGACACGGCCCATAGGGTGGGCAGCACGGAGGCGGTCAGGACCTGGACGAGGCAACTCCAGTGCAATGATTGGCAGAAGCCCACTGGGATGGACCAAGGGATGAATGGACGGAGCGGGGTGGGGAGTGGAAGCTTGAGTGTCAGTGACTCTATCCAGAAGGTTGGATCAACTGGGTGCAGCTACAGGCAGATATGGACCAAGGACCGATGGAAGAATGGGCGGAAGGGTGTGCAAGCTGAGTGTCAAGACTCTATCCAGAAGGTTGGATCAACTGGGTGCAGCTACAGGCAGATATGGATAAAGGATTGATTCTCTTCTGCTCAACATATTATTGTGAAAAACTTCAAACCTGCAGAAAGTTGAAGGAAGAGTACAACGCACAGCTCTTCACCCTTCACCTAAATTCATCATTTGTTAACATTCTGCCTCATTTACTTTCCACACACACACACATATTCATTTTGGGGTGAATCACTGGAAATAAAGTTGCAGATACGCCTAAATACCACAGCATGCCTTTCCTAGGAACAAGGCCATTCTCCTACATGACCTCAATGCCACATCCCACCCAAAGAAATTTAACATTGAATCGGTAACATCATCTAGGAAACAGACCATATTTACGTTTCCCCAGAAGTCCAGACACGGCCTTTATAGCTGCTTTCTATTTCCTGGTCCTGGATCCAACTGAGGTTCACTCCTTCCCTTTTGTTGTCAGGTTTCCATACTTTAATCGGAAACAGTCCCTGGCCTTTTTCTTGTCTTTCAGGGCACTGACATGCTTGAAGAGTTCAGGCCACTTGTCACGTTGCCTGTCCCCATACTGGATTTATCTGATTGTTTCCTCATGACTGGATTCAGGTTAAACATTTTTGGCAGGAATACCACATAGATGATGTGAGCTTCTGAAGGGAGAGTTTTTAAAAGATGGAAAATACTCCATCGACTTGAATGCAGATGTAAATGATGCAGTAGATCAGGATGATGACGGGGAGGGAAATTGGCTCAGTGAAGGAAGTCATAACATCCTTAAATTGGCCAGAGGTGGGGTGCGGAGCCGGGGGATGGGGAGGGTGGAAACAGATGAAGGGATAGACATACCTGACTGGCAGCAGGTACGTCTCCTTGGTTGTAGCAAACAAGGAGAAGCAGAAGGTGGTGTGAATGAATGAACATAGTCTGAGGCAGGGAGGGTGAGTCTGTTTGGATCTGATAGCTTCTACCTCCTCACTGAAATGAGGTGGCTGGTGGGAATGTAAAAAGGCACAGCAGCTGTGGAAAACAGTATGGCAGTCCCTCAAAAAATTAAGTAGACAGGAAATCCCTGGTGGTCCAGTGGTTAGGACTCTGTGCTTCCACTGCAGGGGGCATGGGTTCAATCCCGGGTCGGGGAGCTAAGATTCTGCATGCCGTGCGGCATGGCCAAAAAAAAAAAAAGAAGAAAAAGAAGAAATTCCCAGGCCTAGATGTTTTCACTGGATAATTTTATAAAGTATTTAAGGAAGGCTTAACACCAATTTTATACAATGTCTTCCAGAAAATACAAAAGTAGGGAGTACTTTTACAGGAGCAATTAGACATCCACAGGCAAAATAGAAAAGTAGGGAGTACATTTTATGAAGCTAGTATTATCCTGACACCAAAACCAGACAAAGATAGTACAGAAAAGAAAACTAGAGACCAATATCCCTAATGAACATAGATGCAAAAACCCTTAACAACGTATTAGCAAGAAAAGTCAGTCATATATAAAATGAACAATACATATTGACCAAGTAAGATTTATTTCAAACAATAAAATATTTGAATGCAAGTTTGGTTCAATATTTTAAAAATCTATCAATGCAATCCACCATACTGACAGTCTTAAGAAGAAAAATCACATAATCATATCAATCAATGCGGAAAAAAGCATTTGCCAAAATTCAACATCCATTTACGATTTGTAAAAAAAAGCTCTTAGAAAAATAGAAATAGAGAGGAACTTAACTTGAAAAAGGAATCTACCCAAAAAATCTACCACTAATGATATACTTAACGGCAAAAGACTGAATGTTTGCCCCGTAAGAGCAGGAAAAAGGGCAAGTAAAGGCTCTCACAACTTGTATTCAGCATCGTGCTGTAAGTTCTAGTCAGTGCAATAAGGCAAATACGAAAACAAAAGAAACAAAAAAAGTAGGAAGGAGTAAAATGCATATGAGTGGAAGAAAAAAATTGTTCCTGTTTGCAGAGAACATGACTATCTATGTAGAAAATCCCAAGGAATCTGAGAAAACAATTCTAGAACTAATAAGTGAGCTCAACAAGATCTCAGGACACAAGTTAAACATATAAAAATCCATTGTATTTCCATGTTCTAGTAATGAACAGTGGACTCCAAAATTAAAAATACAATACCATTTACAATTGCACAAAAAGAAAAGGAAATACTCAAGAGTACACGTCTAACAAAACTTGTTCGAGATCTGTATGCTAAAGTGACAACATGCAAGTGAAAGAAATGAAAGCAGATCTAAATAAATGGAGAGACATAGTATGATGGTGGATTAGAATACCCAACATAGCTAAGACGTCAGTTCTTGACAAATTGATATACAGGTTTAAAGCAAACCCTATCAAATTCCCAGAAAAGGGTTTTTTTTTTTTAGATACAGACAAGATTATTTTTAAACTTATAATGAAAGGCAAAGAAACTAGCATAGCTAAAAGAGTCATGAGAAAGATAAACAAAAAGAGAGGAATCAGCCTATCAGATTTCAAGACTTGCTGTAAGCCTGCAATTATCAAGGATGTATGGTATTGGCAGAGGAATATACATATAGGCCAATGGAACAGAGTAGAATATTCAAAAATAAATGCACACAGACTTGCCCAACTGATTTCTTACGAAGGTGCCAAAGCAGTTCAATGAAGGAAAGAGAGCCTTTCCTATAGGAGCAATTAGACACCCACAGGCAAAAAAAATTATCATCAACCTAAACCCCACATTTAATACAAAAATTAACTCCAAATGGATTGCTGACTTAAAGGTAAAATGTGAAACTATAAAACTTTTAGAAATATGCATAGGAGAAAATCTCTAGGACCTAGGGCTTATACTTGATACTAAAAGCGCTATTCATAAAAGGAAAAATCAGTAAATTGAACACCAAAATTAAAAACTTTTGCTCTATGAAAGATCCTGTTAAAAGGTAGAAAGACAAGGTACAGAGTGGGGAAAAAATATTTGCAAACCATGTATCCAACAAAGAACCATTATTTTGTGTATATAAAGAACTCTCAAAACTCAACAATAAGAAAAACAAACAATACAATTAGAAAATGGGCAAAAGACATGAAGAGAGATTTCTGAAGAGGACATACGGATAGCACGTAAGCAGTTGAAAAGATGCTCAACGTTATCAGCCATCAGGGAAACGCAGTTTGAAACCACTATGAGATATCAATACACATTTATCAGAAGTCTAAAATAATAATAGTGACAACACCAAATGCTGGCAAGGATGTGGAGTAAATGAATCCCTCCTACATTGTTGGAGGGAATGTGAAATGGAACAGCCCAACTGGGTCTTGGAAAATCTAAACATGCAACTCCCATATGAGCCAGAAATTGCACTGTGGGTAAATCATCTCAGAGAAATGAAAACTTATGTTCAGACATAAACTAGCACGTGAATGTTTATAGCAGCCTTATTTGTAATAGCCAAAAACTGGAAACAACCCAAATTCCTTTAGGGGCAAATAGTTAAAGCAACAGTAGTACATCCATACCATGGACTACTGCTCAGCAATAAACAGGAACAAACTATTGACATGAGCCGTAACCAGGATGAATCTCCAGAATGCTGAGTGAAAAAAAAACACCAATTGTGAAAAGAAATCTAAAGAAGAATGAATATATGTATAACTGAATCACTTTGCTATACACCTATATAACAAACTGTAAATCAACTATACTCCAATAAAAATAAAATATTTAAAAAAAACAAAAAGTTTTTCAAAAGCCAATTGCAAAAGATTACACATTGTGTGATTCCATTTATGATTCCATTGTTGAAATGGCAAAATTATAGAAATGGATTAAGGAGGGAATGGCTGGGCTTCCCTGGTGGCTCAGTTGTTAAGAACCTGCCTGCCAATGCAGGGGACATGGGTTCGATCCCTGGTCCGGGAAGATCCCACATGCCACGGAGCAGCTAAGCCCACGTGCACAGCTACTGATCCCGTGCACCTAGAGCCCGTGCTCTGCAACAACAGAAGCCACCACAATGAGAAGCCCGCGCACTGCAACAAAGAGTAGCCCCCCCCTCGCCACAACTAGAGAAAGCCTGCGCACAGCAACAAAGACCCAACGCAGCCAAAAATAAATAAATATATATATATATATAAAAGGAGGAAATGGCTGCAGGAGGCAAGTGGGTGTGGCTATAACAGCTCAACATGAGAGCCCTCCCCATGTACACAGGATCACTCTGTATTACTTCTTCCAACTACATGTGCGTCCACAATTATCTCAAAATAAAGTTTAATTGAAAAAATTCCAGTTGAATTATCAGGAGATAAAGTCAATGACATTTTCCAAAAGTAGAATGGCAACAAAACATGATAACCTGGAAACTAGGAAAGAAAACGTTAGAAAAATACAGCATTCATCCAGGTGGTCTGACATCCAGCTAAGATGAGTTCCAGACAAAAGAACAGAGAAAAACAGTGGGGCAGGAGATTATCAAGGAAATTATACAACAAAATGACCAGAATGAAAGGAAGTGATTTTCCTATTGAAAGATTCATATAAATGTAAATCATCACGAATGTCAGGACTCTAGGGTGGAAGAACCCAGAGAAGGAGAAAACAGGAGTGTCTCTGGGGTCCTTTGGTGTCAGTACTTTCCACTTCCCCACTGCCGGCCACTATGGATCCCTGTGTCCTGGCTGCTCAGTCAAGTAACAGCCCTTCCAGCTTCTTGTCTCTGTAGGGTTTCTCTCCCTTTACTGTCACTTGGATTCAGGAAGGAGCCGACACTAATACCTGTGCTCGGTCTACCCTCAACTCAGACGTCAGGTGCTAGAATTTTACTCTGTGTTTGAACCTAAAATCTAAATTCTCTCCTCTGCCACCTCACAAAAGGCTCATGTACAACCAACAAGCCAGTCCCCTCCCAGCCTCTCAGTCTGCAACTGTGCCTTCTTCACGGGAGTTCACACCTGACTCTTACTGTTGTCTAGTCCACATTTCACCTGCATGGCAGAGTGAGTGCTTTATCCCTCGGTTGGGAGGTGGGGCGGAGTCTGGAAAATTCACTTTCCAGTGTAACTTGCCTGCCTTAGATCAACATTGCCTAAATGTCATGTTTTTTAATTATACGAGTAATATTTGGATGCATTCTTTTCATAAAAATTAAGCCCTTACAAAAGATTCTGCCTTTACCCAGCATTCCCAATACAGGCAGACCTTGCAGGTTCGGTTCCAGGCTACAGCAATAAAGCAAGTCAGGGGCTTCCCTGGTGGTGCAGTGGTTGAGAGTCCGCCTGCCGATGCAGGGGACACGGGTTCGTGCCCCGGTCCGGGAGGATCCCACATGCTGCGGAGTGGCTGGGACCGTGGACCATGGCCGCTGAGCCTGCACGTCCGGAGCCTGTGCTCCACAACGGGAGAGGCCACAGCAGTGAGAGGCCTGCGTACCGCAAAGAAAAAAATAAATAAATAAAATAAAGCAAGTCAGATGAACTTTTTGGTTTCCCAGTGCTCATAAAGCTATGTTTACACTCTACTGGAGTCTATTAAGTGTGTGATGGCATTAAGTCCAAAAAACAATGTACACACCTTAATTAAAAAGTACTTTCTTGCTAAAAAATAACTCTCATCTGAGACTTCAAGGAGTCATAATCTTTTTGCAATAGTAACATCAAAGGTCACTGATCACAGATCACCATCACAAATATGATAATAATGAAAAAGTTTGAAATATTGCCAGAATTACCAAAATGTGACGCAGAGACACGAGGTGAGCAAATGCTGTTGGAAAAGTGGCACCAATAGACTTGCTCAACGTGGGGTTGGCACAAACCTTGAATTTTTGTGAATATTGTAAAACATGCGATATCTGCAAAGTGCAATCAAGTGAAGTGCGACAAAACGAGGTGTGCCTGTACCAGAGGGATGCGTTTCCAGTCCCTTTTCTATACATTTTCATACATATTCACAAGCCCATAGAAAACATAGAGCATTGTTTTACTGCAGATTTTCTTTTTTACATTTAACACTTGAGAAAACTGTATATCCTTTTTCTACTCAATAACATGTCTCAGCCACCTTTGCACGTCAGGTCTTATAAATCTCCCATCTTTATTTCTTACTACTACACGGATTTTATGCTATGGACATAACATGTTTATATAGTCATTCTTCTATTGATAAGTATTTAAGCTCTTTCCAGTTTGTTTTGCAAGCAGCACCGCTGAGCATCATGACTCAGAGTCTGTGGTCCAGCAACCAGGGCTGACCCCGAGTTGTGAGGCAGGGGGGTGGGAGGGAGTGGTAAATACTGAGAAACTTTTAGAGCGTTTTAGCAGTGATGTTATGTCAAATCTCACAATAAAAATCACGGGCTTGTATTTTGTAAGCCTTTCATTTTTAAAACTTTATCTAGTGATTCATTTTTACTGTAAAAGCAAAAATGTATGAGTTTGTGACAGATTGGAAATAAAGGCTAGAGTTAGCCCAGGACCGCTGAGAAGCCCTGCTTTTGTGAACAACCTCACGCACACCCAAGACCTTACCCTCCTGCTCAAGGGTCTCTGTCCCACAGATTCGAAGACGTGATTCTCTGGGTTATAGGATGTGGACTTTTTTTTTTTTTTTTTTTTTTTGCCGTACGCGGGCCTGTCATTGTTGTGGCCTCTCTCGTTGCGGAGCACAGGCTCCGGACGTGCAGGCTCAGTGGCCATGGCTCACGGGCCCAGCCGCTCCGCGGCATGTAGTATCTTCCTGGACCGGGGCACGAACCCGTGTCCCCTGCATCGGCAGGCGGACTCTCAACCACTGTGCCACCAGGGAAGCCCTGGACATTTTTTTATTGCAATAGATAGTCTCAACTTGCCTCTTTAATTCACTAGTATTTTTTTTTAAGAATTTATTTATTTTCTGCGCTGGGTCTTCACTGCTGCGCGCGGGCTTTCTCTAGTTGCGGCAAGCAGGGGCTACTGTTTATTGCGGTACGCAGGCTTCTCATCATGGTGGCTTCTGTTGTTGCGGAGCCCGGGCTGTAGGCGCGCGGGCTTCAGTAGTTGCAGAACGCAGGCTTCAGCAGTTGTGGCACACGGGCTTAGTTGCTCTGCAGCATGTGGGATCTTCCCAGACCAGGGATCGAACCCGTGTCCCCTGCATTGGCAGGCGGATTCTTAACCACTGTGCCACCAGGGAAGCACCTTCACTAGTATTTTTAATTCATATGTTCCTGAAAACCGGTGAGGTGGAGCTTCTTTTTAGATTGTTTGTTTTTTAAAAATATTTAATTATTTTATTTTTGGCTGTGTCGGGTCTTAGTTGCCACCACGTGTTCTTCGTTGGGATCCTCCACTGCAGCGGGTAGGCTCCTGGTTGCAGCGCATGGGCTTCTCTCTAGTTGTGGCCCACGGGCTCAGTAGTTGTGTTGCGCGGGCTTAATTGCCCCAAGGGCATGTGGGATCTTAGTTACCTGACCAGGGATCAAACCCACGTGTCCTGCATTGGAAGGCAGACTCAACCACTGGGCCACCGGAGAAGTCCCAGAGCTTCTTTTTATATGGTTATTGTCCCTTTCCGTTCCTTGCAGGCCAGGAAGTCAGCCAGGCCCTGGGTTGTGACAACCCTTTTGTCACCTCATCTTCTTTGAAGCCCTAGGCAGTCCTAGGAGGGGGACCAGGCGAGGGTAATTTCCTCTTTAAATTTCCTCCTGTGGGTAATGGAGGCGGGGGCTGCACCCGGGCCCCACATCCACGGATATTTATTGGCAAAGCCCAGGTCCCCACCTTCCGGACTCAGAACGAAAGCCCAGGCCCAAGAGTTCACCAGGAGAACAGGCTGGGAATACAGGAAGGGCCGGAGGAGTAGTGAGAACATGAAACAGGAACTAGATGCAGGAGGTCAGGAGGGCCAGGGGAACAGTGCAGAGCTGGGACACACGAAGCGTGACTCGGTTCCCTCTTCTGGAGCCGTCAGAGGGGCTGCCTGGGGCCAGAGACAGCGGACTATCCATCAGCCCGACAGTCTAAGTCAATAAGAAGCCAGGCGTTTCTTCTGTCTATTCACCTAATCTTTTAACACTGTTTATTGGAGGGGTTGACATAACTCAAGCCTCCTGAAATAATGCAGGGGCTTTTCCCCAACCAACTCAAACATCGAACCTGCAACTACCAAGACACTAGGCGGAACCATCACAAACACACACCCTGCCCAGCCTGGGAGGCAGTTTCCAGGCTAGCAAGAGGGCTGCAGAGGAGGAACCTGCCGTGAGAAGCAGGGGCAAAAGGAGAAGGCTCTAGGGTGTTCGGTGGAGACTTAGAACTGTCCTCACCCAAATTCATATCTTCAAGTGCCAGCTCTCAGTACTGTTTCTAGACCCCAGATAAGTCACTTAGCTTCTCTGTACCTCAGTTTCTTCACCTGTAGAATGGGGCTATGCCTGGAGTGGATGCTATGGGTGTCCTGCCCGTAACCTGTAGACCCTCACCATTCCTGGGCACAACTTTGCCTGAGGACTTTCTCCAGCCACCATAGCCTGCTCTGCCTGCATCCTTAGAAGAACTAGAGAATGAACACGCCCAGGAGCAGCCATCAACCCAAACTAACGGGAATCGGTATATAAGCACCCCTGCTCCTGAGGGGCTGGAGAACTCAGGTATGAATTCCACACTGTCTCCCAGGCTCTCCAGCAGGACTGAAGTCCAGTTGCTCATGGTGATGATTTGCTTGATTATACAATAATAATACAATAATAATAGAGCAATGGCTGCCCTTCTCTCCCTGTCTCACCTCCCCACACCCCCGAGATCACTTCCCACAGAAAGGCCTTGCCCTTGAATCGTTATAACAAGGTCAGCTTCTGAGGGACCCAAATGAAGGACCTCCCTTCCAACAACATTCTCAGTTGTTGGTAAGCTCAGTCAAAGCTCGTAGACAAAGGTCAAGGTTATCATCATGATATCTTGGCACTTTCTGTCTGCCACGCAAAGGGAGTTCCTGGTCAGCATGGCTTGGGTGTTCTCCAGCTTTTGAACCCTAGGGGCTCCCTGGGGGGACTCTAAGGTAGAAGGAACAGAAACCATAAAAGACAATAATTTGGAGCCAAACTAGGTCCTACCTGGTTTGAATGGCTCCCGACACAACAATCACAACTTCCAACCTCCAAATGGTGGGGATTTCTGCAAAGACCCAGCTCTGCCAACACACCAAACAACTAAGATATATGTTTTAGGTATAATCTGGCCCATAATTGATTCAAACAGAAGATGTGACCTGTGGCCTCAATAGCCCACAGAACCCAAGGAGAATATCTAATAATTAGCCGAGTGAGGGCGGCAGCAAATCCTAGAAAACCGAGGGGAACCAGAAAACACGGGGCTGGTCCAAAGGGTACAGGGGCCCTGAAGGAGCTCCCAGCAGCCAGGGCTGAGAAATGTGAACAATAAAATAAAAAATGATAGTATCAGATTATCACCCACAGAATAAAATATCCCTAAGTCCACACAGATATAAATAAGTATTTGATTAAATAAGTCGGAGCAGAAGGGACAGCTCTTTCTTTTTTAATTTTTTAATTTTTATTGTGGTATAGTTGATTTACAATGTTGCGTTAGTTTCAGGTGTACAGCAAAGTGAATCAGTTATATATATATATATATATATATATATATACATATATCCACTCTTTTGTAGATTCTTTTCCCACATAGGCCATTACAGAGTATTGAGTAGAGTTCCCTACGCTATACAATAGGTCCTGGGACAGCTCTTTCTTGCAGTGGAAATCCAATCAACACATGTGGAAGGAAGGAGGGAGGGAGTGAGGGAGGGGAAGCCAAAGAAGTGACGCTGCAGACAAGATCTGATGGAGGCTAGAATCTTGAAAGGTTTAAGGAGAAAAGGCATCTGCATGGCCTCAAGGAATTTCTCCTGAGATGTCTGTCGATGGGGCTGGGGGTGGGGATGGGAGGTGAATATAACCTTACAGAGGAAAAGCCCCTCAGGACCACTTGACCAGAGAGCCAGGCATCGCTGCACAAACCAGCATCGTGACCCCGTGGCCCCAGGTCCGGAGCTCCACGGCAGCGGTGCCCTTGCCAGATGTACGCCCTCCACCCAGGCATGAGGACCCCACAAAGCCTGGGCTCAGGGGTGTCGGTCAACACTCCTCGCGGGTATCCGGGTCTGGGCAGACAAGGAACAACTTAGGGACTGTTGCTGATAGCAAAGCAGCAGAGATGCAGAACAACCAAATGCACGGGCGGGATCCCGGATGCATCCTTCTGGAGCCAAGAAGGACGTTCGTGGAAAAGCTGGTGAGGTTCACGCAGGGTCTTGGGTTGGATTAAGGGTGTTAGGATGAGAGCTAACCTCCTGGCTTTGATCTCTAGGCTGCGGGTTTGTAAGTTTGGGGAAGTTGGGAGAGGAGGACAGGAAACTTTCTGTACTGTTTTTGCAACTTTAATACTATACTTACTATGTTTTACTCCTACTTTTTGACATGTAGTTCAAAATGAAAAGTTTAGAAAACAGCAGCCAATGTCCAGTTTGCCAGCAATGTCCTTCTTAGAAAAGGAACAATCGCCACACCTGTGCTGATCGGAGCAATGCTCAAAACTGGGACGACAGACCTCAAAATATTCTGCCGCGTGTGAGTGGGGAGGTAAGAGCCAAGGCCTTTTCTCTCTGCAATGCGCCCCCCAGGTTCAGAGGAGGCAAAAATTGCAGGATCGCATCTGAATAAACTTGGCAGAAAAAATGTTTGGTGGCCTGTCCGAGGGCCGGTCACACATTTACCAACAGCGTTCGCAGCTCTGGGCTCCCCACTGGGGTCTCCCAGGCCTGTGCACGGCATCCGCCAAGGCCAGGAGCTGATTTCCTGGAAAATAACGTGCAAAACTGTTTCAGACAACACGTCCTTTCACCACAACCTCTACGTGGCTTGTTCGAACTGGGATCAGGAGCCCATGTTGCAGCCAGGAGCAGTTTGGGACATTTAGAATATTCTCAGGACCTCACTTCTAGGCCCGTGGACCAGACCCGACATGTGTGGAGCCAGAGGACAGGTTCGAGGTGGAGTCGAGTGACCTGGGAAAGCCATGCTGGGCCCAGGGAGCCTGCTCGCAGAGAAGGGGGAGCCCCCAAGGAAGGACAGGGAAGCAGAGGGCAAGGAGGCGAGGGCTGCCATGTCTGCTGCCGCCCTTTAAGTAAATACCAGCCTGTTTGAGGAATAAATATTGACCAAGGTGAAGAGCAGCACAAGGCCAGGAGGCTGAGGCTGCAGAGGGAGCCTGGCTTAGAAAGGGTCCCCTGGAGAGAGCTCTCAGGATCCCCAGGCCACTGAGGTCCTCTCCCCAGGGCGTTGGAGAGGGGTCCTCACACACGTCCTCGATGTCTTTCAGCTGATGCTCCTGGGGGACTTGGGGTCAGTGGCCAGGATGGGAGCCACACCAGGGGCAAAGGCATAGCCCAAGGGGCTGTCCCTGGTCTAGGATGAGTGCCAGGCCTAGAAGGTCCTGGGTAAACACAGTCCTGCTTCAGCGGGTGCTTCATGGGTCCCGGGTCCAAAAGGCCTACCAGCATTCTCAGGGTCAGGGGAGCTTCTCAGTGTGTGGGTACAGGGCTCTCATCAGAGGCCCCTGGGGCGCTGGGTAAAAATGCACATTCCTGGGCCCCCCGGGCCCCTCCATACACTCAGAGGTGAAGCCTGGGACTGTGCATTTTTAGCACCTTCCCTGGTGATTCTGATGCCGGTTCAGGCATGAGGCCGGTTAGACCCATTTCACAGAAGAGTAAGTCGAAGTCCAGAGCGGGAAGGGTGGGCACGGCTTCCTTTGGCTGCAAGGCGGGTGAGGGGCAGTGAGGGAGGAAGCGGAGCCCTGGCTTCACCTCTCCTAGCCCCCGGGAACAGCCAGCCGCTTCCACCCTTTGACTGGGAACGTCTTTCCCTCCCCCCACCCAGATTGTACAGATGACTCCTCTGGGCCACGGGGGTCTCAACCTCTGCCTCCAGCCCAGGAAGGAGTCCCTGCCTGTCCTCGGCCCCCAGCCCTGGCCCTCTCTCCCGGCACTGGCCACGGCGAGTGTGACTGACCACGACCCCCGGAGGCCCCACAGCAGCACGGACACGGGTGCTGGAGCCACAGCCTCAGGGATAGCTCTGCAGCACCACACTGCCCACCTCCACCCGGCAGCTCTAACAGACAAGGAGCTGGTCCTCCAAGTCCCAGGGCCGTCCCCCATCGGCCTGCCCAGGTCAGGGGAGAAGCTCACCCAGGCCGGACCTCAGGGCTTCAGCCTCACCAGGCATGGGGGCAGCCCTAGCAGGAGGGCAGGCCTGGGAGTGGGGGAGAGGCTCCTGGGATGGGGGGGGGTTCCTCCCAGAGGAGGGAGCAGCTGGGGAAGCAAAAGCCAGCACCTGTCACCCCGCCCACCCCCTCCTGACCCGGGTCTCACCTTCCGTGAGGGCTGCATCTCCTGCCCATCCCTTTCGCTCACCAGACGCCCCCTAACGGGCTTGCTGGCAGCTCCCGTGTCCACCCCCAGCCACCCCAGGCTCCACTCCCCTCACACGGGTGTATCCCTGGCCCAGCACTCCCACTTCCTTTGCCTAGAATTGCAGACCCCTCCCCTGCCCAGCCATGGACACCTGCCCTTCCTCGCACGTGCCCACTTCCCTGCTCAAACCCTCAACGGCTCCCTATTACCTGCCGTCTGAATCCTCACTCTGGGGTTTAAGTTCCACCTAAACCTGGCCTCCAAGGTGTCACTGGCAGTGTCATTATTCCATAAGCCTGTTCTGATTACTTATAATAAAAAAGGTAAATATCTCCAGATTCTCTGACCCTCATAGAGATTGGACCTGCTTGTGGCCACTCTTTTCTTCTTTATTCCCACGTGAGATGGAGAAGACACCAGCCATTACCTTCCCTCACTTTTCCTCTGAGCCTAAAACTGCTCTAAAAAATAAAGTCTTAAATAAAGCCACCCCCCGAAAAAGTACTTGCGAGAGAGGAAGGGAGAGAGTGAGTGTGTTTGGGGTGGGGTGGGGGACCCACACTTGTGCAGAAGGCTGGAAGGCTGTGTGGGTGTCTCACCTCTCCGTCCTGCCACTCAGTGACTTAACATGTAATTTGGGGGACATTAAAAATCAGTTTAAGGAACTTGGGGGGCAAGAGGCAGTTTGCATGAGAAAAGGCACCAACCACAACATTACACAGGCTGGGTTGGAATCTCCATGGTCACATGGCCTTGGGAGAGTCACTTGTGCCTTTTTCTCTCTGAGCCCTGGCTTCTCACCTACAATGTGCAGGATTATAGTAAATTGCAAACGTGGCCGCAATCTTTGCAGCACCTGCTATCAAAAATTGGATCGATTTGCCCTCCCCTTGAATCTTATATGTTGACAAAACATGTCCGAAGTGACCGTGCCTGTTCCAAGCCCAGACTTGCTCTCCTGGAAGCTTGTCCAGCGGCCACGAGCACAAGCTGGGTAAGGCCTGCTGGGGGCCGGGAGCCGAGAACACTCACCCCAGTGGAGGCTATCTGAAGCCCCCCACCCCAGCCGGCCTGGCCGCTGACCTCAGGCAGTTGAGTAAGCCCAGCTACCAGAAAAACTGCACTGCTGGGTCCAGCCAGTAGAAATAAACAGCTGCTATTTTAAGCTACTAGGTGCTGGGGTGGCTGTTACACAGCACTAGCTAACAGATATACTCACCAAAAATGCCCCGACCTTGCAACCTTTGCCCTTGCTCTTTCCTCGGCCTGGACCCTCTTCCCCAGATACCCACATGCCTTTCTCTCTCATTGTCCTCAGGTCTCTGCTCGGTGAGGCCACCTCAGCAGGTCCACCCCCACTCACCCTCCCAGATGTGTACCTCACCAGAGCGCCATCACCTTGCTTCTTTAAGTGCCTGCTTGTTTGCTTACTGTCTCTCTCACCCCAACACTCACAGTAGATTAAAGCTCCACAAGGGCAAGGACAGTGATTCCTGCCCAGCTGGCTCTGCACCACCCTTGGTGGCTTCATGCCTGCAGCCCCCCATTGGCCCGCCTTGCTCTGGATTCTCACTGCCCTGGTCTTTGCATTCGAACGGTCCCTTTACCACACCATCTATTGGTCTCCTTTCCCTCCATCCACCACTGGGGACACTCCCACCTCTATTTTTCAGAGGGGAAACTGGGGTCTGAGTGACTTGCCAAAGGAGATGGGGGTATTTCAAGGCACATCTTGCCCAGAGCTCCCTCAGACCACTGGACAGAGGTACCTCCTGCCTCCTAGCCCAGGGACCCACTGGAACCCTGGTCATGAGACCGCGCTGGAGCCTTTTCTTCTGCCCCAAGCTGCACTGGGGCCTGACCTGCCCTCCCCGCAGAAGAAGTTCCAACAACCCCAGTGCCTCATGACGCTGACCTCAGCATTGTTTAACGTGAAGCACACCACAGGGGTCTTCGACTTTGGCCTGGGGTCCCTCTACACCGAGAGCTTCAGAGACTAAGGAAGAGGGGCAAGGAGGGGGTCCCCTGCAGCCTCGGGGCTGCTGCCACCTGCACCTCAATCTCCCTCCCACCCCCATGGGCACCTCGGGGTTGTCCTAGTAATTTGGGAGGAAAAGCACCGAGGGCAAGTCTCTGGAGTTCCCGGGTGGGCGCTCCATCCTGTTTGCCGTGGTTCGGGCTCTTCCCAAGCGTACGGGGAGGACTTGGGCATGTTGTATTTGGGATGTGGCCCGGGAAGCCCTGGAAGGGGGTGTGGAGGTGAGTGGGGTCTGGGACTGTGGACCCACCTCTAACTCATCCCACCGAGGGCCAAGGACCCCCCAGCTCCTGCCCCTCTCTGGGTGGGGTCCCTCCCAGGAGAGCAGCCAGGCCCGGGGGCACAGGGCCAGCTGTATGTGCAGCAACAGCAACAGGTGGCCTTGGTGGCCAGGGTTGAACCCAGGGTACCTGCAGTGCCGTGCGGGACAGAGACCAAAGAGTGGCTCCCCAGTGGCTGTGTCAGAGGAGAGCAGGGCCAGGAGGAGGGCTCACGTGGCTGACTCTCCATCTCCAGGCTGAACGCAAGGTTTTCCGAGCCCACCTGGCTAAGGGCCTTTGCCCGCAAAGGCCCCTGTGTGTACACAGTATTCTCGGAGGGCAGCTCCAGTCTGGGGAGCAGGTCTAGGCCACTTGGCCAGAGTAAAGCCTGTTGCCTCTGGCTGCCCTGCAGGCGCCTGAGATATGAACTCTGGCGGAGCTGGAACTCCTAGAATTAGCCCCAAGGAAAGTGGCTCCAAACCAGTGGAACAAACAGCAGTGATTGGGAGTCTGCTGTGTGCACGGCCCTCAGCCAGGAGATGGCAGGATGGATAACAGGACGACCTCACTTTTGTGAAGCACTGACTGCGCCGCTCAAGGCTTTGCGTGGACCATCTCCCTCGGTCCTCACAGCCCCTCCAGCTAGTCGGAGCTATGACATTCATCCGAGATGACACTGATATTCCAGCATCTCAGGTATGTGCGGGGGCCCATACCTCCCCAGCTGGACCCTCTACTGTGCTCAGAGCAAGCCCCACCCTGTCCCCCGTCCCTGCGCACATGTGCAGAGGCCTGAGCTTCGGGAGCGGAACCCCTGTCACCGCTGATGGGAGGGAGGTAGATAACTCGGCCTGGATGACGTGGAAGCGTCACAGAGTCCTTACCCACAGGAGACACAGTCCAGGCAGAGAAACAAGCCCCGAAGGCAAATGAGCAAGAGAAGTTAAACCCCAACACAACGCAGTGACACAGGAGACGGTACCACCCAGAGCCAGACGCTGGGCACAAGCTGTCCTGCCCCTGCTCTTTACCAACGCTGTGGTTTCTAACAAGTGTCTGAAAAGGCACTTAGAACAGCACTGGGTGGATGGAGGGGCCGCTGCCCCCTACTCTAAACTGTTCACAACAGATCTTCCCACCCCTTGCAAGGCTCTGCAAACAGCCGCTGTCCCCCTCCGCTCTCGCCCAGAGGGGTCAGCCAGCAGGAAAGCAGTCCCTTCACTAAGGCACGGATGGGCCTCCTACTGCAAATGGAGCCCCCAGGCCTTGGGACACTGCTGGGGAGACAACAAAATTAGAGGGAAGGGCAGTGAGCAAAACACAGAGAGGGAGTGGGCGGTTCAGAGAGCCTCTCGTTAGGCTGGTGAGCTGTGCAGTGTGAGCCCAGGCCCTGCGGAGGGGTTACCTACCTCCTGGGGGGTTGAGGGCCCCTCTGAAGCCCAGGGCACCCCAGCCTCGGCTTCCGCCTTCTGGGCAGACCCTGTCCCCTCACTGTAGGGGAGGAGCCAAGGGGCTGCCGGAGGGACCCTTTGACCTGTGTGCCCGGCTGAGCCTCATTTTCCTCATCTGTGAAATGGGGCTTATGAGAACCTCACAGGCAATGACCAGGGATCCACCTAAACAAGTGGTTCTGATCCTGCCTCTCCATCAGAACCACGGTGAGTGCTGTGAACTGCCAGCACTGGGGCTGTACCCCCCAGCACTGAAATCAGAACCTTGGGAGTGGGCCCAGGCATCAGCATTTAAAAATCTCCCACACCAACAGCAGGTTGAGACTAGACCAGGCCTGTGAAAGCGGCTACAACTCCTTGGTTCGTGTCACCAACACCAAGTGGCCGATTTGGAGTCGCCCTCCCAGATCCCCACCCTCCTAGAACAGAGGCTACTTGAGGTCAGGGCCCTCATCTGTCACAGCCACCTTTGCAGCCCCAGGGCCTGGGACAGTACATGGCATACGGTGTTTGTTGAATGAATGCTGGTAACAGAACAAAACCTTACACCTACAGGGAATCTAGGGTCAGCAATCAGCCGTGCTGAATACTCGAGGGCGTTTGGAAAGACAGCCCTGCCTCTCCACTAAGCAGTGGTCACTCCTTCCACAGACGTCTGCCAAGGACCCACTGCATGGCAGGCACTGTTCCAGGCGTCCAGGCACGTGAGGGAACAGAAAAGGTGTGGAGCCCTGCCCAGCCTCCTTGAGCTCACAGTCCAGCAAAGAGAGACAGAAAATGAGCTGAACATATCAAGAGTAAAGATGGAGAGGTTTGTGAACATTTTTTCAATAAAGTAGGTAAAGTAGATCAGGAATTAAGTAGGATGGTGAGGGAGGCCTCAATGAAAGGCAAGATCTGAGCAAAGATGGGAAGCATGTGAGGGAAGGAGCCAAGGGCGTGTGGGAGAACATTCCAGCTCAGGGCCCGGGGTGGAAGTGAGCTGGGTTCCTGGGGGACTGAGGGAGTTCCAGCTACAAATGACCACAAATTTAGCACATGAAACAAGCACCATCTTACCGCACTCAGGGATTCTGTGGGTCAAGGACTCAGGGCCTAGGGGGACAGCTTGTCTCTGTTACACATCGTCTGGGGCCTCAGCCAGGGAGCCGCAACTGTCCTGAGGTGAATGACTGGACCTGGCTTTCTCTAGAGGACACTGGCCAATACAGTAGCCACCAGAAACATGTGGCTGTTTATTCAAATTTTTAAAAATTGAAAAGTCACTTCTTGCTAAGTCCCTGACAGTCCAGTGGTTAGGACTCGGTACTTTCACCGTCGTGGCCCAGGTTCGATCCCTGGCTGGGGAACCAAGATCCCACAAGCTGTGGGAAAGAAAAAAAAAAAGTCACTTCCTCAGTTGTACTAGCTGCATTCCGGGTGCCAAGCTTTGCAAATAAAAATGCAGGATGCCCAGTAAATTTGGATATCTGAAAAACAACACATAATTGTTTTGGTATAAATATATTCCAAATATTGCATGAGACATACTTAACACTAAATAAGTAGTGTTGAATTCAGAAACAATTTGACAGGGTGTTCTGTGTTTTCTCTACACCAGAACTACCATGTGGCCGACAGGCACCTCGCTAGACCACACAGACAGAACCTTCCCATCACACGGAAAGTTCTATTGTCTGCTTCCTGGGCTGGGATGGCTTGAAGGCTGGGCTTAGCTGGGGCCCGTGACCTCCTGCATGTGGCTTGGCTTCTCCCAGCACAGAAGCTGGAGACAGAGAGAGACAGAGACCAGAGGCAAGAGAGCGAGCAAGGCTTCCTCTGGTCCCTACCGGGAAGTTCCACCCCCACCCCACCCACGGTGTCACTCTGTCCCATTCTATGGATTACAAACATGTCACCAAAGCCAGCCCAGGTTCAAGGGGAGGGGAAGTAAATTCCTGTGCCAGGCAGTCACATTACAGAAGCACACAGGGGACGTGGACACCTTTGGAAAATACCACCTCAGGGTGGGGTCTACAAATCAGGTGGGGTCTTGCAGTCGTTGGAAGGACTTGTGCCTTTATGTTGCATCAGATGGGGGCATCCTGAAAGGGTGTTTTGTGGATGAGGGTAATGATCAGATTCAGGTTTTAAACTGAAACGTCAGGAGTGAAGTGGGGGACCGTGAGCTCGTCCAGCAAGTGGCTGCCAGTGCTGGTGATGCGGAGACTCCCTGACAATCCCGGCCCCTGCCCACCTCCTCTCTGCTTACCCAACAAGGACCCTTGTGACAGCATCCCACGCTGGCCTGTCCCCGCCCCCCTCAGTGGGACAAGCGCTTTGCAGGCGGTGTGAACGGGCCCAAAGGCAAAAACCAGACTCCAGAAAAAACACTTGTGCAAGCCCACAGGCTTCTGAGCAGGCGTTTCCAGAGTTTCCCTCTCGACATGAGCTTTATCCATCACCTGTTTGTGGGCGCTCACCGGCTGCTTCCCTTTTCCTCCCCCTCCTCCTCTGGCCACTTCTTCTGCCCCCAAATCCATGCCGCATGCCTCCCAACAAGACCAAATGGGCTCGTGATACGATCAACCCCGAGGACAGGGGGGCCCCAAGAGCCTCTGTTGGAGCCAAAGGCTGACTCACCCTCGAGCGACCTGCTCAGCTGCTTTGCAGGAACCTCCCTTCCCCAGACAGGACAGGCCACTGTGGCGTTGGGACTCCCACCACTAGGCCAGGAATTAGCACGTGTACCAGGCCTGAATCTGGGGAAATTGGTACTAGCCTAAGCCCAGCAGCAGCGTTTTAACTTGCTGTCCAGCAATCTTGCCCTGTCTTAGGTTGATCCTCCAGAGCAGGCAGAGTCCCCTCCTGTGATTCTGCAGTGTGAGGGGACATGGCAAAGTACAGACACACAATCTCCATTCCATCTCCAAACTCCACCAAAATGACAAGAGTCTGCAACGTGGCAGTTAAAAAATAGGTCAGTAAACAGTTCCTGAAACGTTAAGCATCTGGCCAGCCTTCCACTACATGATCTGTGCAGCAAGCTTCAGCAGAAATCCTATCCCGACCCCGCAAGCCTCTCCCCTTTGACTGATGCTAAAAAATCCTCCTTCAGCTGAGGGTGCACCAGATGAATTAATGCAAGAGCTGGAAGGCAGCCATCAGAAATAAAATGGCTGTGGGCTGGGATTATGGGCTCTCCTTTTTCCTGAGTGTTTTGAAGATTACAGGTCTCACAATTTAACAAGCTTTAAAAAGAGGTTTTGTAAAGCATGAAAGTAAGACCCAATTAAAATTAAAATCTTCCTAAAATGGCTATGTAAGTCTTTGGTTTAACAAGTGAAGACTGCAGGACCGGGAAAAAAGATTGCTGAAGAGACGCCCGAGGGTGGGAAGGCCAAGAAACCCTCACTTCCTCCACACTTGACTTCCGGGGGTCCTGCCCTCTTTCTGGTGGGACTGGCAGTGGAAAGACAAAGAAGCAAAAGGTGTTCAGGCCTCTGGACCACGGAGACCATTCCAAAGGGAGAGAGAAGGAACTCAACAGTTAGGAACCTCCAGAAACCAAGCCCTACTCTGGCATCCGGAACTGTAAAATACACTACCTACATAGGTAGGGGGAAAATCAAAAACATATTAACTGACTTTTATGGGATGTGGTAAAATAGGATTTTTACTTCCTAGTTTAGTTTGTATTGTCTGAATTCCTTTTTGGTAGTCAGAAGTAAAAATTAAAAACAGAAATTAAATGCCTTTTGAATGGCAACAAACTAAACCTGCAATAAGGAGTCACTTTGCTCTGCCCACCCAAGCAAGGGGAGCCATGCATCTGTTTTGAGGGGCATGGGGAACAGGGCTGGGGGAGGCTCCTCCTGGACCGCTCAGCTCCCAGCTGTCTCTCAAGTTCACAACCGGCCCCTGCCCAGCTGTGGTGCTCCCGGCCTTCCTTCCAGACTTGTCACACGGCCCAGCTCTGAACCCATTACCTCCCGTCTGTCTGACACCAGTCCCAGAACGCAAGGAGCAGCCTCAGCAACAGAGAGTGTCTTGGGTCACCCAGAGAGGGCTGCTGCTCTGGGAAGAGACCATCGGAAACAACTCAGCAGACACCGTGCTGCCCCTCTGTCCCACAAGCTGAGGGCACGTGTGGGATCTGGGTGACTCTGCCCCTACAGGTGGAAGTTGACGGTGCAAGGTGACTTCCAAATGGAAACCACATCTTACAGCTGGGTCTAGGCATCACCTCAGATGAACCTCGAAGGCAGCACCTGACACGCGCTGTATGTGGTACAGAAGGGTCACTAGCTACCAGGTCTCTCAGAGCAATCCTCAACCCTACAGCACACTCACTGAAGCTTTCAGAACACCCCAACAAAAGTCTCCCACACATCACTCAGAAGTGGCCCCAATTCACCCATGGGCTTGAGGAAAAGCATTTTAGAATGCTCTGTGCCCACCTGTGCCCCTGGAAGGTGCCTGGGCAGCTGTAAGTTTCCCACTTGGCTCTCCTCCTGCTGAGGCTGCACAAGGTAGCCCCTCCCTTGGGTCTGCACCCTCCGCCGCCCCCCAGGCGGCACACAGATGTCAGCACCCAGTCCCACAGCGAGCCTTGCCTTCCTGCATCAGGTCGTTGGCTCCCTCTTAGCCAGGTCGCCTGGCTCCTCAGGAAGAGCCCAGGTTTGCAGAGGCAGCAATGGCTCCACTGGCCGACGCGGGCAGGGAAGGGGAGGACTAGAAACACCCTCACCCGCCCAGAACCCCGTGCAGTTTCACGAATGACCAGCAGGTCCATGAGGACTTTAGTGCAGAAGGTAAACACAAACACTCTGAGATCACTCGTATAAAATTAACTTGAGGGGCACCTAGTTTAAAGCACTGCTGCACCTTACAGATCTGTCTGGTTCAGAAGGGTGCCCCCTTAGCCACCAAGCAGGGCCGGGACTTGGACCCCAGCGTCCCAACCACCTGTTTCACATCCAGCAACAGACCTAGTCCAAAGTGGCCCCCAGTCAAGGGCTGAGGCAAGGCGAGCCATAGCCAGAACTCCTGGGACCAGCTGTGACCCAGTCACACTAGGCAGAGTCGCACACCCCAACGCCACATGACGCCTGTGTTACTGTGGGGGATCTGGGGGTGACAGGTGTGCGGGAACCGAGATGTGCTTAGGAACCCAGACTGGAGCACAGCTTGTTTAAATGCACTCGCTTCCGGCACCACGCCTCCCTCCCAAACGCTTTACGTGAAGGGAGCAGGAATTACTGTGTCTAGGCTCGTTTAGTAAATTTCAGTCACTGTAACTGGCTGGGAGGGCAAGACTTCAGCATCAGTTTAACATCAGAAAAAGTCACCTATGGTGTCCAAAGCCAGAGTTTTACAACCCTCACACCAGTTACAGCTGATTAAAACACAGGCTAAAGGAAGTAAACTTTTTACATAGTCTCAAAGTACCTTTCGAATAATTACAAAAGACAGACATAAACCTGGCAGGCACCACCTTAAGGCTCAGTCACACCGATGATGGGACAGATATACCCTTAAAGACAGGTCTGTAGTCTTCTAAACTGTTAAGATTAGAACAGAGGCTGGGACAACGCTTGGCAGATACCAAAGCCCTCACCATCCCCAAGGCTTAGCTGCAAGTGCAGTCTCAGGGCGCACCTGGCCTTGTTTCCCACAAAAACACTCCATAGTAGAGCATGGATTATTTTATTGTACACTTTATAAAAAGTCCAAACACACATACCGGCCCTCCCCCCATTAGGTAGGGGGTTCACATCTTTCTTAATGTAGATCTGGCCACCTTCTAAATTAGGCCTTATTACTTGTTCTTATACCCTTAAGATGCTTCTCTTCCCTCAAATATTTATCTCCCAACTACAAAAATGGAGTTGCAAAGGGTGTATATAAAGATATGAGATTTTTCTTGCTCTTGTTATAGTACAAACAACTCAAGGTGCTTAAAGAACCAGGAGAGTAAGAAGGGGAAATTACCTAATGAAGAGATGGAATGTCCCTTACCTGTAACAAGCGGCTGACTCATCTGTTATAATTGGCACCTACCCTAAAGTAACCGGTTTGTAGGGGCATGGGCACAGGGAACAGCGAGGCAGTGTATACCAGACCACTGCTTACACAGACTCCAGAAGGCGCAAGATTCCCGCACCCTTTCTTAATTACGAAAGACAAATTAGAGGAGAACCCAGTACTTAGATTCTACCCACTCTGAGGTATTAAATGCATAAAGATTAGTTATGTCGAAGTAGCATGCAATAGAAATATTTTTGAACCAACATGGTTAAGTGTTAAGATCTTTAGAAATCAAAATATTTATTCACATAATTTTAAACTAAAACCAAAGGTAATAAATCTTCCGTGGTAATGATCTGAGTGCAAGTGATGCGGGCTTTCTTCACATTCACGTCCTTCGTTCAGTTGTTCTTGAACAAGTCGATGCAGCTCTGCAGGAGGGAGACGTTGTTCTAGAAGACAGACGTCGGGGCACTGGTGAGGCATGGACCTCAGACCCACCGACTTCACTTGTCACAAGACATCTGGCCGGGTACTTGTTTTTCATCCAATGACCCCTGAACCACAATTCCCCTCATCCCAATTTCACGTTGGGGATTTCCTCACCCTCAGAAGGGCTGGTCAGCACTTCAGCACCTCCACCCCACACCCCAGGTTTGCTCCCACTGCAATCATGCCAATCCCACTCATGTGACTTAACCTAAATGTGGTATTTGAAAGCCTTGGAAATACTGGATAAAAAGTTGTTAAAAAGTAGTTATGGGTGAGATTATAAATGAGATTACAAATGATAAATATTCACATAGGACTTGGCAGGAAATACTGTACAAAGTACTCACTTTAAAGGAATTCAAAAAACCTAGAATACTCAGAACACTATCATAAATGACCCATAAATGATACTTTAAAACTCCAATTTAAAAGGTCATATACACAGCAGGACTTAAAGAGGCAAGTGAGTAAGCATCTCTGTTGTGGTCAAAATAAAGGAATTCAAAATACATACAAACGTTCAGTCTTCCTGCTTTAACCAGCACAGATGGCCAGTGACAGTGACCTGACTGCCCTGGCTCAGACAGCACCCTGAGGCTCAGTATCTGCTGTACCCAGGAACCACCCAAAGAGCCCAGAAACCCTGAGTGAATGAGCCTGGGCACAAACAAAAACAAAAACAAAAATTCCCTAAGAGCTCCCCAGTAGGATTCTAATATGCTCTAGCACTGAGAACCACTGTTCTCCATCTTTTCTGGGCTAAATTATGCTACAGACATTATGAGGAAGTTTTCCTCCTTTTTAAACCAAAAGGGAATTAATATCAGAAGACACTTAGCAAATTAGAAAACTATTTAAAAAAAAAATCTTCCATGAAAACTCCAGATAACGAAGAGCTTATAAATGCTATGATGGATGCTCACAAATTACTGGAAAAACTCCTTCAGGGTGTGGCCCACAAGGACGTCAAGAGAGAAGCTGGGTAACCGCCACCAAGAATGCTCTTCCCAAAAAGCAGTATTTCATCAAGACATACGGAGTTTTGCTTTGCAGTGGAAAAAATACTCTGACAAGTGGCTCCCACCCACACCTCAGGGGATTAAAACCACAAAGCAAATGCCATCTGCTTGATGACAGTGGAATAGTGAATTGGTAAATAACTTGAAAAAGACCCCCCAAAGTTGACTTAGTTTGAAGATAACACTTACCCTGGCATGCTTTATTTCCAGTTCAGACATTTCAATCAGATTCTTCCTAAATGCTGCCACTCTCTTTCGTTTGAAATTGATTAGCTCTACAAAGCAAAGTTTACCAAGAAAAACAGAACAATCTTCATCTTTAACTTCCAAATACCATTTTTACAAATAAAATGATCTCCAAAGCTTTGGTACCCTACACCACATTTTCTCACATTTTTGTTATCTCTGCCATTGGAACACACCCCCAGTCACCAAGAATGGCCCCTGAACACCTGGAGGTTTCTGAGTTGAGCTGCCTTGCCCTTTCCCTCTAGGAACCAGTGCTTGTGGAGGGTGGGCTAGGGAGGTAGTGGGCCACACATACTTGCACCAATGACCTTTTTTATGGATCATTTTTAAACTTTGAAAACTGCTTTTTTGTGGCTATTTCTACAGAACATGCCACCTTTGTGTCTATATCCATCATGAAAATTCAGGATCACTGTCCTATCAGACTCCCTCTGATTCCTTCCACACACTTGTGAACTCAGGCTCCACCCTGCAGCTCTCACCATCATTCCTGTAATCAAAATCCTCCCTTAGCTTAAGCTGGTGCTCAGAGTCCTGTATCCTGTCTACACAGCACCATCCAACAGAAATGTAATACAAGCAGCCACATTAAAAAATAAAAACTCAAAAAATGTACAGTGATGTTAACGATAGTAACTCGGATACATCAGGCTGGTTTTGTCAGATGTCAAAATAAGCTCTTCTCCTTCCCTCCAGGACCAGAACTCCAGACTGACCCATCTGTCTCCCAGGACACCTGCCCACTGCCCTGTGCTTCTGCAAGAGTTCCCATCAATTCAGCCACAACCTTAGAACCTCAACCTAAGACAAACAGGCTAGGAGCCATTTATCTCATTATTCTACAGAGTACTGCACTTTTAAATAGTGTACACCCAGGCTTACATTTTGAATAAGGAGGGTAAGATCAAACAACAAAGGGACAAACCTTGGGCAATAGAGACAAGCCTAATCTGGCACCATTGTAAAGCTTTGTGGCTTCTCTTTAAAAAAATTCTCAAAGCCACTAAACTCTGGCCTATATAATAACCTAAGATTTCAACTCAGTAGTTTTGAAGTGTTCTTTTTCCTTATAAATTTAAATTAGCTGTTTTTTTTAAAAAAAGCTAGAATTTTTATTTAAACTACAGTGCAGCGAGAAAGAGGTTCCTCTGAAAGAATACAAAGGGCAGCCATGGGAGCATGTCTGCAGGCCATTTGCAAAGACGTACAGAGAAGCCCTGTCCCTCAGTGAGGGCACCGGAGTCCTGAACAGAGAGAAGCCAAGACAAAGGAGCAGAGCGTTTCCAGATACACCAGGACTGCAGCGCCACAGAGGAGGGGGAAGTTCTGAGGAAACAGTCTTATAATGAGATACGGATTCCACATGGAAACCTGAGTTTGAAGGGGGAGGGTGTTTTGAGGGTGAATCAAGTGTCCACTCTAATTTACATTCACATTCTGGAAGACACAGTCTTTACTTTTTGCTCTGGCATGTTCCATGGCCCCTAAGAACTTCAGGGCAGGGAGATTCCCACTAAGGAAAAGACTATCTAGAGTACACTCATGTTCAATGGACATGGTACACCATCTCCCAATTTTATTTTTTTGGCCATGCTGCGTGGCATGCGGGATCTTAGTTCCCTGACCAGGGATTGAACCTGTGCCCCCTGCATTGGAAGCACAGGGTCTTAATCACTGGACCACCAGGGAAGTCCTAAATTATATTTTAAAAGCCCCTTACTCTGGCATGGTAGAAGGCAAGAACCAACCCTGTGGAGATGGAATACAACTGAGTCATTATCACAGACTCATGATCCCTGAAGAGTATATAAGTGTATGCACACATCCTGATATTTCCCCACTGTTGGCTGAAAGGTCTAGAAGCAGAGGCACCCCAGAAGAAATGAGCACACGTAGCACTCAATCTGGGCTCCTGGAAGAAATGGCGATTTTCATGGCTGGAGTAGAAAAGGTCTAAGAGTAGCACAAAACATCTAATCCTCAAAAATACGGGGGTGTCATAAGGCCATGCCAGCTTTAAGGGCGCTCTCACTGGCTCAGTCTGGACAGTAGGAACACCAAAATAACTTCGTACAGTCATGAATTTTAAAACTTTTTGAAAACAGGAATCCATGGGTCTAATGAAGATGATAAAAAAAAAAATATGGGAGAGAAGGGAAGGCTTGTGTTAATAAAGGACAGACAGCACCAAGTGCTGACCTGGAGGAGAGGGGGAGAGGACAACTCTGTATTGTATCAAAGGTTACCAAAGTTGGTAACTGTACTGTAGGGATGTAAGAGAAACACAGCGAAGTTTTCAGGGATAAAACGACTAAGAAAGATACAACTTAATCTCAAATGGTTAAAAAAAAAAAAAAAACCCAGATATGTTTATAAAATCACACAAGTAGGAGCACATGTACGTGTGCAAGTGACAAGGCAGAGGATGTATGGGTGTTCTCTGTACCATTTGTGCAACTTCTCTCTGTAAGCTTCAGATTATTTCCTAATAAAAAGCAAAAAGTAAATAAAAAGTGGCCCCACTCAACCTTCTTTTGCAGATTCAGAAAGCTGTTCAAATTTCTGGCAGCATTCCTGCTGGTGTGCCTCAGCCAGCTTGACATCTTTGCTTTTTAACCGGGCCTTATCCAACGCCTTGTTTGAATTCTCATAGTCAATGAGGGCTTTAGTGCGTCTGTATAAGAGATCCTGAGAAGAAAATTAACAGATGTGACGCATGGTAGTTAAACCAATACCGAAAAACCTCTAGAACAGAACAGGAAGACTATCTGAAGTACTCTAAAAAACAGACAAGTACCTTGGGGCACTGCCTAAAATGTCAGACATCAACCACCTCCTGCACCGCCCCCGCTTTAAATCTCAACATTAGGCTGGTAATAGCAGTGCTTAATGCATTGCTGACGGCCTTTCCAGCATTCTTTATACGGATCAAGAGAAGGAACCAAACAGTGACGACTACAGGATTTTTTTTCTCTAAGAAAACATGTCACAAGACAAGTCACCTAAAATAAAACTAAACTATGGGGGAAAGAATGAATTTCTACTTCCTGATGACATTTTCCCATTAGGTATTTTCCTTACCTAATTTTATGCTGCCAGGTTTAGTATATTTCATATAAAAATAATTTAAACATTTTTCTTCAGGACAGTGTAGACAGTGAAGAATGCACGTTCCATTCCCAAAGGTCATTCTGCTGACCACTTCGCCTTGCTTTTGGTTAAGTAATGCTCTCTATGACTCAAAGGCTGCAGTGACAACTGCAATTCAATAAAAGATCACAACCCCAAAGCCTTTTCTGCCTCAGAAATAGCCCCTTTGGCATGTGTCCGGTTATCTCTGCATCCAACAGCATATAATCTCCCAAGCCATTACCTGTCTACTCGGCACCAGCCCTACTGCCCCTAAGTTCCTAAGCAATGCAAACTAAGGACACAATGTCACAAAAAAGGCACGTCACTGTGAGATGATTTCAATCTAAAACGGAACTGGAGGATACACACCCGCACCCTCAGAATATAACTACACAACTTAAGAACTGAGAGACTGATTTCCCACAAACACCTGATATACAGGAGACCCAGACTTACCTCCTGACCAGTGAACACCAGCCAATGAGCTTACTGCTGGGGACCAGCTCCCTCACGCCAACCATCTTACTGCCAAAGACTCTTCCTCTTTGCACTCCTTGCCCCAAAATACATCCCACCCCACACCCTCAATGGACTCTCCTGTGGCTTGCTACAGTGTTTCCCACACTGCATGCAACTCCTCTGCTACTCCTGAAGAAACTCGAGCTTGCCTCAGTTTACTTCTTTATTTAGGCTGACATCACTTACATGAACAATCCTGACAAATTCCCATCTTCTTTCATTTTTAACAAAGAGAATACATCGGTATCATCAGACCTCTTCTGGGAGAACTCCCTCACCTTAGCAGCCTCTATGTTGAGCATGTAGTATCGGAGGAGCTCTGTCAGCTTTAAGTCTTCATCTGAGGAGACTCGACTCTCTACTTTCTGTTAAAAAATCAAAGGCCACCGTCATCTAAGCAGAAATCTACAGATTATAAAACACATACCTTGAAGACCAACATAAAAATCCTTACCCTAAGTTTTTCAAATAGCTCAGCCGCCTTCAATAGGTACCTGCAAATATACACGATTTTGGCTTACAGTCTTAAATCATGTATGAAATATGATCTTATCAATGCTCTAAGACATGAATGGGCAAATTCAGGAGTCCTAGTCTGTGGCGCTTTATAATTAACTTATCAAAGCAATGCTTTCATCACAAGTGGCCCAAACTAGCAGAGAAGATGGTTACGAAACCGAGCACATTTCCAGTGCCGCACTCACCAGCATTGGTCTCTCTTGCTGCCCCTCAGCCACCTTGCTGTGCAGAACCTGTGTCCCCAAGTTTTTATCCGCTGTTAAACTTGTGTTAGCCAAGGTCAGGTTCTAAGCCATAAATACGCTACTAGTTTGTCTTGGTTCTGCCATCAGCCTGACTCCCATTTTCAAGTCTGAAATACTAACGCCCCCTAGACCAAGCCTAGGTGTAAGTAGAACACAGTCATTTGACAGTAACAGTGAGGGGTGGTTCCAGGATACAGTGCCCACCCTGCACAGAGACTAAAATCCACAGTTGATCAAGTCCCTTATCTATATGGTGTACTTGCATATAATGCACACACACACTCCTGTATATGTTAACTCATCTCTAGATTCCTTATCACGCGTAAAATGTAAATGCTATGTAAATAGTTGTAAGTACACCATAAATGCTATGTAAATAGTTGTAAGTACACCATAAATGCTACGCAAATAGTTGCTGATGCACAGCAAATTCAAGTTTTGCTTTTTGGAACTTTCTGGAATTTAAAAACAAGTATTTTCGATCTGCAATTGTTTGAAGCTGTAGATGCAGAACCCACAGACATGAAAGGGGCCAACTATACCATCTCACACCAGAAATAACTAGAATGAAGAAACTGTGAAAAATTAATATAAAAAAATGCTCAAAATCAGACTGGGGTCATTACTTTACCCTTATGGCTACCTTAACCAAATCTCTTCAAGTCAGCCCAGGGCATTACCGAGTAAAGCGCAAGCACCATTTGCCAGAAAACACAAAGCAAACTTCTCTCAAAGACAATTCCAAAATCAAAAGAATCAACAACAGACACATGTAAGTTTGACAGAAATAAAGGCTTTGACAACAACTATCACGTTTGGTACAGAAGTGCCCTGAGTCCCCTACAAACGTCTTACAAGTATTTATGTTCAGAGGGTGTATAGTATAAAGTGAGTGCTGGAGACTATGGTCCACCCGAGATGGGCTTGGCTCAAGAGCGGAACTGAACCTGTGTAGTCATTACCCATTTTACCACCCAACAGTTTTCAATTAGGGGATTAGAGAAAATGTTTTCCAACAAAAACTTACTTTTTGATGACCGTGGGCTCTTCTAAAGCCAGGCTATGCAAGCAGGCTGCGGTGTGGATGTAATCGTCTGCTACATCTGCAGGAACAAGGATAGCCCTTTTATGTGAGCAGAGCTGGCACATTAGCAGACTAAGGGGCTAATGGGCAAAAGTATTTACTTTTATGAGCGCTGGTCATTCTGTCAGCCTTTGCACAGGAACCCTTGATCCTATCGTAATAGTTACTGAGGAAATGCTTCTCTTGCTCAAAGAAGTCATCTACTTCCTAAAGGGAAGGAAAAAAGAGGTCTAAGAAGCAAAACTTCTTACAAATATGTATTTTATATTAGAAAAAAACACTAAAAAAATAACCTTATGCATAAGAAGTTTAACCCCTAAAGACTAGGGAAATAAAAATAATTTTTTTTTGAAATGCACTTTTTATACCTGGGATTAGGAAAAGTGAAATGCTGGCAGGAAATGTCAACAGAGAGAACCATTTTGAAGAGCCATTTAGCACAGCCCAGTAAAACTCAGCATCCTCTCTAACCTCCAGCAATTCCGCTAGAGCAGTGGTTCCGCCCAGTGGGTGGCTCCCTCGCCTCGGATACCTGCACCTGCCAAACGTGTTCGGTTCCAGACTGGGAGGCAACGCTGGCATCTGGTGGGCACTGACATGGGATGCCAAATGCCCCCGCAATGCGTGGGGACAGCACACCTTCAGCTGTGCCAGAGACAGCCCCAGAGCTTCCACATTTCTGACAACGCCCTGTGTTTCTCAGCACCTACACCCTGGGCTCCCTACTCAAGCCCTGAAGTGGCAAAGTCAGACACCAGACAGTAACTGTTATGGTAGAAGGGAGGGGCGCTGAGGAGTGAAGAAATAAACCACACCTACAAGGCTAGTGAGAAACTTGTACATTTATTTGATGTTCTAGAACAGCACTGTCCAATAGAAACATGTGAGCTACACGTGCCGCTTAAAACTTTTGTAGTAACCACATTATAAAAAGAAACAGGTAAAACCCATATTTTATGGTTCTTTCTTCCTATCAAGTCCTTGAAATCCAGCATGTAAACAAAACATAAAATTCAGTTCCTTTATTACACCAGCCAACTGCATCTGTCAAGTGCTCTACTGCCACCTGAGGCTGGGGCTACCAGGGACAGTGCAATTCGGGAGAATAGCATGAAATACTGGTTTTGTAGCTTATTTTTTTTAAAAAATAACTGAATAACCTCTCCTTACAGAAAAGGAGAAAATGAAGATTTAAGTGTGGAAAGGTTCTTATCCCTTCTCCTGGGAAAGAAGAGAGTATTTTTGGAAAATAAGTGAAAATTCAATAAGCAGATAAAAATAACCAAATTTGAAAAAAATTATTTACATTTTTGAGAAGCTAATACCATTTGTTTCACAAATATCTATTCTGAAGAAACAAAAGGTCACCTATTCACACAAAGAGAAGAATTTTCTCAAACAGCTAGAGGCCACTTACCTTAACTCCTGAAAAAAGAACTTCATCAGCACTTTTCACCACACTTTTGAAAAAGCCACCAAACATCTCTTTGGTATTTTTCCGCCTAACACTTAGCTAAGGAGAAATCCAAAACAGTTAACGGTACATATATTTCCCATCGAGTCCTGAACACATTCCAAGTAACTGTTTACTAGTATAAGTATACACTTAAGATACCTCTAATTCCATCGTTAACAACAGATCTAAAATATCAAATAAACAGCTAAATCTAAGCACAGGTTGTAATTCTAAAAGTGTGACTTAGGAGATATTGTGAAAAACTATCTAGGTATCAATATCAAGTCTTAGTGCCTTTAAATTCTTGATAGAATTACTGTGCTGTTATGCTGATTATTCACTGGTTAGAAGACCTGTGAGGAAATGTCTAGGTCAGGGCTTGCCTCATACATATTAAACAGCAAGAAATGTAACGTATTTTTGTAAAAAAAGCAAGCATATGTCTCCCTTTCAATGAATAAAACAAATGTGGATCAACTTAAATTATTTTGAATAATCCCAAGCTTAACTGAGGGGAAAAAGGTCAAAATATTTACATGCAACATTTTATAAAAATGCCTTACACGTTGGATCTATTGCCCTGGGGGAGGTAGGCAAGGGGAGGAGCATCTAAGAAAGGTTTCTGTTGTGTTGATAAGAAACTCAACCTTGAAAGTCAATTTTTTAGAAAATATATCAAGTATATTCTTTGTACATTTTAACTGGATCATGGAAATGGAATAAAAATGCCTTACATCTTGATCATACTCCAGGAAAATGTGAAAGTTGCGATCTTTACTGAGAACAGGGTGAGAGGAGAGCCGCTGAAGAAAGACTTCATGGGAAGACACAGTCTTCTTGAAGACCGCGAGATACTCACTGGAAGAGAAGCGCACAAGGCCTCAGCTCCTGACCACCCAACACTGCTCCCCGGGACCTCACTGCGCTGCTCCTGCAGCCATGCAGAACACCTCAACTGGACCCAAAGCAGCTTGGTATAATGTAGCATCCAACTAGGTAATAAGGCAGTTCTCGTTTTGGAATCTGTGGAACAGCCACCGAAAGGGGAAGCGATATAACCAGAGTTGATAGGGTACATCTGTGAAGCCCAAATCCACGTGTACTTAAGCACAAAACACTGGCTTCTTTATAACCATGAAAACCCTTTAATTTTGCAGCCATGTACACGGCAGTGAGTCTAACAAAGCCTGGAACCATCAGAAACTACTAAGTGGCTTCATCTTAATCTACACACTAGAGATGACTCTAAACTTCCCAACAGTAGGAACTTGTCTGTTGTGTTCAGCGCTCTATCCTCAGAGCTGTCCACGGGGTACCAGGCTAATGGACCTGTGGCAGCATGCTGAAGAGACTCGCTGAGATGGACCCCGAAGAAGGGAGGGAGCCAACGGAAAGAAGTGCAAGGATGGCGTCATAAGAAACTGTATGCAAACCTCCAACTATGATACAGAATAAAGAATCCATTTTTCTTTGAAAGAATTACAACCAGATTAAAAGAGCCATAGCTGTGGCTATTCTTAGAATGCTTCTTTGTAGCAGCACTCACTGCCATCTAGTTTCAACTATACTTCCAGTAAACAAACTTCAGGGAAGAAAGTTTTGTAGATTATCACAGCCTGAAGACTTGTTTATATATAAAGACAAACGTTTAGTTCTTCACTTTATGCCAGACCAACACTCCATGACAAGCATGATCTACAGATAGAACCACCATCTACTCAGCGTCAGCAGTCCCCAGGGAATCAATGTCTAAAGTACAAAAACCAGGCCCCTTCACCCACACTCTGGAAAATGTGGTTTGAGAAGACAATAGCCAGGTAACTAACTGAAATTAGCTGTCAGATTCTCGTTTCTGCACACATCACCACTTTTATTCTCAAAGGGTAGAGCCCCCATCAAGAAAATGCACTTACGCTTCCAGCTCTTGCTTCATCTTGGCAAATTCTTCTTTGGTCATAGACCCTTCACCCTCTCCCAGTTTCTGCATCTTCTCTCGAGGGCCGTCGAAGTCAGGCTTTGCAGGCGCGGGCGGAATCTGCAGTCAAGGCAGTAACTCATGAGGGTTCTTGCCCCCGAGATGTGCAACTCAGTGCCTGTGCAAAGGAGGCAGGGAGCCCAGTGGGGCTGCCTGAAAATCAACTTGCACTTTTCTCTTAACCTTATTCCTTTCGGCCATTTAAAAGAAGTGTTCCCTACAACGGGCACTCACTTTGACTGTAATCATTTGTTCGGTTAATCACTGGACAGTTGGTAGGTATGACAGTTTATCCTGCTTCAACTGTCAGTTTAATTTATATATTACAATCAATGCTAAAATGCAGCCAGTGAAGTACGATGAAGGTAATAATCTCTGGATTTATAAAGGAATTTATTCCAGAGGATAAAAGATTCTAATTTTGTGTGGACATTCTTAAAAGCTTCAGTACTGATTTTGTTTAACTATTTGGCCAGATTCTTCAGCTGGCCTGGCAGGAAAAGCCATGTTTCTCTCTCCCTTAAAATCGGCTAAGGGACTTCCCTGGCAGTCCAGCGGTTAGGACTCTGCGCTTTCACTGTCGAGGGCGCGGGTTCAATCCCTGGTTGGGGAACTAAGATCCTGCGAGCTGCACAGTGCAACCAAAAAATAAAAATAAATAAAATCAGCTAAGTCTCTTCCCAGAGCCACGCATTAACTCTCAAGGGCCAAGCACAAAGACAACTGCCCCCTTTACGCCTTCAGCAGAACACACCTGAGAAACCCAGCACACACTACCACCAGAGATCAATTCCACTTGATGGCTGAAAGGAAATGCCAGAGAAATGCTAAACCCAAAGGTAGACAAGACTTTACACCATGAAACTGCTTACTCTCTTTTATTGTACAGAATATAAGACTATGCTTCATCTTACAGCTAAAACGCTATTTTCACATACTTTAGATTTTACCAGTAATAGCTAACACATACTCTAGTTGACAAATGAAATCAGACTTTTTTCACAACCTATTATAAAAAAAAGTGGGTAAAAGTCTCTCAAAACAAAATGAACAGCAAGGTAGAAGAAATTGGCTTCAGTAATTATCTGATTACCCAAAATGTACTTACAATAAGCCCAGCGTAGTCTGTAGTTTCAATAAGAGTGTCATGTAGCCACACAAAGTCTTCATGTTGCCTTGTAACAGAAAACTCTGGGCTCTGAAACGTGGGCAGCGTGGTCTGTAAAGAAAAAAGAAGTGACTGTTAACTACTATTTTCAGATAAAGTGACTTGGGTTTCATGCAGTGCACTATGGGAAAATTCTGCATAACAGAACATCCAGTTTTTTAATGAGATCCAATAAAGAACAAAGCTAAGATTCAACACGTTCTTTACGGAATTCTAGTCACAAAACTCCACCTTTCAGGTCAACTCAAACAGACATAATCACGTAGGCCTCACGATGCCTGAGTGACAGGTATGTTAATACCACCAAGCCACCAAGGTACACAGAGAAAACCTCGTGGGAGAGGACCTCATAGACAACATATTACCAATATTATGCTGGAGATGGCATAAACCAAGAGCTCTAGCTTCAAACTTCCTGACTCAAATTGTGCCTCAGCCATTTACTTCATTTAAACCTGTACCTCAGTTCCTCACCTGTAAAATGGGGATAACAGAATACCATAAGATTGTTAGAAAGAGAAAATTAAGCCCATGTAAACCCTTTACAAAAGTGCCTGGCATAAGACAAGCACTCAATATATTTTAACTAGTATGGAAGGAGAAAGGAGGCTAAAAATGTTCCTGAAAAGATCCCAAGGAATTAAACTTTCTATATTTTTCACAGATTGGCATATTGCTTTTGTCAAATTAAAAATCTGGAGAAAAATTAACACAACATTATTAATCAGTTATACTTCAAAGTAAATTTTTTTAAAAATCTGGAAGAAAAAAACCTCTTCTGAATCATAATAGGTGGGGTGACAGCCAAGAACTTAGTAAATATGGGAAAAGCAAGCACTTCCCACGCATGCAAATTACAAACAAAGGTGGAGTTCTGTGGCAGGTGGCTCCAGCTCTGTCGCTCTGTCTGGTTTGCTTCCCCACGGAGCAGAGCACAAGCCACACTAAACACCAGCAAAGCCCACAGCCCCAGGGCTCCACCACAGTAGAAAATGCTGTAAGAAGAGCACTCATCTGATGCTTACTAGGAGCAAGTGGAGGGAGGGGCCTCACTTAGCAGGAGTGCCACACTACACTCAGGTCACTAGGTCTCTTCTCACACCCACTGTGAATAACAAGGCTGCAACCTGGCACTGTTTTTATTACTGAAGTCATTCTGTCACTTACCTTGGTGTGCACCGTAAATTTGACTTTATCCCTCTCACTGAGTGCATCAGGTATGTCAATCTGAAGCGAGGGATCAACATTCAGGTCCACTGACACAGATCTCAGCTGAAATACATTTTTTGGCTATTAGTCTCAAGTTCATTTTAGTCCTAAAAAGTATCCTTCCAAAAATGGGGAGCTAGTAATTAAAAAGCAGTCTATACAAGACTTCTATTGTTCTATTTAGAACAAAGTTGAGATAGTATTTGAAACTGTGGGGAAACCTGCTCTTAAATGCATGGGTGGGTCCAGCGAATTCCTGTAATCTAAACAAAGCAACTATATAATTCTAATATCATGTACATTACATACTTTATGTGTACATGAAAAATACATTTAACCAAATAATTGAAGAACTGTACTAAGAATAAGAAGGCTTCAACTGGATAAAATGAAATCTTGAACTTCTTATTTACATAAATACCCAAATTACAAGAACATTCAAGAGGCGTTAACAGACTGTACGTATATCTGAAAGTTAGAGGCTGGGAAAACTTGGAAGTACAGAGAACAGTCAGGTGGTATGGGATCTTGCATGGAGAGGTAAAAATCCACTCAAGAGTGGACCTATTGATATTCAGGGACTGTCAAGGAGATGAGAAATCTAGACACAAGAAGTGAATTGTAAAAACCAACACAGGCCTTAATTATCAGAATTCCACTGCAATTACACATAAGGAAGAAGTGTGAGCACTGCCCTGGAAACAAAAGTAAATGATTTTTGCTAGTTGGAAACTCAGAGGAAAATAATATCCAACTCCAGTTTTGACTGTTTAAAAAGAATTCTTGGAAGAAGTGGACTGTTAGGAAAAAGTGGTTAAAATGGTCTTCCTTAAAAAAAAAGCTTTCCTACTGAATCTAAAATATGATAATTTCTTTCATTCTTAAGACAGACAAGCTGACAGTGGATCTGAAGGCCTGACACAAATAAGAGATTGCAGGGATTAAACATCTCATCCTTCCCCCAGCCCCCAATTGTAAACTAGTGCTAAAGTTGCCAGAACCCTCTAGACTATTAAGGAAAATGCCAAGTGAAGACTGGAGTTAAGAGGATGAGAGAACAGGGAATCCTGAGTATTTCCCTTTAAATTTCCCTTTGAATTCCTTTCTTCAAAATAAAAAGACCAAAGACTGATGAACTTCTGAAAATAGAAAAACTGGTTCTATTAGGTATGAAAAGATTAAACATATTCTCTAAGAACACATGGATTACTTCTCTCTCCTTTGTAGTATCTCAGAAACTGTCAGTACTTCCCTTTTTCCTTCAGCACTGTGACCAAGAAAAAAATTTTAATTGCAAAAACCAGAGTGAGCCCTTAGAACAATGGCTTTCCTCTAAGAACTAAGGCTCACGTTCTTGCCACCCGAACTTGATTTTTAACATCAAGTATTTTAAGATCACAATATACTTAACAGTTCCTTACATGTCAACCTAAATACATCTTCCAAGTGAACTCGTGATGACTCCTATGAAATATTTGCTTGTTTGGCTTAATTTTCACATGTCCATTTATGAAATCTCTGCAAAGAAAGATAAAGCTTCAAGGTCAGGGATACTTCATTTTATCACAGCTGTGACTCTCTGACATATTTCTGATAAAAGCTTCCTTCCTTCTGATAATTTATCACTGGGCAAATGCAGCATTTAAAAAGACCTCAAAATATACACTAAATTTGACTGCAGAGAATACTGGCCACCCCACTGATCTCATGTTTGTACACGTCAAGAGTCAGTACACGAATAAAGTGGGTCAGGTTACTGGTGGAAAGATGGGGCCGGCCCACGGACCGTGTCTAAGGTGCATTTCCCTGAGTTCAGCAACAAGAGCCATGTTTCCTGAGATTCCATTTCCTAACGAGGTCACAAATCCTGGTTTCCAGCAGTCTCTCAATTTCTGAACATACTGTCAATTCCATTTTAACTCACTCCCAGCCCAGTGAGCCTGTGAGCACCACAAGGACTGCCTTGGGAATTAGGGTTAGAAGACCCAAGGGGAATGTAATCTAGTAAACGGGGCTCATTGAAGCACCAGTCAAAGCGGCAATGGACTTCACCAGCGAACATCAGATGTCACCTCTTTCCCACACCTCCAACCATACAGAAGTAACAGCCCAGGTTATTCACTGTGTTACTATCTTCTTGTCAGCAAAGATATTTTGTTTTTTAGTCTAAGAGTGTGATGAGAACACAAAATAACAAAAACCACTAGAGGTTTGGAAAGACTGTGCACTATAACAAGATGCCAAGCACCCAGCTTCTCCAGCAGTAATCACTTTTGCCTAAATATACCACCCTAGGAAGGGACTCAACAATCCCACCACCTGACATGATAAACACTCCCACCCCACCACGAAAACAATTAAAAAAAAAAGAAAGAAACCCACAACAGATAACACGGAAAAAGTCTGCATTTGGGCCTCAAAGAATTGTCTGAAAAAGGATGGTGGCAAAATTCTGAGTATGCAGACCATCACCAACTCAAATGATCCCTATTCACAAGTCAAAGGAACTTTCTTGTATTGCAGCAAGATAACCCTCCAGATAATGAAGCCCATAAATCACCAAGGAGTAAAAAGTTGTGAAATGTTTAAAGCTTCTAAGTCAGCACTGTCTCCTCACTCCGGAAGTATCAACTGTGATTAAAAGCTCAGCATTCCTTTTTCTGCTTGGTCAACAGAACCAACACTCCATAGCCCCATGGCACAGTACTTGCTAAATAATCAACAGGGTGGAGGGTACAGCGAGTGGGTGACACGCCTCCATACACTTTCGCCCACTCACCATCTCTGCCCCCTAGCCTAAGTAAGTGCCCAGAGTGCTGCCTTAGCCCTGTTGGCCAACACTGTCTGACCTGGGCCACAGGTGTCAAAATGACTGGGACAGCTGTTTAAAGCAGTGGGGAGAGGCAGGCAGGAGAGGCAGGCTTCAGAACAGAGTCTAACCTTAGGCACGTTAACTTTCCCTTTCCCATTCCCTTAGGTCACTAGTGAGAATCAAATTTAAAACACATTTACTCTCCAATGTGCAATGTTGTTTTAAAACAGACTTTCTTTTGTAGATTTCCAAAGAAACCACTACATCACATACTCCAAGTTTTAGATGGAGTTTCAGTCCCCAATATACTTCCTTATCAGACTAATCCTTACAGTAAGGATTACAGTGATCTTTGTGACAAGAAAAGGGGGTAAACAAGCATCGCTTCATTTAGAAAACAAAATTTTAACTGTTTTAAGAAATCTGAAGGCTTGGTAAGAGAGCTGAAAAGGAGAAAAACTAAATCAATCCCTGTGCATTCCCTCACTTGTTCATCAGCCTCCCAGCTGGGGCACCTGACACTGGCCACAGGACAGATCTGCAAAGCTCTGAGCTGCTAAAGACCACTTTTGGTCCAGATCTCACTTATGACTCACTTTGGTACACAACTTTAATTTAACGCCATTGCAAAGCCTCCTCTTCAAAAGGTTAAGTGGCACACAGATGGCAAAGAGCACCTCTGTGGCTGGACGACACAGAAAGCCAGATTCAGAAATTCAGAACCCACAGAAGAAGATACATAAAGTATAAAAAATGTTATGGCAGCTGCAGACTCCAGTTTACATTACTGCCATATAGCCAAATGACAAACACAATGAGAAGAAATCATCTCCACAGTCACTCTGATCTGCTAGAATAGCGTCTAGGTGAATAGCCACGTAAGTCTAACCAGTTTTGTATACATGCAAGAAATTGAATACGCCAGCCCCTATATTTCCATCTTAATTTGAATGTTGCAAGGAAACTACTGCAGATAGAAGAAAAGCCTGCATGTATACACTGAAATGACTTTCCATTCTCCAGTACCGAAGCAGAAATGTACTTAACCAGCACATGCTACATCAGTGTGCCTCTCCTTCAAACTGTTTCTCTCCTAAGGATTCTGCTTTGCTTTCCCTTCACCCAATGGCTAAGGTACTAAAGACCCCTACCAGGGAGAGGGCCAATATGACAAATAATCTTTGAATGGTCTGTAAACAGCATGGAGCCAGAACAGGCAAGAAACAACCAGGCCATATTTCAGCTAGACAGGTACGGATACCTTACCTAATCCAATACTCACTAGTGAGGAAATAAATCCAAAAATGCTCTGCGGCAGACACACTGGATTTGCAGTAATTTCTGAAAACTGACTCACATGATACATACTTATGAAACATATTACTTTGTTACTGTTTCAGCTCACAGGAAGGAAGTGCTCTGTAAGAAATTCTAATACTGTATCTTTCTCCAAACCCCTCTTTATGGCTCAAATACTGTAATGGTACTGAATTATTTCTCACTATCTCCTCCCACCCTGAAGGTAACCAAAACTTGTCTGTGTTCTATCCCACTTATCCCTGAGGCACTGGTGCATAAAAAACAATTGAACTGACTGTGTGCAATACATGAGCTGCTTTTACAGGTATATGTGCTCATCTCCCCCCCCCCCGGCTCCCCCCTTCCTATAATTCAGCCCTGCCAGTATCATATCATAGTCCTCAAGGACAACAGAACCAAAGACTTCTAGATCTCAGTCTACTAACATAGATAATAGTTATGGAAATTAGCCACAAGCTTAACAACTAGATAAAGAGCTGCAGCAAGTGATCAGATTTCCACCACTCATCTTGGTGAGATGAGACCCACAGGGACCCATCCCTGCTGACACCAACCACTCTTACCGGTAGTCCACCAACACACAAGCTGTCCACAGTAGAACACTGCAGACTGCAGGGCATTTGGAGGTTACGCAGCCCAGAGTTCCTAGAACAGAAATCCAGGCTTGGAAGAAGGTCAGTGCAGCGCACTCAGCGAATGGATAAACTGAATCATCATTTCACAAGGCTGCAAGCCCACGAGCCAGTGGAATCCCAACATGGAACCAGAAAGAGATTAAGTTGAATTATTGGCTAAAATAAAATTCATTGTGACATTCATCTAATTACAATCCATCTAATTGCAAGATACCTGGATTATTTTCAGGAGTTCACAAAGTGAAACGCTGAACCACATGATCTATAATGATCTAGCACAGAAATTCTATTGGGAATCAACATACCACTGCTACAGAGGAAGCAGCTGCCACAAACAAAAAACTAATTTCCTCCATTCAAAGCTAAAGCCCCTCACCTACTACTAGATTTCATCAAGTCTCCCTTCCAAAAGTTCCTGGTCTATCAAGTCCACAGCTCCTTACTACAAAGCAGTCTTACTTTATGATCAACCCAAGATAAAATAGAAAAAGATTTGAGAATAAAATTTACCTTCACCAACAAAGATGATTCAGCAACGTGGATGGAGCTGAGCTTGAGCTTGTGTCATGAGTTAAAGATACAAATGGCAGCGTGGAGAGAAGAAAAGCTTGCCTGCTTCCTGGTGGGATTCCTTGTACGCTAGTCAGAGGCACCACACATTTCGCAGATCTTTCAGATATAAATATTTCAGCCCTTCATCCCTCACCAGATACCTGGTCCCCACTAGCACAACATGTAAGCTTTGTACTGCTCTTCATTAAAGATCAGGTGAAAGCCTTAAGGCTGGTGACATTTGCATTTGTGCTCCTCACCATTTACACTAACTAGACCCAAAGGCTTAGGGCTCTGCCCCTCAAAAACAAGTAAACCATAAACTCTTCTGGCAGAAAACGCATACCACAGATTAACATAAGCAACTATTTTGAGAAAACTACACTTTTCTCTCCGGACCATATAGCAGTGCCTGAAAAAGTGACACCAAATTTCTAAAAGGAAGGGGGGGAGTCAAGCCAAGAACCCAATCTCTAAACTAAAGTTCAGTCTCTCCTGAACCTCAAACTACAACTTCACTCCTCCCTGTGTATTTACAGTTTGCCTTTGGGGTATGAAACAGTTGAGAAATTCCATATCCCCCTTTTAGGGGGAAATCTCTCTTAAGAGTTAACTCAATGGCCAATCAAAAAATATACAGGTGTTGGAGGTGAAGTATTTTTTTTTTCTTTTGGGGGGGGGGGAGCTAGTTTCTCATGTAAAGATGTAGAGAAACTTCTCAATTTGAACCTGTAAAAAACAAATTTGCTATTCATTCAAGACAAGATTTCCCACTATCCCTTCGCTATTTCAAAAATAAAAGGCAGAACTTATAAAGCCCAAAAATACTTTTCTCTGAATAACTGGGTTCATTAAAAGGTTGTTTCCCTAAATACAGCCTAACGTCACTGTATGTGCCTTTCACCACTGGCCAGTGGTACTACTGACCCACAGAAGTACATCCTAATATCCTCAAGCAATCAGGACAACAGAGCAAAAAAGCAGGATTTTTAAACCAAGTTCCACCCTGTAGCACATTTCTCAGTGATCTTCAATTCTGCCCCACAATGCTTTGTGAGTACTGTGGCATCCGAGCCTCAGGTTTCCACTGTCCAAAGGGGGCAGTGAACTCCAACATGGTAAACACAGCAGAGTTTGTAACTCTCAACTGCCCAGAACCCTTTACCATTTTTTGGTAAGGCTCCTCAATACTGGGGGGAAGGCTAATTCTACCAAAGACAGTCAACGATCTGACCCACCCATATCACACCATTTTAGAAAGTTTAAATTGGTGATTCTCAACCAAGGGACATTTGACAGTGTCTGCATTTATTTTTGACTGTCACTGATGAAGGGAAGGGAGCTACAGTCACCCAATAAAGGCCAGGAATACTGCTACAATATGCAGGAAGGACAATTCCCCACAACAAAAAATTATCAAGCCCAAAATGTCAATCAGTAATGCTCAGGTTAAGAAACCCTGGTTTAAACTGAAGCTCTACATTAGATGTTAGTCACTTACTATGTCTCATAGCAAATGAGAATTTGGATCTCAGAATCCAGAAAATTCTCTCATAGTTGCCCTAAGCCATTTCTTCCTACAGACAAAAAAAAAAAAAAAGTGGGCAGATCATGACCTGCTATAGTAGTATTCACAAATGGGGATCTTAAGACACTGTCTGCAAGTTACTGATCCAGAACTAAGGCTTGGGCAGCTTTGAGAAGCCACACTTCCCGAATTTAAGAAGTCAAGCCATAAACATAGTACAAAACTTCAGTCCACACGAATCAGTTACTCTGGACTTGCTGCAGTATTGGTGAAAATTCAGGACTGTTCCTACACTAACATAAATTTTAACACTCTTCATCTAAGCTGGTGGAGAGTGGTGTCCCTAGAGACAACTTCCACACCAGTTAACAATCTGCAAACCAGAGCAGCAGCATAAATGTAAAACATTAATGACTGGCTCTGGGAAGGAAACACTGTCCACCCAAAGCCCATGTAACCAACTAGTGAAAGTTAAGGTGAAAGTAACAGCACTAGGCTGGGGAGGGCCCTTACAGATTCTCCTGTGTGATCATTTGCTTCAGTCCACTAACAAGTTAAGAATAAAAATCCCAGGAGACAATCAGGACTCACACTCCATTTGCCGTAGGTTGGCAAGACTAACAGGACCAAGACTCATCACAATAGACATACACCGAGTCTGTGAGTGGGAGCCTAAACGCGATGCCCACTGTTTAAAGGACCATTTGGCAAACAGGAAGCCTGGGTAAATACCTTATGGGAACAAGGTTCTGCATAATCTCCATTTCTCCCCCCCACCTTTAAAAACTCCAGACACCTTAGAATGTTGATGCAGCCAGTGCGAGAGGCAGGCGGGGACTGCACTACACCAGTTTCTTTATCGTGAAGATGCGGCCTAATGGTGTTAAAGGTTCAGTTAAATTTCTCAGGGGCTCGACTTAGCAAAACCTTACTTTTCTAAATTTAAAGACCAGAACACCATCTTTCCCATCAGTAGAGGACTAGTTAAAGAACAAATTAATCATGCAACTGCTTTCTGGGAAAGGAGACAAATCAACACCTTCAGCTCAAAAGGATATGACTAAATGGAAGTGCCAAGCTACCGGATATAGGCCAGTACTCCTGTTTTGCTGAACCAGCCAAAACTTCTGCAGGAGCACTCAAAATCCTCAAGAATTAATTATGTTCCCTGCCTTATTAGCAGGTCTAAACCTCAAGAACCCCTATCCTCATGGAAATTCCAAAGCAATCAGAAAGTTTAAACTTACATTTTCAGCAAAAACGTAAAATATTTCAGTTAACTAACAAAGTTGAATTACAGCAAGAGAACAGTTTGCCCAAGATTTGCCCTCCTGTTATTCCACTCTTGTCCCAAACTCCCCTTTGGTGAACAGTAAAAATCATCTAGACTTGATCCACATCCCAGGACTAGTATCAGATACCAGGAAGAAAAATGAAGCCACGTGTTACAGTAATATTTTATTAAGTTTACTATTTCCTTATTTCTGCAATTAAAAGAAAAGCAGGAAGACAATTCTATATAATCCTTTCCTGTAGTCACTAAAACCAGGAGCCTTCAGAATCCTCTTTTGCTCAAGGATCAGGATGGTGGGGAAGTTATTTTAAAAACCAACCACAGGTATACTATACTAACAAATAGGAAGATCGGTTGAAGTTTTAAAGAGCTGTCTAAAATAAATTCTGGACCAAGAAAGAAGATGGAAGGTAGGGGATGGGGTGGGGGGGAATCCATCTACCCAAATTTCTATTCAGCCATCTAAACGTCTAGAGAGAAAACTACCTTTGGAATGTTCTAGAAAGAATGGTTCTCAAGTTCCCACTTCCGGCTTTAGGGAAGGAAAAAAAATTACTTCTTTCCACTTTGAAAGAAATAAAAATACCCCAACCAAGACCCTATCCTCACGCTTCATTTCAGTAACTAATACAGCAGTGACCCCCTTGCTGAACAATCCCGCAGCCGTGTGCGACCTTTAGCACCACTAGATGAAAAGGTCTCTCCAAAGAGCTGTGGATCAAAAATGCCTTTGATTTCTTAAGAATGCCTTCCACGTTACTTAAATGTCAGAGCGCCTCGAATTTCTAGATTAGTTATTTTGATTTTCTGTTAGAAAAACGTTTCTGTTGACGATTCTGCACAAAACGTTGCGGCTCATACCAACCCCTGTATATTTCAAACTAACTTATAAGTAAAGGACCAATCAAAGTGGAGGCTTACCTCAATCTTCAATTGGTTATGGCGACATAAATTGACTGCATTAGTCACCTTTTAGACCTCAAGATCCAAGCGGCATGGGGGTACCTTACATCAACACGCAAATCTTAAGAGCTAAACTTAAGTTCAACTATTTGAGCACCTCCTAAAAATGACAGCACTCCCTCCCGGAGCGGTGCACTGAGCGCTTATGAAGTTGCAAGAGACACTCTCGATACCTGACTCGACTGAACCTCCCCAGTATTTTGGAGGGGCTGGGGTACGGTTTCGAGCTCCGTCGTTTGCTGCAAAGCGGGTCACGCGTGCACTGCGCGGTCTCCCCCGAGAAGTTTTAGCAACTTTCCACGCCGAGCGCGCGCTCCCGCGTCTCCGGCCCCTGCCCCGCGAGCCCCTCCCGGGAACCAGGGCAAGGAGCGTGGGAGTCTGGGTGACCGCCGGGGCCTCCCAGCCCGGGGGCCGAGGGCGGCCAGGGCCTCACCTTGCTGCGGTCCTCCTCCTGCTGCTGCAGCAACTCGGGAACCGCGGCCATGGCGACGCGGGCCTCGAGCGTGGCCGCCTGGCTGTGCGAGGAGAGAAGAGGCTGGGCCGCCGCCGCCGCCAGGGCTCGTGTCGGGGGCGGCCGCGGCCCCGCCTCCGCCAGCCTCTCTGCCCGACGGCGGCGGGAGGCCTCGCGACTCCTCCACCGTCCCAGCAGCCCCAGGAAAGGCGAGCGGCGCCCCACGTGCTCCCCCAGGGCAGCCTCCCCCGTCCCCGCTGCCGTCCATCTTGGAGCCGGGCAAAGAAGCTACGCGGGGCCTACCCTCGCTCCGAGCCACGCAGAAGCCGCCAACCACCAGCCGCCACAAGGACGCGGTGCCCCTGACACTCTCCCAACGAGGCGCTTCTCAAGAAAGGCTGCGCGCTCTTGGGGGGAGGGAATTTATTATTCAGTCAGAGTCCAAGATGGCGACGAGCTCTGACGTAAACGAAATCTCGTGAGAGAGAGAGAAGGCGAGATTTGGAGGCGCCCGCGCTTCTGCGTGCGGGGAGGGTCTCCCCACGGATCGCTCGAGTGTCCACTGAGGTGCACGAGGGGCTGGGGTGGGGCGTGAGCACCGCAGTGTATGCTGGGGCCGCTGTGCCTGGGGCGGGGCCTAAGTCTGGAGCAAAGCGCGGGACTGACGAAAGTAACTGCTCGCGGGATTGTCGCGCCCTGGACCTAGCAGAGCGCGCCGGCTTCCGAGGTACCTCCCCTGCTGGCCCGCCCTAACTCTGACGCCCGCCCGAGGGGCCGCCGCCGTCCTGTCCCCGCTGGGGCTGCGCCTCCGCCGGAGCGGGGATTGGGCGGTGGGCCCTGCTGATGGTCTCTGGCCGGCAGGTCAATGGGGACCCTTCAGGAGCGCGAGTGCCGCGTCTTGAGCGGGCCGGGTCGCAGTGGTGCCCACCTTGGAGGGTGTGAGGGGTTAGATGAGAACTCTCCACGCAGGATACGTAGCAGAGAATCTGGTGTTTAGGGATGAGTGGAGGCACTGTTAACTGCCTGTCGCCGCCCCTCGAGCGTCCTGTGTTTCTTTGTCTCACACACGCCTACCTTCGTGGCCGGCACATGGCTCCATAGCTGGGGACATGTGGCCCCAAGCTGTCTACTTCACGTTTAATAGGTGCCGGTCCTTTAGAAATAGTTTTGTCCGAGTATTACCGAGTCCAAGCTCGGCTGCAGGACAAGCCAGTAAATTGACAGATGAGCTGTTAGGGCAAAGTATAGAGACCTTATTCAGAAAGCCAGCAGCCAGAGAAGATGGTGGACTTGTGTCCCAAAGAACTATCTTCCCCAGTTAGAGTTCAGGCTTCTTTTATACTAAAAGGGGAGGGGGTGTGGCTGCTTGTTGCCCACTTCTTGGTGCCAGAATCCTTTGTTCTTACAGCTGTCCACGCAGGTCTGGTCACAGTGTTCCTATATACCTGCAACAAGATCGTTATTTTCTGTTCTGCAACTTTTTAATCTCTATGTGATTGGAAAAGTGTTAATACCTTTAAAGGTCAGAGCCTTGAGAATGGATTCTCCTGTGTATTTCAGGCTATAGGCAACGTACTTTTCCAAAAGGTGCAGAGCAGAAAAAACTAAGCCCCCTGCAACAGGGCACAAAGGTTAGAGCTAAAGTAATAGATTCAGTATGGAGTCAGGTTTGTTTTCCTCTGTTAAACATGTCGAAAAAGCGTACCGAATACAATTTTAATGTGCAATATCACACTGTTGCAGCTTTCGCTTTGATGGTTCAAATATTTAACACATTTGATATCTAACACCACTTTTCTCTTTGATAGGAAAGCGAAAATTAAAAAGGTCCTCGACATTACAAGTAGACTAGAGGGAAGTGAAAAAAATCTGAAGATGAAGGTATTTCAGACCATCTGCAGGCGGCTTAAAAGTTCAAAGGGGTTTTCTGTAGAACCAGCCCCCCGTGTGGTCTTCTCCACTTCCTCTTATTTGTGTGGCCGGAAGAAAAAAGTGAACCCCTATGAAGAAGTGGACCAAGAAAAGTACTCTGATTTAGTAAGGTCTGTCTTGTCATTCAGAGGCCATGCTCAGGCGCCACAGTCTTTGTTTGAGGAAGATGCTTTACTCTACGGACCTGTGAGGAAGTGTAAGGCCCCAAAGCAAGAAGAAGCAGGAGTTCCACGAAACTGGTGTCCTCTCTTCAATCCAGAGAAAAGCGGAAAACCAAATGCAACAAGTGATCCTACAATTCCTTTGAAAATCCCTTTGCAAAGGAATACGATACCAAGTGTGACCCGAATCCTTCAGCAGACCATGACCTCAGAACAGATTTCCTGTTTGGAGAGGTGGAAACGTCGGATGATTCTGGAACTGGGAGAGGATGGCTTTGCAGAATATACTTCAAGTAATTTTCTTAATCCTGATTCTGTATGGTTATTATGTTTTCCAGAATACAGAGCACCAGTGTCAAAAGGATGAGTTGTTCTTTTTCTAACGTTAACTAGTGAGGAACTACTTTCAAATGATAATTAGTATTAACAGCATTTTTTATATATTAACTCATCCTCATGACAACTCTAGGAAGCACAGATACTATTACCCCATTTCACAGATAAAATTGAAGCACAGAGATCAAGTACTTTGACTAAAGATGTATGAAATTCATTTATTTTATAAGCTACAAACTTAAGTATTAGAATTGCCTGTTTCGTTTGATTATGGGAGAGTCAATCGCTTCATAATGGAATTCTAGTTGTTTGCTAGGCATTCTGTTCAGAATCTAGTAAATACCCCCTTGCTCTGCTTATCAGCAGAGACTGACTCATAAATTTAAAGATGGGCAAAAAGCCAGAACATGTGATCTGTATTTAGGTCTTAGTAAATTGAGATGATCGGACGTTCTTCATTAGGAACTGAGAATTGATAAACTTCAGCCTTCAACTCCTAACTCACTAACTTCTTAGACAAGTGAGGAGAATAGCTTTCTTAAACTAGATTGCATTCAAAAGCAAGATGAAAGAAAAGACCAATGGTACAGGAGAATTAGCTGGTCCCCCATCAGGATTATAGTTGTTGAAGCTAAGTTTTACACTGAGCATTCCTTAGGCCATGCTTCCCAGAGAGCAGTACATGTACCCCTCGTGGTACACAAGAACTTTAATTTTTAATTTAAGAGCAATGCACTATTTTGAGGCATCTTAGAAAAAACCTGTGTGTATGCGTAACACATTAAACCTGTGGTCACGTGTTTTAAAGAAAAAATATTAAGTATTTAGGTGGCACTTGGACATGGCAAAAATGGTCAAGGCCGGAGCCCCATGTAAATTCCTTGGCTCCCTGGGGCAAGGACTATATGCAGGAGCTAATTACCTTTTATTTTTATATAAATTTATTTATTTTATTTACTTTTGGCTGCGTTGGGTCTTCATTGCTGCGCGTGGGCTTTCTCTAGTTGCGGTGTGCGGGGGCTACTCTTCATTGCGGTGCGCGGGCTTCTCATTGCAGTGGCTTCTCTTGTTGCGAATCACGGGCTCTAGGCACACAGGCTTCAGTAGTTGTAGCACGTGGGCTCAGTAGTTGTGGCTTGAGGGCTCTAGAGCAAAGGCTCAGTAGTTGTGGCGCACGGGCTTCGTTGCTCCACAGCATGTGGGATCTTCCCCGGCCAGGGCTCGAACCTGTGTTCCCTGCGTTGGCAGGCGAATTCTTAACCACTGCGCCACCAGGGAAGTCCTACACTGACTTTTTAAATTCTAAAATATCCACGCTGTCAGTCAGAATATAGGAAACTCATGTTTGTTTTTTTTTTAATACGGTTTATTTACTGGGACTTGAAAACATTTCACTTTTATTCCTTTAATTTATTGAGTGAATACTCTGACTTGATGCTATCTGCGATAACTCTTGAATCTTTTAAGATTTATTTTCACAAGTTTAATCACGTTTAATGTTCTCAGCTTTACAATCCTAAGGGATTCTGTAACCCAGATCCCATGTTTGTTGCCCCTTAAATATGAAGACCTCCCTGGGGTTAAGACTGCAGTGGGGAATGAGTTGTCTATTTGCTTGGCTGTTGATAAACAAATTTTTTTCCTTCATGTTTTTAATATGTTTGTGTTCTGCTTCAGTAAAACTAGTCTGTAGATAAATACTGCTCTTCTTTTCCCTAGGTTTTAATTCCATAAGTCTTAAATTTGTAGGCCTTTTATGTGCTAATAAGTCCAATTAAGCCAAGTAAATTTGGAGTAGAATAACTTATTTCCTCAGTTGAATTTCACTTCACTTTCCAAGTAATCTCCCTGAAGCAATTCCACTTTTTGCCAATGGTAGAACTGACCTTTCAAAATCTTTGTAAAAAATACTTGACAAAGGTAATATGGTTTGATATTACCTCATTAGATGAGATGGTTTTCCTCATTTTCTGTGGGTCTGTCTCCAAGCATGTATATCTCCTGCTCTGTTTCTGTGTGTATCTTCCTGATGGTCCCTGATTTTTCATCTCTCACTCTGCTGTGTGAGGGACCAGAATGACCTTAGGCTCTGGTGCCAGGCCCCAGGCCAGCATTTTGCTTTGAGGCAGATTAACAGCACTGCCTAGGCCTTCTTCATTAAAATGGGGGTGATGATCCTTATCTTGCCAGGTTGTTGTGTTTGAAAGTTAACAGTTTGAAAGCACCAAGGCCACTGCTTAGCATAGCAATACCCTCTTTTTCTTTCTTTCTCTCCTTCCCTTATCAAAAGTCAAGTGAATATGTAGTGTTTCTTGCATTTGTTGAATATGTTTGTGTCCTCTTTTCTTAAAAGTGTATGAGAAGGGACTTCCCTGGTGGTCCAGTGGTTAAGACTCCACGCTTCCATTGCAAGGGGCACGGGTTTGATCGCTGGTCAGGGAACCAAGAACCCACATGCTACATGAAGGCCAAAAAAAAAAAAAAAGTGTACGAGGAAAAAAAAATTCAGGACAGAGCCACTGTCGTAGGCTGTTCTTGCCCTAAAAGAAAGTGCAGGAGAAGAACGTCATATATTTTCCTCCCCTCTGCCCCAAATCCTACAACATTAATTTGTGTGTGCCTTGATTTTCACTCTTTGCCAGTCACTAAGCCTGTTGGTAAAAGGATGCCTCCACCTATGTTCATAATTAAGATTTGGTTGTAAAAAGAACTGTAAACAAGCACAGTTCCCTAATATTTATCACAGCTAGTTAACTTACTGGTTACCTAAATTAAACGGACACTTAAATTCACTCTTAAATTCTGTGTGAATTCACTAGGTGTGGTCCTATAAGCCCAGATCTTCAATTCTAGCTTTGACCTAATGCTACTAGAAATACTTCATTTTAATCTATTTTATTATCTAAGCTCTACTAGTCCCTTTTGTTTTCAAAGTGCATTCTTAGTGTATTTCACAAGAGGCTGAAATACGGTGTCTTAGGGGTTGTCACTTAAAGGTAATTCATGTAATTTTTAATTTGATCGTTGAGAGTTTTATAGAGTATCTGTTCGTTAGTATTAGCTTTGTTTGGGGTTTTTTTGTTATTGCTGTTGTTTTCCTTTTCCCCTGATTTTCTTTTCAGACATGTTTTTACAAGGGAAACGGTTTCATGAAGCCTTGGAAAGCATACTGTCACCCCAGAGGAACTTAAAAGAGCCTGATGAAAATCTCCTCAAATCTGGCTACATCCAAAGTATCCAGCATGTTCTGAGAGATGTCAGTGGAGTGCAGGCTCTGGAAAGCGCTGTTAAACATGAGACCCTAAAGTATGTAGGTCTGCTGGACTGTGTAGCTGATTATCAGTAAGTATTCAATTTTTTACATCAAGTGTGGAGGTGAATTCATTCTGGGTGGGACACATGGTTCCCTTCCAATGCTAGTTTTTCCTTTTAATTCCTGCTTCAAGGTGTGGCCTCTATAAAGTCACATCAGGTAAGAGCCATCTCATCCTTGTAAATCTACATTCCGAAGTCAAAGTGTTTCGTGGAGAAAAGGTAACAACTTTCCAGTATCCCTAGGATGGCCTTTTTTCCAGCATGTTCTCCTCCCCTCCCCCCACCCACCCCTAGCAAAGTACCAGCCATGAGATCCAATTTGATTCCTGCATTCTCCTTCCTGTTTCCCTAAAAATAGCACCTTGATCTGTTGGCCCTGAAAATCAACTCTTTGCCTGGCTTCCAGGCCATGTTTGACATGGATAGGAACTCTGAGCTTAATAAAGCTTCCCGTGGCTTTTATTGCTGCTCTGTTACTGTTTTCACCACTTACTCCAGATTTCAAGGGTAGATATAACCTGCAGATACCCCTATTCCCAAAAAAAGGAAAGAAAAAAGCATATGAGCGATACAACAGGATAAGGGGAAAATCTGTGAGTGAAACCCTTGGAACTCTAGTTAAAAGTTACTGGGCTCTGGAGACAGGCTGCCTGAGTTTGGTTTCTGGCTTTTCTTCTTAACCCTGGGCTACTTACTTGGCTTTGGCTTCTCTGTACCTCAATTTGTTTATCTGTAAAATAGGGCAAATAATAGTACCTACCTCATAGGTTTGTTATAGACGTTAAATGAGACATTCCCTGTATGGTACTTAAAATGCACACTATCTACTCAGTAAATGTTAGCAACATCATTTTGATCCTATTCTCTCTTGATCCTATTCTCTCTTTTTAACTGCTGTTGGGTATGAATGAACCATATCCAGTTCCCTGTTGGGAGCACTCAGGTTATTCTAGTTTTTCAGTTACAAACTACAGCAATGACCGTGTCTCTTCCTATTCTGTCGTGAGTTTCTCTCTGCAGGCGCACGGGTTCGTTGGTTTGTTTGTTTTGGTGAATGATATGTGAGGTTTGGATAAATTCCGTTGATCTGAAGTAGGCCTGGGCGTGAATACTTCTTAAATTTTCCAGGCATGTGTCACTTGCACCCAGGATAGCAAACCGTTGCTCTATGGTACAGACCTAAAAGGGAAATTGCGGGGCCACAGGGAACACGCGTTTTAACACTGTTTTGTCATTTCAGCCTGCATTTCAAAATAAATTAGGCTGAGCAAAATAAATTAGCTCTTTTTATTTGTTAAAGAGCTATTTGTGGACAGTCTCATTACAATTTTAATTTGGGTTTATACTACTAAGTTTTTTTCCATGTTATTAAGTTCTACAAGTTATAGTACATTGCTAGAAACAGTGGTACGTGGCAGAAGTCTTTACTGTAGGGTTATTTTGATTTTTTTCAAGAGAGAGAACTGGGAATGGTAGTGCCGTGGGGATGCTGGGGCCCTCTCTTCATTTGCATAGATTGTCAAGCTCTACAGCAATAGAAAACAGTTATAAAGATGACATGTTACCTCTATACCTGCACCGTCCAGTAGAGTAGCCTTTAGCCATAAAAGGCCATCATTAAGCACGTGACTGTGGCCAGTCCAAACAGAGGTATGCTGTAAATATACAAACTAGATTTCAATGACTTTGTACAAAAGAGAATGTAAAATATCTCATTAATAACTTTTTAATATTAATTATATATTGAAATGATATTTTGGATATGTTGGGGTAAATAAAATATTAAAATTTCACTTTTTTTTTTCTTTTTGGATGTAGCTACTAGAAAATTGTAAATAATGTGTGTAGCTCGCATTTTATTTCTTTAGACGGTGCTATTCTAGACTTTATAGATTTTATAAATACCTTGCATAAGTTGTAATCTAGTGCTACGGTGACAGGAAGGTAACTCTGTACAGATCTCCCTCTACACTGCTGGTTTTGAAGCTGAAGTGAGCAGATAGAGCCCTGTGAGAATCACCGGTTCTCAGTGCACCCACCCTGCGGCCCTTTTGACATCTGTGCTTGGCAAGTGTAAAAGTCCACCGGGATGGGGTGGGGGTGGGGGATGTACTGGTTATTTAACTAAAAAAAAGTGGCAGGAATTTTTCTATTTTCCCAATATCCCTAATAGGAATATCCCTACCCTGTGTGTAAACTTTTAGGACAGGGACCAGGTCTTCTTATTTATATTTCTGCATATAGTTGGTGCCTGTTAAGTGTTGATGGGTTTGAACTCCAGCTTTGGTTTCTGAGGCACCACGATGCTTAGTCCTTTAACGATGGGGACTTTGCTACTGGTCTGTTGTGGTTCGTTCTGATAGACGTTTGAAGCCAAATTAACTAAGGTAATAATAGTTTCAATTCCCTTGTCAACTGTTAAACCATGGAGGTCCAAAGAAACGTCTAGAAAGTTTAGAAGCTTGTGCTGGAGAAGTTGTTTCCCAGCACTCGCACCGGGGCCCGCACCTGCAGCTCCCATGGGTGCACTTAGGAAGCATCTTCCGTCATACCTCGTGGCTGACCTGAATGAGGGGCTCAAAGGAAAGAGAACGTCACACCTCTTCAACCCTAAGTAAAGCTCAGGAGAGCTGACTTCTTGGAATGTGGGGAATAGAAGCAAGTCGTTGGGTGACAAGTAGCAAACTATGTGTAAGAAGAGGCTTAGCCTAATAGCGTTTTAGTGTGCACTGTTACCTTCAAGGGCTTCCTTTGGTTTCTCTTTAGGGGCAAGCTGTGTGTGATTGATTGGAAGACATCGGAGAAGCGAAAGCCTTTCATCCAAAATACATTTGACAACCCGCTGCAAGTCGTGGCGTATGTTGGTGCCATAAACCATGACATCAACTACAGCTTTCAGGTCAGGATGCGGAGCCTCTGCTTACTTAAAGCTTTGCTCGATGCTGGGTTATAGCTCCTTCCCTCCTTAGGGTTTTATTCTGTTTGTAACCCACTGCTTACTCTGTTGCTGTCCTTCTACCACTTCAGAAAGCACTTTCCCCCTCTTCCTGGGCTTTTTGTTGTTGTTAATCTTTAACGATCACAGTCCATTCTTTAGCATCTTAACTGTCATCTTTGTGTTCTTGTGTATCCTGGGCCAGTCTTTCATCAACCCGCCTTAGAAATTGAGTTAGGAGCTGTTACTGTAGATTGTTTTGTTCTGAGTGTACCCTGGAGTAAGAAGGAAATGGACCTCAACTCTCTTGCTACGGTGGAGATGCTGGAATTGCCCTGTGTTCCTTCCTAGGTTCAGTGCGGCTTGATCGTGGTTGCCTACAAAGACGGGTCCCCTGCCCACCCACATTTCATGGACGCAGAGCTCTGCTCCCAGTACTGGGCAAAGTGGCTTCTTCGACTAGAAGAATATACAAAGAAGGAAAAGAACCAGAATATTCAGAAACTAGATTAAAGGGCAGGAAGCTGTGTGGGAACGTTCAGGGCTTTCTCAGAGTTTGGGAACATGTATCGCTGTTTCCTGTGATCTGGAACGAGGTGCCACAGGGTCTGAGAGCTGCAGTAACACAAGCAGAACTAGTAATTTGTTGAAATTTATTGCAACCAAAAAGGCAAAGCCAGAAAAGTTAAATTTAAAGAGCTGGACTTTAGCACATAAAAGACCAGCTCTGCTACCTCTGACTAGCATTTACCCGAAAAAAAGGCAAGCAACACTGGCACAATGTTGGCGGCTCTTGGACCCCCATAGACCTTTCTGTGTCCCAGGCAGGGCGCCCAGTCTTTGAACTGAGAGATTCAGGGCGGTGAGGCTTGGTGTGCCAAGCATTTCCCCTGGGTACGCCGGGGGGGGAGGGCTGTGCGCACCCCTGGGGTATGTGTGCAGTGAGAATTTGTATCAGCCAACTACTGCTGCCAGTGCCGGCTCCTAAAACTTGTTTTATGTATGTGGTTCCCTGTATTTAATTTGGGGGAAAAAGCTTCCATTTGACATTTTTGAAAAATAAACATGATTCCTTAGCCTCAAGTAGACATTGCTCTCTGGACAGATGGAGCACACTCACATTATCGTGGGCAATGCCCCTTGGCATCCCACCAAATAACCCTCAGAAGCAGCCAGGCTCCAGTCTGAGAATCGTAATTGTAGGTATTTTGGTAGCTAGCTTCTGGTTTGAGTCAAGGGATTGTGTACATGTAGAAAATGTATTGTTTGTGGAATTTTCCAGCTATGGGAAACAATAATAACATGTAATTTTTTCCTATGTTTAATAAGTAATAAAACTGACTAGTTGCCCCTGGGTTCGGGAGACTTAATAAACGCCCACTACAGCCCTGGGGGAAGGCTCCCTGTTTTATGGAGTAGATTAGCATTTAAGTTACAGTTGCTGTCTTAAAATAGTAGGGTGCTACAAACACTTTTTTCCTTCGTTAGCCATTAATTATAAGAAATAAAATATAAGATGTGATTAAGGAATGAGGCTTTTGGTTTTGCTTTTCATTTAAATTTGTGCATTTAGAGTGATTTCACAAACCTGGAATTGTTTAGATTTTGTTTCTAAATTCAGAATTTTACCATTGACCCAGTAGCTCTGGGGTGTGTTGTATGTACATGCACACACGAAGGAGGTGCCCTTGACCACGGTCACCTCACACGGAAAGTAAGCTTCGGGTAGGAGGGGGGAGGATTGAGGGAGACCTGGTGTTGACTCCACACACCTCACATATTTTTCAAGCAGCGTATATTCCTGTAGCCTGTAATTTCCAAAGTCAGAAACCAAGTGAGAGCATTCGGAGTTGTCCCAGCAGGTGTGACCACTGCTCCACCAAGCCTCACCCTAGAGTTGGGGAGCCCAGACCCAGCAGGTTCTCTCGGCTTAAGATAAACACACCTCGGACCTGTCACTCTGTCCCAAGTCTCCCAAGCTGAGGTGGCGCGAATTGTTCCATGAAAGACCCTCAGTCCAACCGACCGGGAAGGTGTGGTGGGAGTGAAAACAGTTAAGGCCTCCGGAACTGCACCGGTTCCTCCCTGCATCCACCACACGCCTCAGGCTCACCAGTGAAGGAGGCTCTCAGTCCCCTGAGCGGGGGAGGTCAACTGAAAAGAGCTTGTCTCGCTACTACGGCAGAAGAGGAAGTTTCTCACGGAGTCACAGCTCTTCCAGAACTATCGTGGGTGTTCCTAATACTTGGAACCATTTGTTCCCCTAAGCGATGTGGCATATTAAACTCCAGGGAAGGGAAACAGGATTTGCAACAGGATAATTAGAGTATTTGTAAAAGGAAGTATAGATTGCTTTTCTGAGGCCTCCTCACAGAAGTGCAGAACAGAGCCTTACTGTCCTGAGCTGTGAGGCAATCCGTTAGAGTCAAAGCTAATCTGCACGCCAAGCTATTCCACCTTTCCTCTGCAATTCTACACTTCTTCCCCGCCCTGCCACCCCCCCGCCCCCCGGCTGTGTGGCTCGTGGGATCTTAGTTCCCCGACTAGGGATTGAACCCAGGCCCCAGCAGTGAAAGTGCAGAGTCCTAACCACTGGACCACCAGGGAATTCCCTACACATTCTTATTAATGCATTTGGCAGCTGGCAAAAGCTCCATGCTGGCACTAAAAACCAGTTTTCGATTTTTTTCCCCTCAGACCTGGCTTCTTGTTCAGAGCCATTAGCCCCCGTTAATCTGGGAACATTAACCTCTATAAACCTTTCAGAGTTCTAGGAAAACTTGTCAACGAATGACCTATGGTTTCATATGTGTTGACCCTGGTCAATACAGGAGGCCGGTTAGTCATAAGTCATTGTGTTTCTAGGTAACCAATTTGCCTACAGCTTTAGAAGAAGTTGGAGGGGGGAAATTTGTTTTAATCACTGACCTTTCCACCTGAGCAATTAAACATTTGATTGTAACCTACCCTACCCTCCTCCTACACACAAAAAGCGAAGCAAGGGAACAGTTGGAACTTTTATGTTTAAAGAAACACTTCAGTTGTTTGGAGCTGGTGTCCTAAAGAGAAGCACTGTCTTAAAGCAAACCAATTACTAAGTAAAAGGCAGAACTGACTCCCGGGCTCCCTTCCTTTCCCTCCATCCTTCTTTTCCAGGTTAACAAAGATGTGCTGTGGCTGGAGGCCTAACCTGCTGAACTCATGAGCTATTTACACCCGAGGAGGGAGCCTGAGGGAATCTCTGGGGAGATACCCTGCCTGAGCAAAGGCTCACCTGTTGCCTTGACAGTCACAGCTGTCAGGTGTAAGAATTGCGTTTGTGGGGACTTCCCTGCAGTCCAGTGAGTAAGACTCCACGCTCCCAGTGCAGGGGGCCCGGGTTAAATCCCTGGTCGAGGAACTAGATCCCACATGCCTTAACTAAGACCCTGCATGCCGCAACTAAGACCCTGCATGCCACAGTTAAGACGCGGCGCAGCCAAATAAATATTTTAAAAAAGAAATGTGTTTGTGAAGATCAATCATAAAATGCTTTTCTGAGTTAGAGTAGGGTTTGAGTTTTTTCCTTTTTGCTCAAGAGGGAGGGAGGAAGAGAGAGAGAAAAAAGATAATAGACACTACAGATAAAAGCCGTTTTCCCTAATCCCACTTGCCTCTCCCCTGAGACAAACACCATCATAAACGGGGTGCGCTATTTCGAGCGTATCCTTTTATAGTCTTACTACTTATACCTGTGCTGGTCGTCATGAATAACACAGCTCTAATTTCTGTGTTTGGTTTTTACTGCTGTGTCTCAACATCAGTCTCTGAGATCATCCAGGTTGACCGCCACTAAATCTAGCGCACGGCTCCCAAGCACCCTGCCTTGTCCCCTTGTGCTTTACGGTCTCGCCCGTGGGCTGTTAGATCAACAGTGTTTCCCTGCTGCAGACAGTGCTTCAGTGAGCACCCCCAGGTGTACCTGTTTCCTGGAACACGAGCCGTGTGCAGCGCAGTGGAAGCAGGGTGTGGATTGTGGCTCTGCCACTTGCGAGCTCTGTGACCTTGGGCGAGTTACCTGACCTTTCTGCGGCTGACTTCCTCATTTGTAAATTGAGGGGAAATAATAGTACTTCTTAGAGTTGTGGGGATTAAATGAGGCTTCGTGCCTGGCACACAGCAGGAACACAGTACATGTTGGCCATCCTCGTCCTTATCAAGGGTGAGACCTGCCATGTCTGCCAGGTCCCAGGACGTGCAGGGCGTGAGCATCACTGCCCAGTCCCCCGACAAGTGCGATGTCAGCTCACGCGCCCACCAGTGGCTGCTGAAACGTCCTGCTTTCCCTCATCTTCACTCACAAAAGGGTTTAAGACTTATTCCAACATAATGGGGTGAAAACAGTTATTTTTTACTTTTTAACTTCAACAGTGTTATTGCTTGAATAAAATCTGCTTTAAAACACGATTGCCGACAGGCTTCCCTGGTGGCGCAGTGGTTGGGAGTCCGCCTGCCGATGCAGGGGACACAGGTTCGTGCCCCGCTCCAGGAAGATCCCACATACCATGGAGCGGCTAGGCCCGTGAGCCATGACTGCTGAGCCTGCGCGTCTGGAGCCTGCGCTCCGCAACGGGAGAGGCCGCAACGGGAGAGTCCACAACGGTGAGAGGCCCGCGTACCGCAAAACCAAAAACAAAACCAAAAAAAAACCCACGATTGCCGGGCTTCCCTGGTGGCACAGTGGTTAAGAACCCGCCTGCCAATGCAGGGGACACGGGTTCGAGCCCTGCTCCAGGAAGATCCCACATGCCGCGGAGCAACTAAGCCCGTGCACCACAACTACTGAGCCTGCGTGCCACAACTACTGAAGCCTGCACACCTGGAGCCCGTGCTCTGCAACGAAAAGCCACTGCAATAAGAAGCCCGCGCACCGCAACGAAGAGCAGCCCCCGCTGGACGCAATTAAAGAAGGCCCGCACGCAGCAGCGAAGACCCAACGCAGCCAAAAATAAATACATAAATAAATTAATTAATTTTAAAAAACGGGATTGCCATCTAGTGGTGGGAGAAGTGGACTGCAGTTGGGGGCCTAGAGCCAAATGTGAGTGGACCCACGTATACCTTGGGATAAACTGGGCATTTTAGTCACTCACAGCTGGTTTGAATTGAAGCAACTGCGTGAGAGTTCTTCTCTTCTCCCCTTTTGAGGCAGCTTGTGATTTTGTCCTCACTTTTCCTGGTGCAGCGGCATGGAGACCCGTCTGCACAGTTCTGGACAGAATCTTCCAGCCAGTGGACTGGGTCGCTGGCTCAGAAAGGAGCAGGGAGGTAGATTAGGAACGAGGCTGTTTATAAAGTGGCGGGATTCTGTGGCTCCAGCCGGGCAGGCTTTCCTTGAGCGACCCTCATCCTCCAGGGGAGAAGGCTCAGGAGCAGGTAGGCGTCAGAGATGCGCCCGCAAACTGCCTCCGAGGGCTGAGCTGAGCCCCAGTGAAACGTCCTTCCAAGCCAGGGCCTTGGACTGTCTGCTGTGAAGAGTTCTAAGATCACAGCTGAGGAAGATGAGTGCACGAAAATGTTAGATACTGTTCATCAAAGACAGAGATACCTGTTAATGGATCTGTACAGAAATGTTCCACGGAAGATTAAGGGTGTCAAAAAAGCAGTGTTGCTGAAATGTCATATAACATGTCTTTAAGTCAGTACTGTCACTAAATGAATGGGATAGTGAAAGTTAAAAAAAGAAAACAAAGTCTAGGACTTCCCTGGTGGTCCAGTGGTTAAGAATCCACCTGCCAATGCAAGGAATCATGGGTTCGATCCCTGGTCTGGGAAGATCCCACATGCTGCGGAGCAATGAAGCCTGTGTGCCACAACTACTGAGTCTGCACACACTCTAGAGCCCACGCTCCACAACTACTGAGCCCACACGCCACAACTACTGAAGCCCGCGTGCCTAGAGCCCATGCTCTGCAACAAGAGAAGCCACCACAATGAGAAGCCTGCGCACTGCAACGAAGAGTAGCCCCCACTTGCTGAAACTAGAAAAAGCCCATGCTCAGCAACAAAGACCCAATGCAGCCAAAAAATAAAATAAAAAATGAAAAGTAAAAGATTATTTAAAAAAATAACTACTTCATAGGGTTTTTATAAAGATTAGAAATAACAAATTTAAAGTCCCTGGCATATAACCGATACTCAGTAGTAGCTGTTTTATTGTTATGAATAATGAAGACGTTTAATCTCTATTGGATACGAGTATTTCCTAAACTTCAGTCACTCCTGTGCCACCACCAGGTCTTTTACCATATGTGAGGGCCATTAGACAATTTTTTAAAAATAAATTTATTTATTGTATTTATTTATCTTTGGCTGCGTTGGGTCTTTGGCGCTGTGCGCAGGCTTTCTCTAGTTGCAGCGAGCGGGGGCTACTCTTCATTGCGGTGCGCAGGCTTAGTTGCTCCACAGCATATGGGATCTTCCCGGGCCAGGGCTCGAACCCGTGTCCCCTGCATTGGCAGGCGGACTCTTAACCACTGTGCCACCAGGGAGGTCCCCACTTAGACAATTATTTACACGATGTTTTTCTTTCAACAGGTTCACCCTTCTTATTTAAAGAAATTTATTTCAAAAGCAAACTGTATCTCACTACCACCTTGAAAAACAGCTATGACTTGCTGTAAACAGAAGGCAGCCATATAATAAATACAAGAAAAACAAAACAGTGCTATTCATTCTAACTCAGTTCCCTTGCTTTCCGAAGGCCAAATCTGAGGCCTGCTTTCTCTTGGTTAAAGAAGGTATTCGAGCAAAAGAAGGGCCAAAAGGTACAGCCTACAGCGGTTTTCTTCTCAATACGGAGAGAAAAGAGGCCTTTTTCACTGCGTGCTCGTGTTATTTAGAGCAGCACATGGGCAGCACACAATATGGTCTCAAGCCATCTGGGAAATGCTGAGGCCCGACCAGAGACCAGAGGGAGAGAATGGCCTGTTTAGCCCCCTCCCACCCTCGTGACGGCCCTTGGGCCTCTGGGGGGCTCTAAAACGAGGGAGACACATGGGACAAGGACCCGGGTGTGCCTCCTGGACCTGCCACGTCCTGGCTACGTCACCTCGGGCCCATCCGTTGGCATTTGGGAAACCTTGATTTCCCAAAGCTAATAACTTCTTACCTGCCTTACGGAGTGGCTGTAAGAACCGATCATGAGCGTGTATGTCACTTTGCTTCTTAATCTGTAAGCTACTGTGTAAACAGAGCAGGTCATAAGGATATTCCCTGAGGCCAGGCATGAAAAAGTGGGCACAAGGAAGGGATGGTCTGCTCCTTAATCACTGGCACAGGTGACAAAGCGTGGGCACACTCCCCACCCGTGTGGTCTTAAAAGCAAGGAGCTAGCCAGACACGACTTGGGCAAGGAGGCAGGGCCAGGGGCCTCTCCGACCACTTCCAATGCCAGGACCCTCTGATTGGTCACCAGGGCCACTGGGCTGCTGTCCCTCCCCACCTGGCACCAAAGGTGTCACCCTGGGATGTGGGGCTGCCTGAGTCCAGCCCCCTTTGCTGAATGCCTGGGGGAGCAAGTATCCCAGCCGTCCAGCCTCACAGAAGGCAGCCGCCACGTGAGGCAGAGACGCTGTGAGCGGCTGACCACACGCACATGACCCTGAACTTCATGCGGCTGTCAAGAGGTGGCTCACGTCCCCTGCCCTGCGAAGCTCCTCGCGGCCCTCAGTGTGGTCTGCCTCCCGTGGTGTCTGAACCAGGCCTCTGCGTTAGTGTCCACCTCATCTGCTCATACAGCCACTGCCCCCACTAGACGGTTTGTGTTTCTTCTACCCCCAGGTCTGGCACCACACCTCACGTGCAGCGGACGCGCAGGCAGTGCTGGTCGGTGTAGCAAACCCCGCCTCGCCCTGTCCGCGTCCCCTCAGCGCTCGCTGTTCGAAACCAGGGTGCATGGGCCGTGTCCCCTCAAACTCGTATGTTGAAGCCTCAATCCCAAAGCGATGTTGTTTGGAAGTGAGGCCTTTGGCAGGTGATTAGGTCATGAGGGTGGAGCCCTCATGATGGAATTAGTGGCCTTACAGGAAGAAGAGCTGGCTTGCTTTCTTCCTGCCATGTGAGGACACAAGAATTTGGCGAGAATTTGTCTACAACCCGGAAAAGGACCCTCACTAGAACCCAACCATGCTACCACGCTGATCTTGGACTTGCAGCCTCCAGAACTGTGAGAAATACATCTCTGTTGTTTCTAAGCTACCCTATTTATGGTACTTTGTTGTACCAGCCCAAGCTGACTAAGGCATCTTAGTAAGAACCTGAGAACTTCTGCCTGGAGGTTTCGTTGGGCTGCAGGCAGACCGAATTCCACGAGGGTAACGCCCGGGGGTCCACCCTCAGCCAGTGAAGCATAGGAGGTGGTGGGTGAAGAGCCCAGCTTCCCCACCCCTTGGGGTGCCCTGAGCCCCGCAGTGGGGCTGAGGCCCGGTTGCCCACAGCGGTAACCTGCTCCCGGTTAACCCCGGGCTTTCTTCTCTTATGTTTCACTTCCCCACAACCACCTCACACTTCCTGGGGGCAAATAAGCCACTGTCTCAGGTGTGCTGCTGGGTCAATCCGTAAGTTAGTTGGTCGACTGGATGAATGGACGAGCATGCTTAGCAGTACAGGACATGGAAGCAGCTCGCACGGCGTCCCCAGCACAGGCTGCTGCTCCCAAGGCACAGCCAGACTCCAATGGGCACGTGCACAGCCAACAGCTCGGGCACAGGAGGAGCACTTCCCAGCTGTCCTCACCAGCCTGCTAGCTGTCATCCCATCCATCTGCTGTCCCCACGAAACACTCCCCCACGTCAGCTAAAATGGTGCACTGGGCTTGGAATCCGATGAGAAAACGTCAGGCGGATGGAACCAAGGAGAGACCCGAAATAGCAACTGTGTGGACCGTGGTGGCAGCCGCAGGACTCAGGCCCTCTGCAGAGGAGGCCGGACTCTGGGGCCCGAGAGGCCTCTCCGGGGGATTATTCCGTGGCGGGGTGTGCAGGGCGGGCCCTGGGAGGCATGAGCAGCCCTCCATGCATCTCCTACCTGGTACGTGGTGCCTGGTACCTCCGCCCCTTCCTCTGGCTGGCTTCCCATCACCTACTGCTTCTTGTCCCCTTTGGGAACACAGGGGATTCTCCAAACACACAACTGGATTCGTTTAAAGTTGCTGTTTTATTTTTAAATGTTTATATGTTAGTTTTCCAAGCAGTCTTCCATGTAGCAGGAGTTCAATAAAAATGTGCAGATTCTCATGCCTAAGGTCAGTTACAGGAGGTACTCACAGAACAGTGTGTGCCCTTATGAGCTGGGGATTGGATTTTTTTTCTTAGAGGAAAAGGGTCATTCTAAAACCAAGGCCATTTTGATCTCAGAAGAGGGGATACTAATCCACTCATCCATTCAATAAGTATGTATGGAGGGCTTGTTATGAACCAGCCACTGTCCTCAGCTCCAGGGATAAAGCAGTGAGCAGAACGAACAAAATTCCCACCTCATGGAGATTGCAGGGCAGTGGGAGAGATGGATAGTAAACAAATGCATGTATAAATGTCAGGAAATTTAAGGGCTGTGAAGAAAAATAATGCAGAAGAAAGGAAATAGAGACAGAGGCTGCAATTTGAGTGGGTGGCCAGGGGCAGGGTTCCAGTTATTTGCAGCCTCATCAAAACTAAGTGATGAAAACAATCAATTTATTATCGTTCAAGATTCTGTGGACTCAGGGATATCAGCTCGGTGCTTTGTGACCGCCTGGAGGGGTGGGATAGGGAGGGTGGGAGGGAGGGAGACGCAAGAGGGAAGAGATATGGGAACATATGTATAACTGATTCACTTTGTTATAAAGCAGAAACTAACACACCATTGTAAAGCAATTATACCCCAATAAAGATGTTAAAAAAAAAAAAAAAGATTCTGTGGACTGACTGGGCTCAGCTGGGTGGTTCTTCTGCCCCCTCCCCCACCCCCCACCCCGTGGAGTTTCGCTGGGGCTACAGTCATCTGAGGCTTCCCTGGGTGGGAACAACCAGGGTGATTCATTCACACATCTGTGTCCTGGCAGGATGGCGAGAAGCCAGGGCTCTGCTGGGATATCGGGAGAACTGGGCCCCTCTCTCCATGCAGGCTCAGGGCTGTTCCCTCTCTGGGTGGCCTGTCCATGTGGCCTTTCCCACAGCCTTTCCAGCAGGGTAGTCGGACATCTTACGTGGCAGCTCAAGGCTCCCCAAATTCAAAAGCAGAAGCTGCCAGGCCATCTTTAGGCTTAGGCCTGGAGTAGCACAGCATCACGTCTGACACAGTGTTAGTTAGTGTCACGGGGTCAACACAGATTCGGCGTGGGAGGGGGCTGCACAGGGGGCAGAGCACTGGGGGCCGGCCACCCAGAAGGCCTCATCGATTGTGCAACATTCGAGCAGAGACCAGAATAAAGTGAAGGAGAGGCATGTTGCAGTCAAGGGCGTGCAAATGTCCTGAGGCAGGACTGTGCCTGGGGTGTGAGAGGAAAGCAAAGTCACCGAGGCTGGAGCTGAGCTCTGGGCCACGGGGTCAGGGGGAGGCCTGCGGGCCATGGAAGGGGAGCAGGGAGTTGACCTCAGCGTGACGGGAAGCACCAGACATGCCGTGGCCCACAACAGTCATGTGATCTCGATGCTACTGGATCCCAAGCTTTTGGGTGCAGACTCCCCGTCACCTTCCCACCAAGGCCCAGGACCACCTGTTTCACCCACAGCCCCCCACCACCCGGCTCTCGCAGGCACCTTCTCTGCTGTGTGACTCCACAGCACTGAGCGCCCCCTACACGCTCCATGTTTCACTAATTTATCTATGTCCTACCTTCTGTAAATCAAAATGTACTGTAAACAGACAGGTAGGGTTTTTTGCCTGCTTTGTCTGTAGGCCCATGACTAATACTTGTACGAGTGAACTGATGGGTCACTCCCTGCAGCCCCCCACCCCGGGTCTAACACGACATTTGAGACACGTGGGGTGGGGCTGCCTAGTAAACAGTGAACAACATAATTAAGTTGGCAGCAGAATAACTTTTTTTTTAACATCGTTATTGAGGTATAATTGCTTTACACTGTTATGTTAGTTGCTGCTGTATAACCAGGTGAATCAGAATAACTTTTACAGTTCACTCCGCTTATCCAAAAGTCACGTTCCAGGAAGCAATTATCCAGGGAAAATAAAGAGGTAAGGAAAGCAGCCTAAACAGGGACCAAAGGTCACAGGACAGCCCCCGCGTCACCTGTGATTCCAGGGTGCCCCACGAGCCGGTCATCAGACAAGTCCTGGATGAAAGCAAGAGGCGCGGTGAGAGGACAAGGAGAAAGTGACGGCCGGGGGAGGGCAGATGCTTCGAGCAGCGGCAGGTGGGACGGCCTGGGCTGCAGGGCACGGGAACAAGCAGCCGGTGGGCCACGGCGCCTCGCCAAGGCTTGCACACAAACGGTGTGACCACAGGCGACGTTTATAAAGTGACCAGGTCACTCGTAACAGATCGGATTGTGTTCACAGTCCTTCGTTGAAGATGAGGAAATACACACAACTGAGAAAGATTTTCGTTCAAAGGGATGAGCAGGTGCCCACCGGTGACGGAAAACACCTGTGAAGGTGCACCCGCCCCACTGCCTCCACCGCGTCCCTCCTGTCCGATGACAGCTCCTTTTAAGTCCCCATCACTGGGTCCCCCCTTCACTCCCTAACCTCCACGCCGGCGTGCCCACGTGCCCGCGGTGCTTCTCTTCGCTGGAAGGACAGCATCCAGCCTTGTGGCTTCTCGCTCTCTGCTCCAGCGAGGCTCAGGTTCCCATCTCCACCTCCGACCTCAGGAGGGAGCTCCCACCTTCCCAGGCAACGTGGATGGCTCACCAGCAGCTTGAAAAGCTCAAAACCAGAACTCCTGACCCCACCCTTCCCCAACCCAGCTCCTCTCGCTTGGTCGGCCCCACCTCAGTAAGTGGCACTGCGACGCTTGCACAAAAACTCTGGAGCCATCCTTGACTCCTCTCTCTTTCTCATCACCAGGGTGATGATCGTGTCGTTCATATATATGCTGGAACTGCCCCAGACAAAGAAAGCTGTATGGTCTGTCGATAACCCACGTCCAACTCATCAATAAACCCCATTAGCACTACTTTCAAAAACACATCCGGGGCTTCCGGTGGCGCAGTGGTTGAGAGTCCGCCTGCCAATGCAGGGGACACGGGTTCGTGCCCTGGTCCGGGAAGATCCCACATGCCGCGGAGCGGCTGGGCCCGTGATCCATGGCCGCTGAGCTTGTGCATCCGGAGCCTGTGCTCCGCAACGGGAAAGGCCACAACAGTGAGAGGCCCGCGAACCGAAAAAAAAAAACATATCTGGCATCTGGACATTCCTGCCACCTCCCTCCACCATCACCCTGGTCCAAACGTTCCTTGTGTAATGCATTTCTGCAGTGGCCTCCTAGCTGGCCTCCCCACCTCCACCCAGGCCTCCCACCTCCAAATCTGTTCCCACAGCAGCCACAGCCAGTCCGCTCAAACCTAAGTGAGATCGTTACTCTTCAGCTCAAAGCTCTCAATGGTTTCCTGATTCATTCAGAAGAAAAGCTGATGTCTTCAGACCACCTGCAGTGGCTGCCTGCTGCCCCCAACCTCCCTGACCTGTCAACACTCGCCCCAGCTCTCCTCACCCCCTGCTCTCAGGCAGGCTGCACGTGCTCCTGCTTCCCGGCCTCGGCCTTTGCTCTTCCCTCTGTCCTCACCTCTTCCAGGCCACACGTCCCTGCCCCCCAAAAACAAAACACCAACACTCCCCACCAACATCGCCTGTCCATCCTGGTCCCAGCCTCCTTGCTGTAGGTGGCAGATTCCATTTTCTAAAAAGGGCCGTAGCAACATGGATGGTTCCCATAAGCTCTTCTAGAACCACTCCTCCCATCAAAAGGGAGACTCATTTCCCTCCCCTCAATGTGAACCAGCCTTAGGGACTCGCTTCTGACATAAAATGCGGCAGAAGTGACCCTGCAGGACTCCGGAGGCTTCAGAACACGCCCCTGGGAACCCACCACGTTGGAGGAAACCCACAGAGAGACCCTGTAAGGAGAGGCCCACAGCGAGGGGAATCCAGACCCCAGGTGACAGCCAGCATCGGCCCCCAGATGCACGAGTGAACAAGCCCTCAGACAGTCCACGGGCCCAGACGCCCTGGAGCAGAGGAGAGCCATCCCCTTTGCCCCTGTGCTGTACCCTGTCCCAATGCCTGCCCCAGAGAGCCCCGAAGTTTTGACACAGTTTTTATAGCCATAGTAACTGGAACACCAAATTTTATTTTTTCTATACTAGTTAACATAGGGGAATTCCCTGGCGGTCCAGTGGTTAGGACTTGGTGCTTTCACTGCCCTGGGCCTGGATCCAACCCCTGGTCGGGGAACTAAGATCCCACAAGCTGCACAGTGCAGCCAAAAAACCCAAAAAAATCAGAAAACAAAATAACACAGTCTATATTTGCTTATTTCTTATCTGTCTCCCCCCAGTAGAATAGGCGCTCCCGGAGAGCAAGGACTTGGGTCCATTTCTTCCAGCCTCAGTATTTAGAAAAGTACCGAACACACAGTGGGCGCTCAGTTAATACTCGCTGAACAAATGAATCTCTGCTAATTAAAGAAAACTGCTCCTCACTATAATTTGCAATACCTTCTGCTGAGGCATAAGACCTTTTCCTGAAGACAGCGTTTTCTGGTGTGTTTTGGACCAGCTCCCTGTTAAAAAATATCTCTTGTCAGCCATCTGGAAAATGATAAAGTTGGATCCATACCTCCCACTATACGCCAGGAAATAGTCCAAATGGATCAAAGATTTATACGTGATAAAATGAAACCGTTAAAGTCCTAGAAAAAAGCATGACAGGATTCCGGTACAACCTTGGAGTGGGAAGGCCTTTCTAAGTATGACTCGGTCTCCAGCAGCCATAAAAGAAAAAGGTGGATCAATTCAAACTACATAAACATCACAAAACTTCTGCTTGGCCCAAAAACAAAAAACAAAACAAAAAAAACAGCATGAGCAAAATTGAAGAATAAATGACGATGATCAGGGAGAAAACCAGCAACTTCGACCACAAAGAACAAAACTTCCCGATATATTCAAAACAAACAAATTCCTACAGGTTGGGCAGAAAAAAAGACCAACCACCCCACAGAAAACTGGGCATTTGGGCAGCTCCCAGGAAAAGGAACTACAAACAGCCCTTAATCATGTGAAAAGCTATGTAACCTCTTTCACACAGAATAAGAAAAACGTAAAACAAAATTACACTGAGAAACTATTTCTCCCTATCAGATTGGTCCAAATCCCAAACCATGGCAATATAAGGTCAGCAGGGTGGTGGGGAGAAGGGCCGTCTCACACTTTGTTGGTGGGACTGCTAATCAAATTGGTATGTCTCCATGCTGGGCAATTGGGCCATATTGATCAATGTTATGGCAGGTCCACCCTTAGCCCTAACAGTTGCATTTCTGGGAATTTATCCCACAGATATATGTCTGCACATATGTGAAATCACAAATGTACAGAGTTACTCACTGTAGCATTCTTCGTAGTAGCAAAACTTTGGAAACAACATAAATGTCCATCAGTAGAAGACAGATAACCTAAGTTATGGTACATCCATACAATACAATAACAGATAGCTATAAAGAAGAATGAGATCACTTTTTTGTACTACTATGGAAAGAGCTACTAGATGTATTATTAAAAGAAAAATGGAGGGCGGAAGGATAAATTAGGGGTTTGGGATTAGCAGATACAAACTACTATATATAAAATAGATAAACAACACGGTCCTATTGTATAGCACAGGGAACTATATTCAATATCTTTTAATGAACTGTAATGGAAAAGAATATGAAAAAGAATATATAGGTATAACTGAATCACTTTGCTGTACACCAGAAACCAACACAACACTGTAAATGAACTATACTTCAATAAAAAATAAATAAAATTCAAAAAAGAAAAATGCAAGGTTCCGAAGAGTATGCATAATGCTATACGTTAATTTTAAAAACAGCAGTGGGGAACAAGGATACATATATTCCTATTTGCTTCTGTGTGAGTAAAGAAACTCAAGAAAGGTGCACAAGAAGCTAAGAGTGGCTGATGACGACAGCAGAGGAGGTCTGGCAGATGAGAAGCGAATCTGGGGGGAAGACATTTCTCTGCATACATCTAAAAACATTTTTTATTTCCCCCCCCAAACACCACATAATTTGCAGTAAGTGATTCACTCCTTTAGCTCCCAAAGAGGGCCCTTATCAAAGTATAGCTATTGGACCTCAAATCTCCTTCAGCCCTAAGAATCCACTCCTGTGATTTCTCCCTCCCTCACCCTGGAAACCTCCACGTGAACCACCCCCAGGTTCCAAAAGGGTTGGCTGCTGAACAGCCGGTGGTCCTGCCTTCCCCCTCCCCGGCCCAGGGATAAGCCACAGCCAACGGCCGGCCCCTGGCCTCGCGGTGGGACACTGTCTATGGCACCTCACACTCCAGAGCTCCCCCTGGGATCGGGCTGAGGCTAGACTCCAGCGGAACCCACAGCCTTGCCTGGTTTCTCTCTGTTGTAACTTGCATCCCTCACCTCCTCATTGGTTTCTCCTGAGAGCCTCCCCCAGTAAATCACTGCTGCTTCAAGGAACCCAACCTAAGACATCAACCAACTAAAGCACATAGGTTGATAACAGATCCCTCTCTCTGAAACAAACCACCAGGGGCACTTCTGATGAGCACAAGAATCAGTTTCCATACTAGGTGCTGACCTAACACCAACCAAAAGCAAAGACGTTGCTGGGTAGACTTGGTACTGGCTAGTAGATGGTTTCCAATGAGGGACAGAAGATATTGACAATAGCTCATCCATCTCCACCCTCACCACTTACAGACTTAAGGTTCCAGGGCTGCCAACCTGAGAACCAGTGCCCTAAATCATGACCCTGGAGACTGTAGCTGAATTTCCTGACAACTGGCTGAGAGCAGGACAAACAAACAGGGTTGGGAGGAGGAGGGGGTCAGAGGCTCGGGTGATCGTCAGCTGGCTCTGCCTGCCACACCAGAGACCGCAGAGTTGCTCCCATAATCCGTCCCCCGCTCTGGCATACAAGAGCCTGTGGCTGAGAAGCTGCATTTTTCTGTCCGCCAGGTAACATGGCAAAATCCTCACCCTGGAATGTGAGTGGAAGGGCTGTGTGCCACGTCCGGGCAGCAGCTTCAGAGGGTGCGTGTGACGCGTCCACACCTGTACCAGACCCAGGGCTGCCCCATCCATGTCCCCTCGGCATCTGCTGTATGTGGCTGGTACATAAGATTGCTCACGGCCAAGCCCTTGAACTCTGCCTGAGGGCTTTTCCTGGCACAGGAAGCATGCCTGGCCAGTGCACAGGGCAGGTTGGAAGCGCCCAGAAAGGAATGCCTCTAGTGCCAGCACCCTCAACCAAACCCCCAGGCATGGGGAGCTAGTGGACCATGGCTTGCTATGCCCCTCCTGTGGGGGAACAGTCTCCCAGCAATCCCCTCTTGGATTAAGCTCCAACTGCCCACATCAGTAACTTCTCCGGTTACAGCCCTTGCATTCGTTGTCTTTCTCTTCCTGTCCCACTTCCCCACCTCCCTACATCTGTTGCTTTCTGGGATCACCTGCTAAGCCAGCAACTTGAACTTGAACTCTTGACTCAGAAGCAGCTTCTGGAGGAAACCAAACCAGAACAATTCTTACTGGCTGAAAACCAGAACCCCAGCTCCAACCATGCACATGTTCACAAGGTCCCAGGGCAACAGATGAAAGAGGTTCCAGGACTTCCCTGGTGGCACAGTGGTTAAGCATCTGCCTGCCAACGTAGGGCACACGGGTTCGAGCCCTGGTCCAGGAAGATCCCACATACCGCGAAGCAACTAAGCCCGTGCGCCACAACTACTGAGCCTGCACTCTAGAGCCCACGAGCCACAACTACTGAGCCCGTGCCACAACTACAGAAGCCTGCACGCCTAGAGCCTGTGCTCCCCAACAAGAGAAGCCACCGCCACGAGAAGCCCGTGCACCGCAACGAAGAGTAGCCCCCGCTCACCGCAACTAGAGAGAGCCCGCGTGCAGCAACGAAGACCCAAAGCAGCCAAAAATAAATAAATACATTTATTAAAAAAAAAAAAAAAAGAGGTCCCAGTCCCTGAGTGATTGTATGGAGGAGAACTACCTGCCAACCCAGAGCCGCTAGGTGAGGAAGAAACACCCTTCTCTCTTCTTTAAGCCATACCACATGCTGGGAGTCTTTGTTCCAGCAGCTGTGCCTTGTCTTAGCTGGTACACCTACCCAACCTCCATTTCCTCCCTGGGCACTGCACCCTGCTTTCTGCCGGGGAAGCACTTTCCCATCCCTCCCAAGCCAGAGGTGTAGCCAGCCTGCTCTCTCCAGCCCTGCTTCGGAGGAGGCAGGAGCACGTGGCTCAGGCCTGGGCCAGCAGAGCACAGTGATTGGCTAGGGTTGGAGGGGAGAGATGATGACAAGAGACAGACGGGGCCAGTCAGACACAGGAAGCATCAGCCCAGGATCTTTGGCTAAAAGATAAACCCCCCTTCTGCTGGCTGCTGCACAGACGTCCAGAGCAGTGGATGGCCATCCAGCCCCCACTTGAATCTGCCTGAGAAAGAAGCCACCTGGAGGAAAACTGGATAAAAGACAGAAAGATAAAGGATATGATTTAAGCACCTAGATCCAGCCACCCCTGAAGCTGGAAAAACCCTAGACGTTACAACTAATACATTCTTTTCTTCTGTTAAAGTCATTTTAAACTGAGTTTCTGTCACATGCCACCAGAAGAGTTCTGTTTAATAAAAATCTGACCCTAAAGAGAACACCACGTCAGCTAGTTCACAATTCCCTATGCAAAACCGGCCACAGGCCAGCTGGCCCAGCCAGTCATTGAGATATTCCTTTACAGGAATGCCAGGTAACTGAGGAAGGCAAATCAGCCACCTTCTAGCCTCTCTCCCCTCTATCAACTGCTGAGACACAACCCAGTTTGCCCACTGGACCAGGGCTGAGCCCTCAGCACTGGCTGTGTCCCTTGAGGCTGCACTGGGCAACCACCACACCCCACATGCCACTGTGGGTCCCAAGGGCAACCCTGCCACCGCTGATGCTCGAACGTGGCCATTTAGACCGCGTGGAACTGCAGCCTCGGCCCAAACATCCAGACCTTCAGATGCAGCAGAGCAGGACCCATGGTGGCCCCTCAGGCTGGCCCGCAGCACTGAGTCTTACCTTCAGAGAAGCCGGAGGGGTGAGGATCCCCCAAAGCCTGCCCTAGTCTCACGTTTGCCTCTTGTGTAGCCAACGCTGGACCTGAGGCCTTGTCTTTCCTTTTTGAAGGGAGGGTGGGGAAAGGGAGGGAAAAAGGAGTTCTGACCAGACTTAGGGGCCCAGGACCCTTCCTCCAGCGGCCAGCCCGGCCGACGGCCTCTGTGGTTGCCTCCCCTGCCCCCAACCACCTGGCACAGGAATGCTGACCCCCCAGGAGTGCTCTAGAGGACATCATGCAGCGAGGGGTGCCTGGTTCAGTGCCCGGTGCATCGTAGGTGCTCGGAAAGAGGGTTTATTTCCTCCCTCTCTCCCTTCCTTCCTTCCGAAAGAAAAGTGCTGACTCAGCAAAGAAATGTTGAGTTATACGGGATGTACCACTTAAACTGCCCGGATCCTGACATGAGGCCCTGCCCACAGTGGTGGCAGGGGAGGGGGCAGGGGGGAGAAGTAGGGAGAGAAGGTGGGAAGGAAGGGGGCAGGGGAGGAGAGGAGCAAGGGAGGATAGCGGATGGGAGGGAGGAAATAAGAAAGAAAATGGCCTCACCATCCAAACGTTCCCAAAGAAAGACTTCCTTGACTTTCAGAGTGGAAATGAGCCCGCGCGCACCGCCCCGTCAGCGCCCAAGCACAGCTGATCCACACCTCCTACAATTCAATCCCTCCCGGCCACAGAGGCTCCTGAGAGTTCTAGGTCCTTCCTCCAGCCCCTGCAGGCACAGAAAGACCCTGGAGACCACCTCACACACTCGCCCCATCCCCCCGTCGGCTTTATTGTTAACCTCCCACACGAGAAGGTGCAGGTGGCCAAAGGTCACCTCGCGCAGCAGTCACATGCCCGGAAGGAGATGCTGACGCCGCCATCACCTCCCCCCCCGCCCCCCTGCAGGGGCACTGAGGGCCCCCAGGGTCTCCTCATGCTCCAGCCTCGGCCCCGCGATGTCCACGATGTCCCTGGTGCTGGACTCACGGAGGGGGGATGGCCTTCAGCCAGCAGGCCCGGTCCTGGAGGCCAGAGCATCTCTGCAGCAACACCCTGGCCCAAAGAGCATCTGTGAGCCGCCTGCCAAGCTGAGCCCAGCGCCTCTGCCTGGCAGCCACGTGTGGGGCTGTCTTGTCACCAGCTGTCTGTTTACCTTTACCCAACGCTCAACATGCCCTTCTTCAAACCCACCCACTAGTACAAAACATCAACCCCCAAATAACCTGAAGTCGAAGGTCCCACGATATGCCCTGGACAGGGAGCTACAGGTCAACGCTCTCCTGTTTCATTCTGATCAGGAAAATGTCACCAGGACGTTTCCTTTATTAAAATAATTCCTGCTAACTCTTTCAGAATAATAGGATTCATTTTCCCTGCTGGAGGAGCATTTCAAGTGGAAGTACTTTTATTTCAAGGCACCATATCAATCTGTCCAAGGGGTGTCTCTTAAGAACACCCCTGCCTCCATGTGTGAAAATCCTAAAAAAAACAAAACAAAACAAACAAAAAAAAAAACCCAAACCCCAGACGGTGATCATAACCATCCACAAGCTTTCATTCATGTGACAGTGTTCCTGAGGATACGGGTTACGGGGGGTCTGAAGCCACTGTTATCACTGAGAGCCTTGGAACGGAGCCCCCCATCAAGGCCCCCAGAGGACAGAGAGATGGACGGAACACTTGGACTTAGAAAGAGCCCGTGGGTCAGGGGGCCCTCAAGACTGGGAATCTGTGGACACGTGGCAGCATTGGCATCCACGCCCTCTCCTACTTCTCCTCCTCCTCGCTCAGGTTGGCATTGCCCTGGAGCGTGGATGTCAGCTTGTTTTGCAAGAGGGCTGCCAGTTTCTTGGATGTCTTTTTGAGGAACGCGCTGCCCGGGTGGGCACCATTCACATGCAGGTACAGGTCCTCCTGGGTGGGGCCCGTGTAGCCACAGTCTTCGCAGACGTACAGCTTGTCCCGGCGCTGCTTGTAGGCATACTGCTGCTGCACCCCATGGATCTTCTTCAGGTGGGATTCCAAGGAGCAACGCTGGGTGAAGGCTTTGTGGCAGACGTCACATTTGTAGGGGCGAATGCCTGCAGGGTGAGGGGCAGACACAGCAACGGTCGGTCACAGCCCAGCCAGAGCCTCCCACTATGAAGCCATTAAAAGTCATCCTGCACCACCCAACGGCAAAAAACCAACAACACAATTCAAAAATGGGCAGAGGAACCGAACAGGCATTTTTCCAAAGATGTACAAAGGGCCGACAGACACATGAGAAGATGTTCACCATCACCAATCATCAGAAAAATGCAAATCACAACCACATAGAAAGGAGAGATCACCTCACACCTGTCAGAATGGCCATTATCAAATAGACAAAAGGTAACAAATGCGGGCGAGGGTGTGGAGAAAAGGGGACCCTTGTGCACTGTTGGTGGGAATGTAAATTGGTGCAGCCACTGTGGCAAACAGTACGGAGGTTCCTCGAAAACTTAAAGACAGACCTTTCTGTAGGATCGAGCAATCCCACTGTGAGTATTTATCCAAAGGAAATAAAAACAGGATCTCAGAGAGATATCTCCACAGCCATGTCCACTGTGGCACTATTCACCATCGCCAGGACATGGAAACAACTTAAGTGTCCACCAACAAATGAATGGATAAAAGAGGTGTGGTATATATCTACAATGGATTATTATTCAGCCAGGAGAAAGAGGAAATCCTACCATTTGCAACAACATGGATGGACCTTGAGGACATTATGTTCAGTGAGATAAGCCAGACAGAGAAAGACGAATAGTGCGTGGTGTCACTTAGATACAGAAAAGTCAAACTCTCAGAAACAATAGAAAAATCATTGCCAGGGGCTGAGGGGAAAAAAAAAAATCATCATGCCCAAGGATGAGAAACATGAGGAAAATGTTAAGGCAGGAGACAAAACTGTCCACAGAGCAAACATAATAAAAAAGGATGCATACAGCAAAACACGACCACTCGCCTGCCTTAATGTCTGGGTTTCAAAGCGGGCAGAGTAAACCTTGTTTTCATTTTAGTTTGGGTTTCACTGGAAAAGGAGTTATTTGGGAGGTTGCCCTCAGGAACGGTGACCCCATGAAAAGTGGGAGGTGACTCCCCAGCTGCAGGGGAGGGAAGATGATGATGACAAGGGGGAGAGGGGTCATCCAGCCAGTCACCACTGTGGGCATCCAGAGTCCACGTGGCCAGACAAGGTGCGGGACAGAGCAACACACACCTCCCAGTTACCCTGGCCCTCGGGAGCTGGAGTCTTTGTTCGCCTGCTCCAGTAGCACCGCGGAGAGCACCCTGGGTGGGACAGGTTCTCTCTCCCCAGCATGTACAGCCTGCCTTGGGGTAGAGTGGCCTCCAGCAAGGACACCCTCAGGCTGGGCTGCAGGTGTGGGCAGCCACGACATGGACGGGTGTGCCCAGAAATGGCAGGGGTCACAGGACACTGATGGCGTCGGCTACAGTTAGGAAACCATTTCCAACCTAGATCTCCTGCTGGCTTTAAAAGTGAGCTACCATGAGTGGGGCCTGCCTTCCAGATGGAGAGGCCACAGGTACCATATGAGCAGGGAGCTCAGCCAATCAAACCACAGTCATGCCCATGCCCACCGTGGGCACCCGACAGTGTGAGACGGGAACTTAGGTAAGGAGACCTCAGTAGGTGTATCTCAGGCTCTAAAGTCGGGGGGGATTCAAGGAAGCATATAGTGTCCCATGAGCACGGAAGCCCAGAGAGGGTGAATGCTGTGTTCGGGGTCCGTGGAACAGAGCGGGCTGCCAGCTCTCAGAGCATCTCAGAGCCCAGAGGCCAAGAGGTCCACTGCCCGCAGTAATCCCCAAAGCTTTAGGCTCAAAATTTAAGAGTATGTGAAAACATCAATCAAGATAAATATTTTCAAAATTAAAATACATACAAAAAAATCCATGATGAACAAGTTATCAAAAATTTAAGTAAGGACAGGATCCACCAGGGCTGCATGGAGTCATGTTGGAGCTTGAGGCGAAAGGGAAAATGTGCATCCCCATGTAGACGTTTTTATTTGTTTTTTTAACGGTTAATTTTTTTTCCCCAAGAACGTTCGAGTTGCTGAAAGAATAGTGAAAAATTGAAAAACAGGTGTATTAAAATTCACATTCTAAAATGCTTAGTTTATTTATGCAATAATGGGTTTTATCATGATTTTACTATCCTGGCTTTAACGGAAGCAAGCTATTATCAAAAGATATTTTCAAAATCTACTTTTCTCGCTTAACAATATTCCTGGTGCACCGTAACACACTGATCAGAATGGCCATCATTTAAAAGTCTACAAACAATAAATGCCGGAGAGGGTGTGGAGAAAACGGAACCTCCTGCACTGTTGGTGGGAACGTAAGTTGGTGCAGCCACTGTGGAGAACAGTATGGAGGTTCCTCAGGAAACGAAAAATAAAATTACCACGTGATCCAGCAATCCCACTCTTGGGCATACATCCAGACAAAACTATAATTTAAAAAGATACATGTACCCCTATGTTCATAGTAGCATTATGCACAATAGCCAAGACATGGAAGCAGCCTAAATGTCCATCGACAGATGAATGGGTAAAGAAGATGTGGTGCATATATACAATGGAATATCACGCAGGCATAAAAAAGAATGAAATGATGCCATTTGCAGCAACATGGATGGACACAGAGATTATCATACTAAGTGAAGTAAGCCAGACAGAGAAACAAATATCGTATGATATCACTTATATGTGGAATCTAAAATATGACACAAATGAACCTATCCATGAAACAGAAACAGAATCACAGACATAGAGAACAGACTGGTGGTTGCCAAGGCGGAGGGGGTTGGGGGAGGGATGGAGTGGGAGGTTGGGGTCAGCAGATGTAAGCTATTATATATAAGATGGGTAAAAAACAAGGTCCTACTGTATAGCACAGAGAACTATATTCAATACCCTATGATAAACCATAATGGAAAAGAATATCAAAAAAAGAATGTATATATATATATATATATATATATATATATATATATATAAATAACTGAATCACTTTGCTGTACAACAGAAATTAACACAACATTGTAAATCAACTATACTTCAAGAAATAAATATTCCTGGAGATTTTCCCATATTGGTGCTTACAGCTTGGTCTCATTCCTTTTTAAGAGCACCGTGGTGTTTTGTTGTACAGCTGCACCCAAATCCCATCTTTTAAAAACTGTAGAGACTGAGGAAGCCCTGCTCCAGCCCACACCCTCCCATCACATGATGCTGCCTTGTACGACCTGGTACTAAGGTGTCGTCCACCTCACATCACATCACCTAGGAGCTCGTTGGAAGCGCAGAGCCTCGGGCCCCACGCCAGACGTCCTGATCCAAGCGAAAGCAGTGTTTCTCAAATGTGAGCCCGAAACAGAACCACCTAGAGGGCTTGTCAAAACACAGATTCCGGGCCCCCCTGCTGGCGGATCTGGTTCCGGGGTGGGGATGAGAATCTGCATTTCTCACAGGTTCCCAAGTGCTGCCGAGGCTGCTCATGCTGGAGTCACAGGTCTGAAGCAACGCGTGGTAAAGACTTAGGACGGCACTTGGGGTGTCTGAGGCAGCCAGGCCCCCCCAAGTCCTCTCTTCAAGGTTAAACGTCCCCAGTTCCTCACTGGTGGCGCGTGGTGGGGGGCCGGGAGACCTATGTCTGTTCATGAAGTTTTTTAAGTACACAGATGACAAAGGAAGTCAAAATGGAAAAAAATACTCCCCCCACCCTCGTTCAACCACCTGAAAAAATCGAGTCGCTTCCACTTTTCTTCCTGTCCACATCCAGAAGCTCCCATCCTTTCCTCTAACGTTCATGTGAAAAGAATTGTGTTAGCTCAATGCCGTGGTGGGGTGTTCCTCCAGCCCACCCACGCAGAAAGCAGGCCTGTATTATATTCCACATGTTTCAGAAAAACTGCTAAAAGAAACTCCTTTATAATCCTCAGCACTTGGCGCATAATAGGTGCTCAGTAAATCATTTTTATTTTTTATTTTATTATTTTGTTTTTGGCCACACCACGTGGCTCGTGGGATCTTAGTTCTCTGACCAGGGATCGAACCTGGGCGCTCGGCAGTGGAAGCGTGGAGCCTTAACCACTGTACCAGCAGAGAATTCCTAATAGGTGCTCAGTAAATAATTTTTGAATGAATGAATGAATGAATCCTACTGGCCCAGGAAAAGAAAGGTCACATCTTGGGGCTAGTTTTCTACAAACGTAGGGGCCGTGAGGCCTCTCCAAAGGAATACACCACGTAGGTTGCATGTCTGGGCCACAAGGGGCTTTGTGTTAACCAGGCCTCTGCGTCCACATGGCAGCTGGTTCCCACCACCTCTGGCTGATCAAGCAGCAACCCGACTTCAGACCCGAAGCTCATCAAGACAGAAATTCACCCAGAGGTCAGCTGCTCCTTTCAAGGGTGACTGGAAACAGCCCTCGACTATTTTAAAACATCCAAACTCAACCGGTGGGGAAACCAGCACACTGACACCAGGCTTTAACCTGGATTCTGGAAGTGGACGCTTCAAATCCTGCTCCTGGGGGTCCCCACTCCCAACGGTGACCTGAGAAGGTGATGCGGACAGGGCTGCATGGCTTTGCCTGAGCCCTGCCCCTTGCGGAGGGCATCGGGCCAGGGCCAAGTCCACTCGCACGGTCACGTCTCCTTCCTCTCTTCATTCCGCAGCTCAGCCGAATCCTACGGGCACAGCACCCAGCAAAGCCTGGATAGCCAGGGCTAGAGGGTTTCAGAGCCCTGCGCCGTGCAGATGACGGCTAGGATGAGGATGACTGCGGGGGGTGGAGCAGGGTAGACAGGAGGTCCCCACACCTCCAGTTATGGCAGTTAATTCTGACTTTTGCAAACCTACCCTCCCCACCCCGCTCTGCAAACACCACATTCATCCCTCGCTCGCTGGTGCAGGCAGACATGGTCACCCAGCAGCTGTCTCTTGGTGACTCTTTCTGGGCTGGGGAACAAGTCCCTCCCTCCTGGAGTCCTCCTCTCCCCCAAACTCGGGGAGCAGGGGATGAAGGGGGCCAGGGAGGAGCCCCAGATGAGGGGGACAGATACCAAGGCCTCCCTGACATTGGGCCTCACCTGTCCTGGACGTGGGCGCTCTCGAGCAAAAGCCAATCTTGTCCGAGCCTGGAGTGGGATCCCGGAACCATCCCCGCACCAGCATCATTAACCTACTGACACCTACACAGTAACAGAGTCCAAGGCCACTGGAAACCCAGGCACCACCCATCAGCCACGCATTAACTCAGTCCACACCTCAGTTTCCACACCTGTAAAATGGGGATAATAATTGATACCCCTTGTAAGGCTGCTCTGAGGATTAACCGAGATCTCACAAGCAAAGGATGCAGCGCACACTGAATACTCAACAGGATGCAGCTCCAACAGCTTACAGTCCAGGTCAACAGAACGCAAATACGCTCTATTCAGAAGCTGGCTGGCTGGTGGGTATGTGAATATTTAGTATCTGTCTTTAAACTGTATCTATATGTACACCTCTTTGTTCATTATCTATTTTACAATAAAAAAGGATAATTTTTCCTATAATAAATCATAATGGAAAAGAGCATGGAAAAGAATATATATACACATATGTATAACTGAATCACTTTGCTGTACGCCAGAAACTAACACAACACTGTAAATCAACTATACTTCAACTTAAAAAAATAATTTTTTTAAAGGCTAATTTTTTAAAATGTCGTTCCTAGGCAGCTGGTGGAGAGAGGAGGGGACAGACTTCCTTCCCCGTCCACCCTCCAGACTACCGTGCTGCGGGTCTGTATCACCTCGAGCAGAAAATACTGTGTGTTGGGTTATCACAAAGAGTCTCTTCTTTTCAAATGTTCTATTCCTACTACCAAATCAAGCTTCATGTCACTCATCCCCAAAGAAAAGTCTTTGTCATTGGCGCTCTCTGCTTGCTGTAGCTAAGTCTCCTTTACTGAACTTTATCCAAACATGGACAGCTCTCTGCAGGCCTCCTTGTGGGACTGGACATTTAGGACAAACTCTTCGGGAGGCAATGTGACCACCCCATAAACATCATAATGGGTCTACCCTTTGGCCCACTTCAGGGAAATTATCTGCAGAAAGACTCACACAAGTAGGCAAAGGATTTACAAGAATATCTGTGGTAGTCTTGTCTAAAATTAAAAGAGAGAGACAGAGAAAGAGAGGAAGGAAGGAAGGAAGGGAGGGAGGGAGGGAGGGAAGGAGGCAAGGAGGGAAGGAGGAAAGAAAAAAACCGACCCTGAAAATGTAAATAAGTGTCATCATTTGGGGCAAGAGAAAAAAATGACAGTGCCTCCATATTTGAAATTACGTCATAATCTCATATTAAGAAACGCTCTAACAACTATTCAAAAGAGTGATGTATGTCTACCTCTGCAGATGGGAAACAATCTCCAGGATAGATAGTGCACGAAAAAAGCAATGTGTGTTAAAAACTTCTGGGGAAAAAAAATTAAGTGGTGCCTTGCTTTCAGGAGTGGAACTAGGGCTTGGCGTGGAGAGGAGGCTTCTTTTTTTCTTTCTTTCATTCTTCCCTTTCAATATTATTTTTTGTAGCTAAAAAGTCAGTCAATATAAAAGAGGGGAGAGTTTGGTGAGTGAAGGAGGCCACCCTACAAGGCAGCATTCAGCTCCCTCGGGGTGGAGGTAACTCTATTCTTTTCTCCCACCCGCCCCGCTCCAAACTTCTCCCAGCCTGCATTTTTCCCAGTCCAATCAACCCTTCCCCGTAGGCTCCAAACAGACACCATTGTTTCCTCTTCTTCAATCAAGATGGGATTTGTTTGCCTTCTCCTCCTTCTCAATGTGGCCCAGATGGAAGATAAGGCCCGAGGGCCCCACCAAGGGGGGCAGGGCAGACCCTGCGCTCCGGCCAGAGCCCCCTCCCCACTGCCCGGACCTCAGATCTGAATTCCTCAGCCTCCCTCCGTGGAACTCAGAAGCTTCCGTAGGAATAGCAGGCGCACCTCGAACCAACTCCTTTACTCTAGTCAGGGTCGTAAAGTTATCACCAACCCGAGTTATGCCCCCCTGGAGCCCTCACAAACCGAGCGGGGGACCCCGCACGTATGTGTGCCCTTTTCGACTGGTTACAGCAGCGCAGGCTTTCTCCTCTGTAGTCTGTATATTGACTGAAGTCTTTTACAAAATAAGTAGTCGCTTTACATACGAGAAAAATAAAATGCATTCAATGCAAGCTGTACTTGTCTGATGAGCCTGGCACACCTGGTCACGGTGGCGAACAACGCCCAGACTACACCTGACACCACAGTAAACGTTCACCACGCCCCCAGGTGCCACTGGCGCCGGGGTCCCTGGGCAGCGAGGGGGGAGACACTCAGTGCTGAGTTTGGCACCTGCTGGTTGTTGGAATCTAAATGACAGATTTCCCCCACCCACACCCTGCCCCCAGCAAACTCTCTCCTTCCCTGGATGGCCAGCTGGCTCAACCTAAAACACGTGAACAAATCCAGAAGAATATTCTGTAAAACCAGGCCCGTGACGTTTTTCACGGGCTATGAACTGAATATACAATCCTGTCTTGAAAGCTCATCCCTCCCACCCCCCGTCTCTATTTTGTCCTGAGGTGGGTCAACAGCCGTAATTTCACACATTGGCCTAAGTGACCCTGTCAACTCCACTTAAATAGAGCAATTCCCTCTATTATGTGTGCAGTGGACCCTCTTGGTCCCCCATCAGGACCCCCTTTTCTGGGCCAGTACTTCACTCCCCAGCTGTCACCTATGTTGGCAGCTAACAGTTCCTGGATGCCCCCTTCTCCGAGGAACGGGCACTGGAACGGGCGCGCACGCACACACACACACACACACACACACACACACACACACACACACACACCTCTCTGATCTACTCTTTCCTTGGTGAAGTCATATCCAGAAAAGAAGTCTTAATCTTTTCTTTCATCTGCTTGAATATTAAGGTAAGACATTTCCAGGCTCCGGTTTCCCTGGACCTTTTCCAAGAAGTTTCCTTGTGTTCTGAGTCTTTCCTTAGAGGCCCCACTCTCTCAGGAGGAGACGTGGGGGAGGGGATTAATCCCGATCCCCGGTCCCACGTCTTTGCCCACCTCATCAACACTGTCGCTGCAGTTCTCAAAAGAAGGGTCCTGGGATCCCAGGTAAGTCTTCAAATTAGTCATGGTCTGGCCCAACCGGACTGGGAGCAACCATAACCTTCACTCATCTGCCTACTGTAGTTGTGAGAACACTGTCCACATCTTTGCTTCTGGTCCAAACACAACATTTACTTGTAATTGTCAAGAGCCAAAAGCCAACATTCACGTCTCCATCAAAGGCAAAACTGAATTCCCAGAATTCTGGTGAGATCTTTTGGAGCCAGTGAGGTGGTACACATGAACTACAGAAAGGTCTGAGGAGCCCAGATTTTTGCTCTTTTTACTGATTATCGAGCTCAGAGCTTGCAGGGCAGGCCTCTGGCGCCAGGAGGCCAGGCCTGTCCCTCCAGCTCCCGCAGAGGGGCATCCCCAGAGCTGGGGCCCCTTTTTTCCGTTTGCCACCAGCCAGTTTGTCAGCAATGTTTTGACTCCTCTTCCTGGTCATTATTACCTGGAGGCACATCTCCATCAGAAAATAAACCAGGGAATTCGTCCCACCCTCCCCTTCCTCCCGCGTCCACATCTCCGTTCTCTACATCTGCATCTCTATTCCTGCCCTGCAAATAGGTTCATCTGTACCATTTTTCCAGATTCCACATATCTGCATTAATATACGATATTTGTTTCTCTTTCCGGCTCACTTCACTCTGTATGACAGACGCTAGGTCCATCCACATCTCTACAGTTGGGAGATTAGAATTGACTTATATACACTACCAACGTGTAGAATAGATAGCCAGTGGGAACCTGCTATAAAGCACAGGGAGCTCAGCTCGGTGCTCTGTGACGACCTAGATGGGTGGGATGGGGGGTGGTGGGAGGGAGGTCCAAGAGGGAGGGGATATAGGTATACATAGAGCTGATTCACCTCATTGTACAGCAGAAACTAACACAACATTGTAAAGCAATTATACTCCAAACAAACCAAAACAAGACAAAAACGAAACAGGGAATTCCCTGACTGTTCAAATTGTTAGGGCTCCCCACTTCCACTGCAGGGGGCACGGGTTCGATCCTTGGTCGGGGAACTAAGATCCCACATGCCTGGAGGCACGGCCAATTAAATAAATAAAATGAACCAGAGGGAAAATAGGTTCAAGACATTTCCATAATGCTATTTGTTGGTCACTTTAAGAGTCAAAATTATAATAAAAAAATTTTTAAATCATTAACTGTAGATTCAATGACCTTAGAGCTATCCAACAGAGATTAAAATGCAAGCCATTTTGTAATTTTAAAATGTCCAGTAGCCTCATTAAAATAAGTAGAAACAGGTGAAATTATTTTAAGGATACCTTTTGTTTAACCCAATATATTCAAAATATTACCACTTCAACATGAAATCAACATTAAAAATTGATATATATTACGTTCTTATTTTGCATTAAGCCTTTGAAATCTAGGGTCTGTTTTACACGTAACCACACATCTCAATCGGACCAGCCACCTTCCGCGGACCCAGAGCTCCCCGTGCGCAGAGAGGCTGCAGGGTTCCAGTCCTAAATGACTCCTGAGTGCCAGCCTCGCCCCTCACGGGATAAAGTGCATGATGCCCTTTGGGGAAGCATCAGGTGGAAGGCATTTTTATTCAGCAACCCGGTGATTTTCAGCCCCTCCTTTAAGAGTCACTAGAAGTTTCATCTTTGAGGAGTAGGAGATGAAGGAGCCCAGGGCCTTGGGGGTGGGGGTGGGGCGGGGTGCAGGCCACCCCCTTTCTGCTCACTCTGTGGCCAGAGGACATGCTGGCACCACTGAACACATGCTCAGACTCCTCAGCAACCCACTATAACGCCCAGGCTGGAGGGTGCGGTTTGTGCCCGGCCCGAGTTCCTCTCTATCTCGCCTCTTGCAGAGCAAGCTGGCTTCTAGAAACTGAACCGGGGCGGCTGGTAAGGCCCAGCCTCGGGAAGGATGCTGAGTGAGCACAGTACTGAGGGGCGGAGACAGAGAAGGGGCCTGTGGAAAGCGGGGGACCTGGACTCAGGAAGGCCAGCCGTCCCCAGCTCCTCACCTGTGAACTGCGGGTAACAAGGGCTCGGGGCTCCTCGGGGCTGTTGGACACAACAGGATAAAGCCGAGGGCCTGGCCTGCAGAAAAGCCACCATTCTGAGCTCGCTACCACCTGAGGAAGCTGTGCAAGCCTCCACAGGCTCTCCCGTCTCTGCCAACGACCCCCCCCACGCCCCCCCACCGCTAAGCCTTGTTCTCCCTGGCAGACACTGCTACCCCCCCACACCGAACCCCTCAGCCTCCCACCAGGCCGGCTCGGACAGTCCCAGGAGGCCAGTGGCTTCCTGCCGCTCCTGCCCGATGTTGCTCCCCGGAAACGTGAGGTCTGCAAGGGGCTTCGGGGAGGAAGTGCCTAGGAGCAAAGGGTCCCAGAATGGACCCCCAAACAAGGAAGGATGGGAGTTGATGGATAAATACCCCACTTCCTGCCCCTGGAGCAATTCTGGGGTGCACTGTGTGCATTCAGAGGACCCCCAGGGGGCTTGAGCCCCAGTTGCTCCCAGTGGTAACCCACTCAGTAAGTAACTAGCTCTCACTGAGTCTCCTTCCCTCTGTCTCCTCTCCTCATCCCCTCACTGTGCCCCTGGGACCATCTCCCAAATAAACGGCTTCACCCAAATCCTCGTGTCAGGGTCTGTTTCTGGGGGAACCCAAACTAAGACATTCCCCATCTGCAATGCCCTTCCCTCCCCGTCCAACTGTGAAAATCCTGCTCACTCTTCAAGGCTCAGCCAAAAGGACACCTCCTCTGAGAAGCCTCCCTGGTGCCCCTAACAGCAACAATGCAACTTCCGGGCCTCCCCACCAGCATTCGCCACTTTTTCTTCTGTCTGGCACACCTGCTGGTTTCCTTGGGTCACAGTCAGGGGTTTGGGTTCTTTCTCCCTATGTTGGCTGAGCTCTCCACAAGCACAGAGGTGAGTCTTCAAGCCTGCCACACCGCAGGGCCCCAGGAAAACTCTGCCAACTATTTCAACATTTACCACCACTAATAGCTCATAATTACTAAGTGCTTACAATTTGTGAAGCACTTTATATGCCATTATTGCCCTGAAACCTCGCAGCCATCACTTAGGTGATAGGTAATAAATCCTTGCCCATTTTAGAGATGGACACACTAAGGCAAAAAGATAAGTAATTTCGACAAGGTTGCAGAATCAGCTAGCTCAGATCCAGAGTGCTTAACCACTGTGTGACCAACAGTGCAAGCTCTTACAAACTCTTCCCTGAGAGCAGTCAGTCCCTAATATTTCTACTAGTGGAGAATTAACTCAGTCACAGATGAGGAAGCTCCATGTTTACTCCAACTGAAGGTACCAACAGCCCACAATGCTCCCCAAGCCCCCTTCACTCTGTGGGGGAGTGACCACAGAGCCCACCAGGTGAGGAGTTGCAGAAGAAATAGGCCATGTCCTCAAGGACACCCTCAGATAGAGAGGAAAAGCTGAGAAACTCTCCAGGACAACCAACGACAAATGACGGCATGAGTGGTCCCCAATTTCCTCCAGCTTTGCCTCTAGTTGCCTAGAAGCCCAGCTTTGCAGTCACGTAATGGGTCCATTGATAACCAGGGGTCCCCCCATCACCCACAGGACCCCCACCCTTCACAGGACCCTCTACTACCCACAGGACCCTCCACCACCTACAGGACGCTTCACCCTCTATAGGACCCTCCCTAATCACACAGGACCATCAGTCTCCCTAAGCACTCTCCCTGCCCCAACCCAGGTGTCAGCCTGGCCACACAGAGGTCAAACTTTTACTGAAGTCAGGCTACTGGTGCCTCTTGGAGGGAAGGTGACAGTGACCAGAGGGGGCAGGAGGGAGGGGCCAGTGTCTTATGGGGGCTGGAAATACTCCAGCCAGTTATATGCTTGTGTTCGCTTTGTAAAAAGTCCTACATTCTCAAACTATGCACTTATGATTTGTGTGCTTTGCTGGATGTATGTTACATTTAAATGAAAACTTCACTTAAGAAAAGTTTTTTTTAAAGGAAAAAGAAAAACCTTTTAGTATGCCAGTCCACTCTCTAGGGTGGAGGACACCCTTCTGAGGCCAGGGAGGAAGCTCATGGCCAGCACTCTAAGAACAAAGAAGTGTGATAAGGGCTTAAAGGAAATCTGAATACAGAGGATCTGAGAAGGGCCCTGTGTGGCGGCTGGGGACCTAAGAGGCCCCCTGGGAGAGAGGAGTGGTCATTTTCCCACCCCACCCCCAAAATGCTGAGGGAAACCCTAAACCCGGAAAGGGCTTGATGGGATCAGCGGGACTATAATTAGTAAATTCTATGAGGTTGTAGGGAGAGTGCGTGGCACCAGGGCAAGACTGAATGGTTAGGATGGGATGGATTTAGATGAGATGAAATGGGTGGGATGAAAAGATGGAGTGGGATGGGGTGGGAGGGGCTGGGACAGGATGGGGATTTGAAGATGGGACCCAGACTGTGAGGGGCTTTACATGGAGCCCATCAAGATGGGGAGTTTGGATTCTGTCCTGCCCAGAGCTGGAGAAGGTTTTTTTGTTTTGTTTTGTTTTGTTTTTGCGGTATGCGGGCCTCTCACTGTTGTGGCCTCTCCCGTTGCGGGAACGCGCAGGCTCAGCGGCCATGGCTCACGGGCCCAGCCGCTCCGTGGCATGTGGGATCTTCCCGGACCGGGGCACGAACCCGTGTCCCCTGCATCTGCAGGCAGACTCTTAACCACTGCGCCACCAGGGAAGCCCTGGAGAAGGTTTTTTTAGCAAGGAAATGGCATCTTAGAATTCTCCTCCAGGGATCGCTCTGGCACAGGTGTGGCCCTCAAGGAGCAGCCTGGAGGCCAGGTGTTTCCTAGACAAAACTACCGAGTCTACGAACAGCCAGAGGGGGCGGGAGGGCGGCCAACCGGCACCCCAGGGCTGTCTGTGGAAGGGAGCTGGTGAGGACCCAGACCCGCGCTGAGTAAAGCTCAGGGTGGGGGTGACACTTGCCCACCCGCCCCCGCAGGAGGCTCGGGCGGCGCTAAGTCAGTTGCGTGTTCTCTTTCTGAGCTCTCAGGAGGAAGCCACGTGATGCTATTTTGAGACAGACTCACTTCCCGAGAAAGGAGCACAAAATACCAGCAGAGGGACCAGGGGGACCACATTCCATCCCTCAGCCCGGCCCGAGGGCTGCACCGAGTGGGCATCACAGCTCCCAGGACACTTCCGGCCAGTGATGCGCCGCCCATCTCACCGAGGCGAGAACAGGCTGAGAGCGGCGCACGGGCCCCAGGGGACACCAATGGCAGGTGGCAGAGCCGGGCGGCCCACCCCAAACACCCCGCCCCGCGATTCTTCCGGAAACATAACTCTGCCCCAGGCTCCCGACTGGGTTCCTTGCGGGGAAAGTCCAGGGGCTCTTGGCTGCGTCCCTCCCTCACCTGTGTGCGTGCGCACGTGCCTCTTGAGGTCGAAGGTGTCGTTGAAGCCCTTGCCGCAGAAACTGCACAGGTGCCTCTTCACCTGGCTGTGGCACTTGAGGTGCCGGTTGAGCATGCGCTGCAGGCGGAAGGCCTTGCCGCACAGGTCGCAGGTGTGAATCGCCGCGTCGCCGCCGCAGGTGCCTGTGGTGAACTGGGACAGAGAGAGGGGTGAGGACCCGTGTGGGGGCGGCGCGCCCACCGCCTGGTGCGTCTAGGCTGGACCTGACTCGGGCTCCCGCACCCCCCCCACACCCATGCTCCCCTTGGTCCTCGGGACAGACCTCTGATTACCAGCTGGGCACCCCGCCCCCAGCTACGCGCCTACGTTTCCCAGCCTCACAGCAAGTCCTGCGGGTGGGACCACCTGGCTGGTGAGATACACTCTCTAAAGGGAAGGATGGTGCCCTCTCCCCTGATTTACTCCTTCCTGCTCGGGAGAGCAACAGCCACCTCGGACCCAAGGCGGAAGCCAGTGCTGAGGATGGAAGAGCAGAAAGGAAAGAGGAGTCTAGGTCTGATAACATCACAGAGCCCGCAAAGACAGCCACAGTCAATTCCTTCCTCCCGGCCAGCATCCACCAAGAGACTGTCTCCTCTCCCCCTGGATCTGGGCAGGGCCTGTGTCAGTTCCAGATCTTAAGAAACGGTACAGCTCTTCTGCATCCTCCCTCTTGGAAGCCAGCAGCCATGAGGAAGCCTGAGCCCACCATACTGTGGGGAAGCCCAAGCAGCCATGCAGAGGAGCAATGAGGTGCCAGGTATGAATAAAGACTCACTGGACCTTCCAGCCCAGCCAGGGCTGCCACCGGCTGAGTGAACAAACCCGGCCCAGAGGAAAACTGCCTAGCCCAGCCGTGCCCCAGTTCCTGACCCAGAATCATGAACAAATAAGACGGTCATCTTGGGAAGTGACTTGGTCAGGATCCCACAGCTTTGTTATCAGAAAAACTATAACCAAATCCCAGGTTCTGGACTGCCTGGTTCATTCTCTCAACCGTGTTTGCTGCCTCAAAGGAAGAAAACAGAATCTCTAACTGTGTGAAGAAAAACACGAGATCTGATATATTCATTAAAGGTTTCCTAGTTATCAGAACCTTTAGAAGATGGATCCAACCGTTCTGCCAAAATTCTATTCATAAAAGGACCTAAAAAACTTAATTTTCAGACAAACATTATTAGCAAGAAGAGTTGGTCTTTTCCTGGCTTAACACCTTCCTTGTCTCAAACACCCTCCTTTCATCCACTGGGGTACTTACTGCCTTCTGCCAAGCCTCAGCTCACCTGTTCCCTCCCTGATGAGCTTCTACAGCCACTGCAGCCCCTGCCCAAACTGGTCTGTGTACCCCTAAGACCAGTGCCTCTCAAACCTCAGTGCACACACAAATCCTCTGGGGGTCTTGTTAAAATGCAGGTTCTCTCTTGCACTGTTGGTGGGAATGTAAATTGATACAACCACTATGGAGAAAAGTATGGAGGTTCCTTAAAAAACTAAAAATAGAACTACCATACCACCCAGCAATACCACTACTGGGCATATACCCAGAGAAAACCATAATTCAAAAAGACACATGCACCCCAATGTTCATTGCAGCACTGTTTACAATAGCCAGGTCACGGAAGCAACCTAAATGCCCGTCGACAGACGAATGGATAAAGAAGATGTGGTACATATATACAATGGAATATTACTCAGCCATAAAAAGGAACGAAATTGGGTCATTTGTAGAGACGTGGATGGATCTAGAGACTGTCATACAGAGTGAAGTCAGTCAGAAAGAGAAAAACAAATATCATATATTAACGCATGTATGTGGAACCTAGAAAAATGGTACAGATGAACCAGTTTGCAGGGCAGAAATAGAGACACAGATGTAGAGAACAAACGTATGGACACCAAGGGGGGAAAGCGGCGGGGGTGGGGGTGGTGGTGTGATGAATTGGGCGATTGGGATTGACATGTATACACTGATGTGTATAAAATGGATGACTAATAAGGACCTGCTGTATAAAAATAAATAAAATAAAATTCGAAAATAAATAAATAAATTTTTTTTAAAAAAGTGCAGATTCTGATTCAGGAGGGCTTGTGGAGTCTGGATGCTGCATTGCTAGACAGCTCCCAGGAGATGCCACCGTGCAGTCCATGGACCACACCTGAGATGTGAGGGGCTGGCCCTCACACGGTTCAGGACTTTATTCCAACTCATTCCAGAGGCTTCCATCAGGCACGAACGTTTCCTCAACTAAACGCCTTGTGGAAGCCAGCAAGCATTCGCGCAGGCTCCTGCCCTCCCCCGCCCATGCCCCAAGCGCAGATGAGGGCCCTGCATGGTCAGAAAGTGTTGGTGGGCAATGGCTCACAGGTGGCAAGAGGCGAAGACCCCAGAACAGGGCTTTCCAGTCAGCCCCCTCCACCAGTTCATTCTCACTGCTCCATCTTAGTCTCAGCCGACACTGATGTGTGCCTGATCCGAGACAGGGCCTGTGCTCAGAGCACCAGGATGGCTTGTCCCCAAGAAGCTGCCAGTCTAGTCGGAGAGCAGACCGGGCAACAGGCCACTGCCATCTGGGAAGCCCCAGGTGCAAGGGATGGCTGGGAGGGGAGCCTAGCCCAGACAGTGGGCGCACGGGAAAGTGTACCCAGAGAGGTGAACATCTCAGCCAGGCCACGATGAAGAAGATGGGGGAAGGGCAAGGAATATCCCAGAGAGGGCACTGGGAAAAGGGGGACTGTGTGTAGTCCAGCCTGGCCAGCCTGAGCCCTGGAGAGTAGCTGACAAACAGAGCTGAGGGAGGAGAGAAGGGCAGGGCCCCCAACGACTGTCAGAGGGCGGGGGGAGGGTGGGCACATTGGAAGATACAGGAGGACAACCACAGGGCTTGAGTCTGATGACCCTCCTGCCTCATACCCCACCTCTGCCCCCCGAAGGGGTGGGGCCTGGCAGGGCCTGAGGGAGACCCAGCTGTGCCCAAGGCTCTCCTATCACAGGACAGGTCATGGTCTCCTGCTAATCCACAGTCCCCATTCTAGTCGCTGCCTCTCTTGAAGGGATGTGAAGAGACTAAATATGGCCCAGGTCTTGGCAAACAAAATGCCGTGAGCTTCTGAAGGCCAAGTCTACACAGGATAAAGGTCATTTGAGAGGTAGTGCGGCTAATGAGATAGAACAGAGGCACATGAACCTGGTAATTCTGATGAAAAACGTGAAGAAAGTTAGAACTGTCTTCTGAAAGTCTTGCACCATGTGCCCGAGGACTCGCCAACTATGGTACCAACCTGAACCCTTGTTTACTTTAATCCTTTTGGTAAACTCCTATTTTTAAAATGCTCAGCATGTAACATGAATACCTCCTATTACAGTCCAGGATGGAAATCTCAAATCACTGGCATTATTTGGTTTGAAAAGAATAAAAATTTTGAGGGCAGAGGGGGTGGAGATCAGTGACAATTTAAGGGAGTTCAGGGTCAGTGGATCATCTGACTGAGAGAGATACAGAAAGCTTTTTAACACAGGGGAGAAAGAGGGAATGAGGCGAGGGGACTGGAGAGGGAGGGCACCCCATTCTCTGGGGAACTTCCCTCTGGTTTTCTCAGAGCAAAAATAAAAGATCTCCAATTGCCTCAGCAAACGCAGTGTTCCCATTTCTCCACTTTTCACAACATGGAAAACTGAGTCAACACAAAATGCTCATGTAGAGAATTGCCATAAGGTGCACCCTCCAGCCCATGAAGGGTTGTTCGCCAACTATAAACGTATTTCTGACCAATCCAGACTCCAGACGTTTATGAATTATATCCAGAACGTCTGAAGAGGGCCTTTTCAAAAGAAGATGGAGGGTTAATTCAACAGCAAAAAGATCATGGCTGACGAAGCCAGCTTCTGCCAGACTTGTTCACTTTTCAGGGGAAGGAAAACTTCCTTCGTTAGAAAGGTGAGAGTCCTTATTATTCAGCCATAAAAAAGAATGAAATCATGCCATTTGCAGCAACATGGATGGACTCAGAAATGATCATACTAACTGAAGTAAGTCAGACAGGGAAAGACAAATACTATATTTCACTTATATGTGGAATCTAAAAAATAATACAAATGAACTTATTTACAAAACAGGAACAGACTCAAAGACAAAGAGAACAAACATGGCTACCAAAGGGGAAAGAATGGGGGGAGGGATAAATTAGGAGTATGGGATTAACAGATACCACTATATATAAAATAAACAACCAAGATTTACTGTATAGCACAGGGAATTATATTCAATATCTTGTAGTAACCTATAATGGAAAAGAATCTGAAAATATATATACACACATATACATATATGTATATAGACATATGTATAACTGAATCACTTTGCTGTACACCTGAAACTAACACAACATTGTAAATCAACTACACATCAATTTTTTTTTAAAAAAAGGAGAAATTCCTCAGAAAAATATTTGGAGGATAAATTCCTAAACATGAAATTTATCCACAGAGTGTACTTCACATGTGCCTTGAAATTTGGTCTGCGATAGCAAAAAGCTGGAAACTACCTATATGCCCATCAATAGGGACTTGTTAAAAAAAAGATGGTATAACCATATAATAAAGTAGCTAGAAAAGGACAAGAGTACCAACTGCCAGTCACATGAGTGAGCCCTCCTGGATGTTCAAGCCCCCAGGAGACTCCAACCCCACTGTCATCTGACCGCATCCACAAGAGAAACCCCAGGCAAGACCCACCCAGCTGAGGCCAGCCAATCCGCAGAACTAGAAGACGTCATAATAAAGTGTTATAAGCTGCTAAACTTGGGGTTGTTTGTGAAGCAGCAACAGAACACTGGAACGGTGAGAGATGTATCACATTCTCTCTAGAACACCAGAGCTGCCACATTTCTGCGTGTTCTCTCCCAGGATGGGCAGCATGATACAGAAGACACCCCCGATTCCTGAAATGATGCCCCATGTGCTGGAGGACCGGCAATCTCTCCTCGGGTCACCTGTCTGCTCACTGGGCCATCTTTATTATGTTTACACAGGCTTACACCTACCACTCTACTTCCTAGAAGTCCAAAAGAGGGTTAACCAACTACCTTGTTACTCTGCAAGGGGTAGACCAAAACTAGTTACATCTTTGTCACCTGGTCACAAAATGAGTGGGGTGGAGAGACAAGAAATGCTGAGGATCAAATAAAAACCTAGACCTGGATGGCTGTGTGATGTCATTTAATATCCCTGGGCCATACTTTCCCACATGTAAAAATAATAAAATGGGATTAGATGAGCTCTTTTCCTAAGTTCAAATCCTGCTCTACCACCTACAGTCTGGGAAGTAGGCAAGTTATTACTCAACCTCTCTAAGCCGTAATTTCATCACCCATAAAATGTGGACAATAATGATACTTGCCTCTTGGGACTGTTAAGGAATTAAATAAGAAAAGCTACTTTAAAAAGACTGGGTGCTAGGGACTTCCCTGGCAGTCCAGTGGTTAGGACTCCGCACTGCCACTGCAGGGGGCATGGGGCCGATCCCTGGTCAGGGAACTAAGATTCTTGCAAGCTGTGAGGTACAGCCAAAAAAGAAAAAACAAAAAGACTGGTTGCTGTAGTAAATGCTAACTCTTTAGAGTTCGACAAGCTCCAGAGTCCTGTGATCCTAAATAAAAGGTAATTGGTCAAAACCCATTGTTTCTCCATTTGTCTTTTGAGTTTTTCTCTCACTGATGGAAGAAAAAGGGAACCAACCTTCAGTGTGAGTCACTAGCCCCTAGTCCTTCACCTGCGACTCTGAAATCCAAATAGCTCTGAAAACCAACATTCGCTCCTATCTCCCTTGGCAACAAAAGTGGAAGCTACCCATTTGGTGTCAATATTCGTGTTCTGATATGGAAAGTATTAATGTGTTCAATTACAGTATACCGCTCCAGACACTGTTATACTCAGAAAAAGCTTAACAGTCTCATCCTTAATCCAAAATTAACTCTCCAAAAGGCTTATTACTGAAGTGAGGAAGCTACCACGAGGATGGGAGGTGACATCAGTCTGGAGATTAATTAACTAACTGGAGATTAATTCAGGGCAAGAAAGATGAAGAGAGATAGCAGTTCCCCAACCCTGAAGCTTGGCGCTTTCTTATTTGCTGTCCTGTTTTCTGCAGGATCTCGGCTTTCATTTTAAAAAACACACAAAGTTCCCCTCTAGTTCTTCTAAAAACAGGCCTGTGCAGCAGAAACAAACCCATCATTGTATCAGAGCTGCTGAAGGCTTCAGGAGCATCTAGGGAGGTAGGGACCTGGGCTGGCCCTCTGACCAACTTCAAAAGCTGGCTAAGGTCACTTACCTGTCAACTTCTAAAGGAAAAAAAAAAAAAAAATCCTTTATTTTCTGTGGATGCTTCCACCAGACAAGTTCCTTAAATTAATGGTCCTATTTCCTGTGGGAGGCTACCGTGAGTGCAGGCTACCTTCCGGTGGCCGCGCAGACGAGATTTCCAGTGACACATGTGCTTATGCCTGAGCGCTCAAAACATGCTAAGCGTATTTCCCCAGCTCCTTCAGGATAAAAATTCCCCTCCTGCTCCTATGTACTACTTCCTTAAGCTTCACAACTCCACTACATGGCAGAATGCAGAACCTTCCCAAATGCAGAGATGCTGAAGGGAACATATCCTAATCATCCAGAAGAAACAGATTCAAATACCTGAAACCCGCCTGTGGCCACAGGGCTTGTAGGTGCCCACACCGAGATTCTGATGGGGCTTGTTGTCTGCAAAACGTGTGCCTGCACTTCCCCGGGACAGGCCCATGGGTCTGGGCATGACGTGTGGGAGAGGCAAGGGTGAGCCCTGTGGTTTTGTCTCATGTCACTGTGAGAAACTGCTTAAATTCCTTCATGTCAGGCTGTCAGTGCTAATGGCTAAGGCGTCAAAGGTGGCTTCCACAATGCAATACAACAACGCTAAAGAATAAGGAGCCTTGGGTTGGGCTTTGCCACTAGTACCTGTGACGAACTCAACAAAACCTCTCTGGCTTTACCTTTCTCCCCACAAAAATGAGGAGATTGGACCACATAAGGGTCCCTGAAGTAGATCCTGTGGGTGGACACGCTCAGCCTCTATTCCTGCTCCTCTGGTGGGCCTTCCTGTACAGCAGAGACTACAAAAGCTAGACACTACATTTCCCAGAATCCCTTGCATCTGTGGTCTTTAGATGTGACTTGGGTACCACCAGTTACATGCACCATCAGGAGATTTGACTTCGGGCCTGAGTTAATTGAGCCGAGGCAGGTATGTGGCAATTGTTTCACACCCTGCATTAGCAGAAGCATCGTGATGCACGACAGCAGCCAAAGAGGCCACGGCTGCAGTTCCCTAGGTAGCCCAGTTCTGTAGTGTGGCTCTGGGAGTCACTCCTGGGAGCTCAGCCTGGTCTCTCTTTAGCCCATTTAGTACCCCATAATTAACCACTGTCTGCTTAAGTGAGCTACAGTGGATTCTGTTTCTGCAACAAATCCATTCAGACCCTTCCAACCACAAAAACCGACTTCACCTATATTCCAGTTAAAAGCTGGCTGCAGTTAACACTTGCATTGTTCTCCTATTCCTTTTTCCCCCTTTAAATTAATTTAAGCTTTTTCAAGCATCCATTCCAAGCATTTTCCCCTTTTGTCTTGCTTCCTATTTCCCCCCAGATGCTATTGACTCCTTCCCTGCCTGTATTCCTCTTCTATGTTGACTTATGTCCTCTTATGAGTCAGGCATTACTGCACCGGGTGCTGAAAATACAAGCTCAGCAGGAATGCTCCCTGCCTTTGGTGGGTCTAGAGTCAAGAAGAAAAGTCTGGTCAGCCAAGGAGATGGTCAGTGAGTTACAAGACTGGTGGGGGGAATTGGGACATCCAGTTCTGTCTTGGGAGACTGAAGTCAACAGGCAGGGAATTAGGGATGGGGCTTATGTTACCTTCCAAATATCAAATGGGTGGGTTTTTTAAAAATACTTAAATCCAGCCAATCCAGTTGGTAAATCCCTTGTCCCTGCTGTAGGCAACAAAGTATTGGACATTAACAAAACTTGCTATGAGTCACTGTAGGCTAACTCCCCACTGGGCAGTTTACACACACACACGAAATTGCTCAGCGTGTTGCCTCCATTGTTTCATGTAATCTGCCCAATGCTTTGGAGAGGCCGATTCGCTTATTTCTCTATTTTGCAGATCAGAGAACTGAGGCTCAGAACAGATAATGTATCCCCAACCACAGCTGGTGAGATGGACCCAAATGAGGTTTTCCTTCTCAAAAACCTTCCAGAGCCCCTCCTCTGCCCCCACGGGAGCACCCACACTTCTCGGCTTGGCCCCTTTACCATCACAGCCTGTCCTGGCTACATGTCCAGTTCCTCACCATGTCCTTCCTCTCCCTGACCCCAGGCCCATTTCCCATCCTCCCTCCAGCTCTGAGTCCTGTCCTTACTCAAGCTTTGGGCTCAGCCCATACTACCCTAAAGCGTGCCTCTCCCCCTTCTCTCACAGCCCTCAAATCCACACCAAGAAACCTTCCTCTGCTCAGAATGTACTGCATCTTTGCTTGTGCTTCTAGTTGAGCATTCACTTTCCTGTAATAGGGTTAATAATTAATTTAGTATTTGTGTCTCTCCACCAACCCAAATAATTCTAGCTAGAGTTATTGGACACCTACCATGTTTCACGCTTGACTCATTTATCCTCACAACTCTATGAGGTTTCATTACTTGTTTCATTACTATCCCCATTTTTACAGGCGAGGAAACTGAGGCCCAGAGGGACTAAACCAGAGCCTAGAGCCCTAACCGTTACTGTCAGAAGATTCTGGAACACCAGGGTGGCAGCATCTTTATCTCCTGGCTGCCTTGTGCACAGCAGGCACTACATACTGTTGGATGGGATGTAGCTTCTCTCTGCCCTTCTCTGGTCCTAAGAACCAACTGTCCAGTAAGTGTCTTCAAGTCACTGAAAAACATGCATCATGCCTGAGTGGCTTCCCCCTCTTATGGTCAGGAAACTAATTCTTAGACAGTTCAGCATACTTGGCATAGAACTCTACAGTTACACAACGTGCTAATTCACAGGCAATTGGACCAGTCATTTGAAAATGGCCAATACCACAGCTGATAATTCTGTAGGCTTGGAGCATCTTAACCCCAGGAGTTCTTGTGGAAGCTGAGAGGGAGAGGGAACCTGAACTTCGGCCTCAGTAAACAAACAAAAACTCCTCTGGAAACCTTGTTAAGGGTTGAGGAGCAAACTCTATGCCCTCCCCCCCACCCCTGGCGTCAGCACCAAAACAAGGATCCTGGGAATAAGATTGGTTTATTCATTCCCTTAATCCAGGGCCCCAGTGGAGCTGTTTGCCTGGGGTGGCAGAGATCTCCTAAAATGGTGGTTAAGGGGCTGGACATTTTTCCTGTGCCACCTTGTCTCCAGGGCAATCTGGGCAGCTGGGGGACAGAGGGGTGAAGTATCTATAGACCACCTGAACACAATGTTGCAAAGTGTCCTTCCGCCAGATGATAAATATGCAAGTGGATACTTGGTAGCATTTCCTGGAGGGCAGAGCTACAGGCCTCAGGCAAATTGTCCCTCCCAGTTAACCCCATCTGGCCCAGAAAAGCCTCCCATCAGCTGACTTTGAACCTCGTCAGCGCACTTAACACTAAGCAGGATGCCTACACCCAGTCCCAGCATCCTTTAAAGGTGTCTTTCTTAAGGATTCCAAGCTCCAGCCTCTAGCCTCAATTCATAACCAAATGCACGCCAGCCCACCACGGAGCCAAGCCCCTGGAGCCAGGAATATGCACAAGGGAGGGAAGACCTCTCCCAGGAAAAGTAACGGAGGAGGCTTTCGCAATCCACAGCGAACCCTAGGGCTTCCGCCCCATCCCGGTGCCTGGGCAGGGGGCTTCGGGACCACCCTGGAGCGCCCAAGAATTAACACCTACACCAAGGGCCTGGAGCCCGAAAAGGCTCACACTAAGGCCCACCTGGCTAGGAACTGGGGTTATGTGATTCCTAAAACACCACTCCCAGGCTCCCTTCGCCCGTGAGTCAGTGGAATGGGACAGCTTAGTCTTAGAGGTAGCGGATACCTTTGAGCAAGCAATCATGGCAGTTCCACACAGGAAAGCGCAGATGGGCGTCCGGATAAGCTGTGGCCTACAATTCCAGGAGGCTGGGTGGGGGTGGGGGTTGAAGCGCGAAAATAGAGGGAAACAAACACTCCAACCCACTGGGGGCGGGGCAGTAGGCCAATTTGCAGTTGAATCCGTTCATCCGTGAACATAATTCAAGAAGATTTGACAAACACAAGTTTAAAGTGCCCGGCACAGACCTCGTGTCTAACGGGCACTTCATAATTGGCACGGGGAATAGTTGTGATTGTGAAAGACCCACTGTGTGCCAAGCTACCACCACTGCCTCCAGAACTCGAGGAAGGGGGCGAAACTCAGAATTCACAAAGCTGTAGGAACTGCACCTCAGAGGAGGGGAGCCCGGGGCCTGGGGTCCCTTCTTTCCCACCCCAGGAACTCCGACGGCCAGGGTGTTCCTCAGGCCCTGCGCACAGAATGGACTGCTGGGGGGAGGAAGCTGTGCCTGAGCCTTTAGGCAGCTCCGGCGGCCACGCGGGCGGCCTGTGCCCGCGCGGGAAGCCAGTCTCCGGGATGCAGCAGCGCGGGCGGCCGGCTACCTGGCAGGCGGGAGGACGCGGGGAGGCGCCCTGGCCGCGACCCAGGGGCAGGTGCAGGAGCTGCGCTGCGGGCGCGCTGGGTGCTCGGGTGCCGGGGCGCGCGGGCGGGCGCGACAGGGAGAGGCGCCGGCCCTGGGAGCCCGACGCCAGGGCGTGGTGCAGGTGGCGGCGGGGGCAGAGTCGACATCGTACCTTGATTTTCGATCTGGCGACCGGGCGGTGCTTCGCCGCCAGGTGTCCACCGGGGACCTCGCCATCGCCAGGCTCGGGGGTTTCGCGCTCGGGGGCGCGCGGGGACGAGCTGCTCTCCGCGCCTCCGGGCTCCCCCGCGCTGTTGCTGCCGCCGCCGCTGCTGCTGCCGCCGTCGCTGCGGCAGTCCTCGGGAGGGTCGTGGAGCAGACGGCCCAGGCCCACTGCAGGGGAGGGCCGCGCCCCGACACACAGACACGCGGCGTCAGGCCCGGGCGCCCGCGGCAGTTTGACCTGCGGGCGGTGCCGCCGCCGCCCCGCCCCGGACCTGGGCACCTCGCCAAGTGGGCAACGCCGCGGGGGTGGGCGAGAGAGCCCCGGACTCGGCCTCCTGAGCGATCTCGGGGTTCTGGGAGCCGCTCCTCAGTCCCAGTTACAGCGCCCACGAGGAACAGAGGGCCCAGCGCGGCTGGGAACCCGCGCGCCAAATTTCCTCTCCCTGGGATGGGGGCGGGGGTCCTGACCTCGACCCACCCATTCCCGGAAAGGTTGACCCATCCCTGTGCAACCCCACGAGGACGTGGGACTGAGGGTTGCCCCTACTGGCCCCTAGCCCCCTTCCCGGGCCACCCCGGCCCGCGCTGCAGCCAACGGTCCCGCCGCCGGGCAATTAGAGGCGCCCACTAGGGGGAAGGGGGCGCAGGGCGTCCCAGGTTCCCAGCCTCTCACTCTCGGTCCTCCCGCACCTCAGTGACTTCCTCCTCCCCTTGAAAGAGGGACATGGGGGAGGGGGAGAGTCCAGCCTCGGCCGTAGAGCAGAGGGGACCCGGCCACCCTTGCCCACACCCCAGGAACCCGGCGCCCAGGCCCGGCCCCGGCGCGGCGCTCACCTGGGATGTAGGTGTCTGCCCTCTCCTCGTCCGGGAGCTCATCCCAGCTGCGGACCGAGACCCCCGGGCTCCTCCTCTTCACCAGGAAGACTTTGGGCATCGTGGGGCCCCCTCCCCGGACTGCGGCCCCTCGTCCCGGCTGCTCCCCTCTAGGGGCGGCGGCGGCTCGGTCCCCGGTTCCCCGCGGCCAGAGCCCACCTTCCCGCCCGGCCGGCCCTCTCCCTCCGCCCCCCGCCGCGGCGCGGCCCGGCCTCTCCCCCGCACGCCCGGCGACTCCCAGCCTCCCGGCTCGGCGACACCTATGCCTTAAATCGCGGGTGAGACCACGCCGAGGAAAAAGTTTCATAAGGTGGAATAGAAAAGGCACCAGGAAACTTGGGAGTGAGCATGCGCCCTGCAACATAACGGTGTCAACAAGCTCGCTACCTGTCCGACCGGTTCCGGCGGCCGGGGCTGCCTGTTCCAGCCCTTCCTTCGGCACGAATGTTTGCAAAAGAATTTAACGTCTCAGTCTTTCCCCCCTCCCCTTCTTAAAAAGGGAAGAACGTTTTTCTCTCAGCCCCCTGCCCCATTCCCCATCACAGGCACCGCAGGGCGAACTCTTTGAGGAAAGCACCAAGTCCGCTCCCCGGGCGTCCCCCCTAGAGCTGGAGCCCCCGGGAGTCGCCCCCTCCCCCGCCCCCCCCACCCCGGCCCAGTGGATTCGCCTCCGACAAGCAAGCCAGAAAATGGCTCAGTTCCTCTGGACTTTGTGGATCATTCCCGGGGTTTGTTGAAATCTCGGTGTGCGGAAGGGGGAGGCCGCGGGAGACTCCCCAGGATTCTGATCTGGTAAAGAGGGAACTTGGGAGCTTCAGCTCCCCCTCATAAACAACAGTCCCCCAAATAAACACAGTAAAATTAAATGTTAAAATTCATGCATCTTTAGAACGTTATTTTGTGCCATACAATCTAAGAAAAACAAGTCCGCTTGTTCCACCCCAAGAGTCGCCTTACCCCAAATAAACACGATGGAAAAAAAGCCAAGGGCTGGCTATGCAAACACAGCTTTGAAACAAATTTCTTATCCTCGCCCACTCCCATTATTGCCTCCCCTAACCGTTTGCTCCCCAAATTCTGAGACTGAGAAATACTTTCCAAGAAGCCAGTGAAGATGGGCTACATATCCCCTCACTGCCCCTACTGGGGAGGTGGCTGGAGAGCTTGGTATTTATTTTGGGTTTGGGGTTTTTTGCTTGTTTGTTTGTTTTCATCTACCTTTATACCTGGAGGGCCGAGGATGGGGGAGAGGGTAGAGAAGGAAGGGGAGCTGGTAAAAGAAAGATGCCAAGTTTCTAAGAGCAGCTGTACCCGCGTTGCGGGATTTGGGGGGCGCGCTGCGGGTCCTACGGCCTCTGCTCGGTGTGCCCAGGGACGCATAGCACCGCCTCCACGGCCGTGGCGGCCACCCCCTTCCCGGGGTGATCAGACGTGTGCCAGCTCCGGGGGCTGCGGGGACGCGGCCGGCCAGGGGTGCCCTGGCGCCAGCAGCTCGCCCATCCGCCCGACTCACCTGTCTGTAACCTGACCCGTTGCGCGCCCAGCCCACAGGGCGGGAGGATCAACACAGCGGTTTTCCCCGTCCTCTTCCGCCCTGGAATGGCCTTTGGGGACACAGCAGCCTGGTAACGGATTTCTTGGCTCGGCTGGAATACTCTCCCCGCGCTCGGAGACGGGGCGCAGCTCGGCCCAGACTGCTCAGGGTGCAGACGCGCCCCGCCTCCGGAGCTGCCCTCAAGGGGTCACCCTCTCTGGACTCTTCCCTGTCCGGACTCCAGATTTTCTCTGAGAACGACAAACAAAGAAGGAAAAAGACTTTGCGCCGGGTGAGCCAGGGGAGGAGGAGGAAGACATTTCCATAGCGGCACAAGGAGACCAGGCTTCTTTCTCGTCCACGAGGCTGATGGCGCAGCTTCTGGGAGAGACTGCGAATGTATTTTTATCCGCCAACAAACTGGAGCCTTGCTAGAAAGAGAGAGCTTGGCTGAATGAAAGTAAAAATAGAGTAAAACTGTGAAATCACGGAAGTATGTCCCATCTCATAAAAAGCTTAAAAACTTCACTTCATTCAAAATTCCTTATTTTACAAAAAAAAACCCCATTAACAGAGCTTTTTTTTCTTCTTCTTCACCTTTCACTGGATTTCAGATCACCGAGTGCCTGAGACACTTTGTCCATTATTTGGAAATATTATAGAATGATAGGATCTAAGAATAGAAACCTCAAAATGCAACACAACCTTCAGAGGATTGGAGGTGAAAATAACAGGTATAATTACACTTTTATTCAACCAATTGTTGTATGCCTGCCTATTCTGATATTTGCTGGATATTTCTTTGGAAGAAGGGAAATCTAATGTGTTATCTTTCTTTTTTGTGTGTGTGATCAGACTTGAGATAGGTTTATCAACAGTATTAACATTTTCAAAGAAACAGTTTTGCCTTTGTTGACTTTTCTCTAGTGTAAGGTCAGATTTCTAAGTATTATGAGAGGTATTGATAGAGTATTGCCTAAAACTAGGATAAGAAATGGTAAAAAAAAAAAAAAAAAAAGAAGAAAGAAAGAAATGAAGCCAATTCTTTTTAAAAATCTCAAAAGTTTGGAGTTGGAAGAGACGGAAGACACGCTATGGTCCAGAGCTCACCCAGTATTGCGGGGAGGAGGTGGTCCCGGCAGAGTGCCCTTGATAGGTGTGTCGCCAGCCCTGCCTGAATACTTCCAGTGCCGGAGAGCTCATTTTTCCAAAAAGCAGCCTATTCTCTGGTTAGACAACACTGATCTTGAAAGCTTTTCCTTCTGCTATATGGAAATCTGTTTCCCTGCATTTCCATCTACCCTCCCCATTCTGCCCTCAGGGGCTGCTGAGCCCCCTCCCCCTGATAGTTCCTCTAAAGCATGCAAGCACCATGGGTGTTCTCAGTTAAGACTTCTTTTCTCCAGTAATGTATGGTGAGATTGAAATAGACAGGTACAAACCTGCTCAGTGGCATCCTTGGAGCAGACAGTTACGAGGAGAGGTTAGGATGTCAGGAAAATATTCCTTAAATTTTTAAAAAACATTTTATTGAAGTATAACACAGTGTTAGAAAAAATGCACAGATCATAAGTCCACAGCCAGATAAATTTTCACAAACCAAATTCACCTTTGAACCAGCATCCCAGAACAAGACAAAGCTGCCGGCTCTCAACATTCCATTCAACATTAGACCAGCTTCCTTATAGGTTCAATAAGGCAAAAAAGAAGAAATAAATGTATAAGGATTATAAAGGAAATAACAAACCAACATGATTTGTAGTCAGTATGATTGTCTATGTGGAAAACTCAAAAGAATCCTCAGATAAATTATTAAAATTAATAAGAGAGTTTAGGGCTTCCCTGGTGGTGCAGTAGTTGAGAGTCCGCCTGCCGATGCAGGGGACACGGGTTCGTGCCCCGGTCCGGGAAGATTCCACGTGCCGCAGAGCGGCTGGGCCCGTGAGCCATGGCCACTGAGCCTGCGCATCCGGAGCCTGTGCTCTGCAATGGGAGAGACCACAACAGTGAGAGGCCCGCGTACCGAAAAAAAAAAAAAAGAGAGTTTAGCAAGGTTGTTGTGTATAAAATCTGTATGTGTGTGCCTGTGAGAGTGGATATGTGTTGTGTCAATTGCATTTCCATATGGCAGTAACAGAAAAATTAAAAGTCTAATAAAAAAATTGACTTACAACAGCAACCAAAATAAAAGTGCCTTGAAGTAAATTTTTTAAAAATATTGTGCAAGTTCCTTGTGGATAAAATTAGAAAACTTTTTATTGGAAGACATTAAAAAAGATACTAATCAATGGAAAGATTTACCATACTAATGGATTGGAAGACTCCGAGTCAAAAAGAGGTCAAAAATCCCCAAATTCATCTGCAGATTTAATACAATTCTTAAAAATACTTGGGGGGAAAAAGATCTTTTTGTGGGGCCTGACAAAATTATTCTGAAGTTTATATGAAAGAATAAGCAACACACTCCCGAAAAAAAACCAAGGTGTATAGATTTGCTCTATCAGACATCAGTAGTAATTAAAATAGTGTGCATTGGTGCACAGATAGACATTGGTGCACAGGCTGACCACCATTACAGAACAGAGAGTTCAGAAACAGACCCACACATATGTGGAAATTTGATTTATGAGAAAAGGCATGGCAGAGCAGTGGGAAAAGATGAGTCATTCAATAGGTGGAACTGGAACTTTGGTTATCCATTTGGGGAAAAATAAAGGAAATTGACTAACACACACACAGAACAATTTCCAGTGGATTAAACATTGAACTATATGTGTATAATTATACATATATATTGGTTTGACCAAAAAGTTCGTTTGGGAAAAATCCGAACGAACTTTTTGGCCAACCCAATAGAGAGCTAGATAATGTAAAAGAATATATTTATGATATAGGGTAGAGAAGAATTTCTTAAGAAACGAAAAACAGACCATAAAAAATTTGATAAGTCTGACTGCCGAAAAATTTTGAAGGTACCAACAGGCACAATAAAGAGAATAAGCTAAACAACATACTGAGAGAACTTTTGCAACACATTTATCTTACAAATGCTTAGGATCCAGAATATATAAAGAACTCTTACAAATGAATATGCAAAGACAAACTCAACAGAAAAATGTCAAAAGACTTGGATAGACATCTCCCAGAAGAGAAAACATGAATGGCTCATCAACATATAAAAAATACTCAATCTCATTAGTAAACAAGAAAATACAAATTAAAATGACAGTGAAATGCAATTTTATGTTTACCAGGCTGGCAAAATTTTAAAGTTTGACAATACTAAGTGTTGGTGAGGATATGGACCAATGAAATTGTTCAAACGTTGCTAATGTGTATGTACATTGATTCAAACATTTTGGAAAAGAGTTTGACTTTACCTAGTTAAATTGGACATACACATATTAAATGACCCAGAAATTCCACTTCAGGTTTTGTAATCTAGAAAAAGTCTTGCACTTTTGCACCAAGAGTCACAGACAAGAATATTCATCATAGCATCATTCGTCATACTCAAAAAAAATAAAAACCTCAACACAATCCAAATGACAATCAATAACTGATTGGATTAACACATGGTGATAAATCTGTACAGTGGAAAGGAATGGCTCACAGACACACACATTAACAAAAGTAAATCTCAAAAGCATATTGTTGAAAGAAAAAAGCAAGTTACAGAAGAATTGTACTATAAGATTCAAATGATTTTTAAAAACATCAATGTAAACAATATATTGTTTAGGAATACAGACACTTGTTAAAACCATTAGGCAACAAGCAACGACTTGGAAGAATCTCTAGAGACTATGCTGAGTTAAAAAGGAATCCCAGGGACTTCACTGGCAGTCCAGTTGTTAAGACTCTATGCTTCCACTGTAGGGGACAGGGGTTCGGCCCCCAGTTCGGGAACTAAGATTCCCGCATGCCGTGTGGCCCGGCTGGGGAAAAGAAAAGAAAAAAAAAGTAATCCCAAAGGTTACCCATTGTATAATTCCATTTATATAACATTCTTCTTATTGTTTACTTTTTATTTTAAAAATTTTTATTCCATTTTTATTTGTAGTAAAGAAACGCAGGAAGATAAAATTTCAGTTGTTCTAACAGGCTTACCAAAAGGCCATTGTAACCCTTGACAGTTTCTTAGAGGCAACAAAATCTTTTCTGGTTATGCTTGTTTGTTTAGTTTAGAAACTAAATATGCTCACAGTGATACCTATGTATATTTGAGTTTAGTGCATTATCTTTTAATATCTTACATGGGAAAATAAGGATTTAGGGCAATCTCCCTTCAGTCTCTGATCCCTCTGAAATTAGTTATTTTCTCTTTAAAAAAATTAATTTTCCATCTTTATATTACTTATATATTTTGTATTATTTTGCTAGGGCTCCATAACATTCTTTTTTTTTTGGTAAATCTTTTATTTTTTGCCCTATACTTTTTTTAATATAAATTTATTTATTTTATTAATTTTTATTTTTGGCTGTGTTGGGTCTTTGTTGCTGTTCACGAGCTTTCTCCAGTTGCAGTGAGTGAGGTCTACTCTTCGTTGTGGTGTGTGGGCTTCTCATTGCAGTGGCTTCTCTTGTTGAGGAGCATGGGCGCTAGGCACAAGGGCTTCAGTTGCGTGGCATGTGGGCTCAGTAGTTGTGGCTCGTGGGCTCTAGAGTGCAGGCTCAGTAGTTGTGGTGCACGGGCTTAGTTGCTCCGCAGCATGTGGGATCTTCCCGGGCCAGGTTTGAACCCGTGTCCCCTGCACTGGCAGGTGGATTCTTAACCACTGCACCACCAGGGAAGCCCCCCATAACATTCTTGAAATGACAGCATCATAAAAATGGAGAAAAGATTGGTTGTCAAGAGTTAAGGATTTGTAAAAGGTCAAGCAAGGGATCCTTGTGTGATGGGACTGCTCAGTGTCTGTAGTAGCTGATACACGAATCTGCACCTGTGATACAATTGTTTAGAATCAGACACACACACACACACATACACTCACACACCAGTGAGTACAGGTAAAACTGGGTAGATCTGGATAAGACCTGTGGGTTGTCTCAGTGTCAATATCCTGCTGATAACACCCTCTCTCGTTCTGTAAAATTTACCATTGGGGAAACTGGATGAAGGGTACACCACTGCATGTGAATCTGCATTATCTCAAAATTAAAAGTTTAATTAAAAAAAATTGAAAGTTGCTAAGAGAGTTGATCTTAAAAGTTTTGATCACAAGGAAAAAAACTGTAAGTATGTGTAATGATGGATGTTAACTAAATTTATTGTGGCAATCATTTTGCAATACATACATATATCAAATCTGCATTGTACACCTAAAACTGATAGAATGTTATATGTCAGTTATATCTCAATTTTAAAAAACGGTAGGCAAAGCAAGAAAATGATCGATACAAAAGTCAGGTGAATGCTGCTCACTTGGAGAGAGGAACGGGTCTGAAATTAGGGTGGGATAAACAGGGAGTGGGGCAGGCATTCCAAAGTACTGGTAATACTGTATTTCTCAACCTGGGAAGTGAGAATAATTGTTGTTGTTATTTAACCATGTATACATATTATACACACTCTTGTCTATGTAATATGTTTGACAATATTTTTAAAACTAAAAATCCAAACCAGCTGATGTAGCGCGCATGAGCCCTGCTTGAGGAAAGCTAGTAACTTGGCACACCTTCCCTTTTGGGTAATTTTCCCTTAGGAGTCTCACTTCCTCACAAGGGAGCCAGAAGATTGCTTTCTCAGACTCTCTCGCTGCTGGGTGCAAGCCTGTGACCCGGGATCCATGACCGGGGGTTCACACACACACTGGGTTTAGCACAAGGAGCGGGGGTCAGAGTCCTGGAGGCCCGTCCTGTGCTCAGCGAGGATGGGACCCCGGGCACGCGGACCACGGCGACAGAGCCCCTACTGGAGACGCCCGGAACTGCAGTCTGAGCATCGTTTCTGGCGGCTCGCTTCGGAGACTGATTCTATGGTCTCCTGGAGATTCCACGAGCTACCTAACAAGCTTCCATAAATTCCTTTTCGCATTAAACAAGCTAGAGTGGAGTCTGTTGCCACATCTTGGGTCATCTATTCTGCAACTGGCGTTGTCTCCAGGACCTCATTAGGTTGTCTTCCAATCAATGACAAGATTATGAAGTCTCATTCCCACGCTACTATAACTCAAAATAAAAACAACACGAACCACAAAATATGTATCCTTATTTTAAATCTTTGCTTTCTAGAATAATTTGAAAGGTTCTGGTTAAACTCCTGGATGTGAAACTTCTCTCTCTCTTCTCTCAGCCCCTCTCATGCTCTTGCTTTTCTGGTGCCCTAAACTGACACCTAATCTGCCTCTAGTCCTGCACTGTCCAAAACGAGAACCACCAGCTTGTCATATGCGGCTGCTGAGCACCTGAAAGGTGGTTGGTCTGAACTGAGATGTGCTCTAAGTGTAAAATACACATTGGACTTTGAAGACACTACTGGAAAAAAAAAAAAAGACTGCAAAATATTTCATCAATAGTTTTGTATATTAATTTATATGTTGAAATGATAATATTTTGGATATATTGCATTAAATAAAATGTATTATTAAAATAGAGTTCAGGGTTTTTTGTTTTGTTTTTTACTTTTTAATGTGGCTACTTGAAAATTTAACGTGACATCTGTGGTTCGAGATGTAATTCCATCTGACAGTGCTGGTCTAGACTATTAATGACCAGCATGAGGAGCCTATGCTGTTCTGGAAGGCTGTCCTTCAGCATCCCCACGTGTTCCTGGTCAGCATTGTGATTTGGGGTGTGAGAGGGAGGTCGCATTGAGAGACCAGGACTTGGCATTGGACCATGGCTCTGCCACTGACACACTCCAGGGACATAGCAAAGTCATTTCAGTTCTCTGAACCTCAGTGTGTTCATCCCTAAAATGGGACGATAACATGTCTCTTACCTACTTCACACAGTTACTGTGAGTATAAAGTGGGGTTATATTTGTGAACGTGCCTGTAGGAAGCATTTTCCTATTGTTTAAATGCCAATGACCAATGTTAATCGAATGCCTTCTCTAATCCAGACGCTGGGTAATATGCACTAGCCACGTTGTTTCACTAAGCAACCATCTGTGGGAGAGAAAAACTCTTTTTATACCCACTTCACAAGTGAGAAAGCAAAGGTTTAGAAAGGTCAAGGACCCCTTCTCTCGAGCCCCTCGTTAGAAAAGCACCAGGTGCCGAGAACATCCATCCTACGCTCAGCAGAAACCAGCAGTGTGTCCATCAGGGTCCCCAGCTAGCCTGGGATGTGCCATGCGGGGGACCCCCCTCGCCTGAGGGTTACTCTGTCTGTAAACACACTCAGAATCTTCCAAGAACAGGGTCTCGGTGTCTCTTCCACACTAACGAGCTCTCCCTGCTCCTGGGCGCACCTGTGTCTGGGGAAGGGCAATGTCTACCTGTGGAGGCCACCTGGTGTTTCCACCTGCCCCCTGGGCATCCATTCCCCTGTCTTCCAGTAACTGAACATACGGTTCTGGACAGGCTGACTCTACGCCTCCTGCGGGAGGCGGGTGCTTAACTCGGCTAATTAGAACCTTCAACTTGGCCACAGGGCAGAGATCCAAACTGAACCAGTGCTGGACAGGAGCTGTTGCTGAGACTCTGATTCCCTTGAGATTGAGAGAGCATGCGACACAAGCCCGGGGCAGGCAATCACCTTTGCCACCAGCAGCTGCCTGAGAATGCTGCCAACACAGAGGAAAGCAAAGCCAAAAGATGGAGAGAGCCAGACTGAGTCCTCATGACAGCCTGAAGCAAATCTACCCCTGGAAACGTTGAATAAATTCTCTCTTTCGTATTTTTGCTCAAGCCAGTGGGAGTTGTGCTTTCTCACTTTCTACCAAGAGTTTCAACTAAATACCTAATAAAAATGACACTTGTTCGCTTCTCTGCTGTCCTGTGATTCATGGAAAAGACAGTGTGTCCCTTCCCCATGAACCACAAGCTGGGTCTCCAAAGGCCACCAGACCACAATGACTTCTTAGCTTACTCCTATGAGACAGAGGGCATGCTTCTGTAAATTAAGGATGTACATGAGAAACAACAAATCTCCATCATTTGGGCACCATATAAATATAAATAGATAAATGGCTTGGGAGTGAGTTGATTATCATTGTGAGTTACTGATCTAATCTTCTAAGATGCTTACAGGTGTGTACGAATCCAGATTCACAACTCAGGTATAGGGACAACGTCACAATTTTATTTTCTTTTACCTGACTCCAAGCTCCCATCCCAATGTGGTGGGTTTGCCATGAAGCCACTTTCTCTACCTTTTCTTCTAGAGCCTGTCCCCAGTGAGGGGCATGAGGGTCCTCATTGCTTCTGGATCCTGGGATCCAACCTCCCTGCTCTCCCTCGATCCACACCTCTCCCCCCAACTTGTGAGTTTAGGTTTTCTTTAAAGACTGCAAGAGAGATGCCTCAAAAGCCTTTGCTTTTTCAAGCCAGACCTCCCCAAGGACTAGAAAGCATCAAGGAACATCTACCCGATTGGTACTGATGGAGGAAAAATTACTACTTGAACATAATAAAAGTTAATATCTCAATAATTTTCCCACCACAAGGCTTCCCAGCAATGAACTCAACAAGGCAAGGCTCTGTGACTGTTTGAGGCGTATTTACAGGTCTCAGGTAAACACGAACATGGAAGCCCCAGGTGAGAAAGTTGTTTTCTTTTTAATTCTCTTTGACCTTTCTGATTAGGTCCAGGAGAAAGTCTCAGCTTGGTGCTAATAGGTCTTTAACTCCTTTCTAGTACTGGCAAGACTCCCCTGTAAGGAGCAAGCCAACCTCAGGCTTTGATCCTCTGTCAGGCAAGCAATGGGTACCTGGTTAAACTTTAACAGCATCCTTCTGTTGGTCTATATTGCTATCTATATTTTCAGCCTTCCCCCTGTTTATGGCAAGTGACATTGGCTTTCTATTTCTTGTAGTGGTGTGAAATGTCCTATTTATTTATTTATCTTTATATTCTATTAGATTATTTTATTTAATTTTTGAAATTGAAGTATAGTTGATTTACAGTGTTATATTCGTTTCAGGCATACAGCATACTGATTCAGTATTTTTACAAATTCTACTCCATTAAAAGTTATTACAAGATGATGGCCAGGGGAAAGCAGGGAAGGGGGTGGTGGTGGGATGAACTGGGAGATTGGGATTGACATATATACACTAATATGTATAAAATAGATAACTAATAAGAACGTGCTGTGTAAAAAAATTAAATTAAATTTAAAAAAAAGATGATGTCTATAATTCCCTGTGCTGTACAATATACCCTTGTTACTTATCTATTATATACATATTAGTTTGTAGTCCTTAATCCCCTATCCCTCTCTTGCCCCTTCCTGCTTCCCCCTCCCCTCTTGGTAACCACAAGTTTCTTCTCTATATCTGTGAGTCTGTTTCTGTTTTGTTATATTCATTCATTTATTTCATTTTTTAGATTCCACATGTAAGTGAGATTGTGCAGTGTTTGTCTTTCTCTGTCTGACCTATTTCACTAAGCATGATGCCCTCTAGGTTCATCCACGTTGTTGCAAATGGCAGAATTTCATTCTTTTTTATGGCTGAGTTAAAATTTCCTTTTTATTTATTTATCTATTTTTACATTTTATTTTATTTATTTATTTTTGGCCACGTTTGGTCTTCGTTGCTGCACGTGGGCTTTCTCTAGTTGCGGTGTGCGGGCTTCTCATTGCCGTGGCTTCTCTTGTTGCAGAGCACGGGCTCTAGGCACGCAGGCTTCAGTAGTTGTGGCACGTGGGCTCAGTAATTGTGGCTCGTGGGCTCTAGAGCGCAGGCTCAGTAGTTGTGGCGCATGGACTTAGTTGCTCCACGGCATGTGGGATCTTCCCAGACCAGGGCTCGAACCTGTGTCCTCTGCCTTGGCAGGCAGATTCTTAACCACTGTGCCACCAGGGAAGCCCTAAAATATCCTTTTTAAATACATTTATTTAATGATGAATTACTTAAAGATAAGTATTAGGTAGGTAATATGTGTTCATCTAGATTATCTAAGAAGCAGATACCAAGAAGGAATTAAATGTGCAAAAAGTTTATTAGGGTATATGCCTGGGAGAAAACGGAAAGGAGGGAATTCCCCTGTGGTCCAGGGGTTAGGACATGGCACTTTCATTGCCTGTGGTCCTGGGTTCAATCCCTGGTGGGGCAACTAAGATGCTGCCAGCCATGTAGTACGGCCAAAAAAACAAAAACAAAACAAAACAAAACAAGAGAGGGGACTGGGAAAATTTGGAGAACTGTCCAACCAGGCTCCAGTCCGGACCCCAGTGACAGAGAGTGGGAGGGAGGGAGGCTGGGTGGATGGTCTTAGACAGCCATGAAATTCTAAGGCCTAGCCAGCAAGGCCTTCAGGGAGTCCTCAGCCAAAGTCACCTCTCAGAGGGGCCTCCCGGGGGTCGGCGGTAGCCTCAGTATCCCTGCTGTGCTCAGTCACCGGCTGGAGCAGCCCCTGCTTCAGAGCAGCAGCTGAGGTCCAGGGCCAGTCACACTCCCGCAGGTGGGGACAGGAGAGGCATGTTCTCACAGCCACCATGTGATGGAATGATGGTGCATACATAGAGCTAAGATACCGCAGGCTGGTGTTGGAAAGAATGATTTGGGGCCAATGTAGTTCTAAAGGGAGGCGGCTTTTCAAGTGGGGGAGCTGACGCATCCATGTCCTCTCCTCGGCTGAAAAATGCCCCAGAAACCAGGAATGTGATATTATTTGGAAAAGGGGTCTCTGCAGAGGTGATTAGGTTAAAGATCTTCAGATGAGGAGGTTATCCGGGATTATCTGCTGGGGGGAGGGTAAATGCCATGACAAGTGTCCCTGTAAGAGGAGACAGAGCGGGGCATCACACGGACAGAGGAGGAGACCATGCGCGCACGGATGCAGAGACTGGAGTGATGCGGCCACAAGCTAAGGAACGCCAGCTGCCCCCAGACCTGCAAGAGGCAGGAGAAGTCTCCTCTGGAGACTCCAGAGGGAGGACGGCCTTGCTGACACCTTGATTTCAGCCCAGGGATACTGATTTCAGATTTCTGGCTTCTACAACTGTGAAAGAATATATTTTGGGGACTTCCCTGGTGGTCCAGTGGCTAAGACTCCACGCTTGCAGTGCAGGTGGCCTGGGTTCGATCCCTGGTCAGGGAACTAGATCCCACATGCCGCAACTAAGTGTTTGGATGCAGCAACGAAGATCCCCCGAGCAGTAACTAAGACCCAGCACAGCCAAATAAATAGATATTTTTTAAAAAAAGAAAGAAAGAAAGAATACATTTCTGTTGTTTAAGCCACCAAGTTTGTAGTAATTTGTTATAACAGCCCCAGGAAACCAACATCCACCTTCCCTTCCTTCTTTCCTCCTCTCCTTTCTTTTCTCCCTTTCTTTTGTGCTTTTTCCTCCTAATTTCTATTCTCTTTAACCACCTTCTGGATTTGTTTTTTGTTGTTGTTGTTTTTGGGTTTTTTTGTTGTTGGTTTTTCTTTTTTTTTTTTGGTTTTACTCTTCTTTTTACTGAATCAGCATGAGTAATTTTACTTGCTAATTAATGCACCTTATAAGTCTATTTTCAAGAGAATTTTGTGACTGGCTCTGAATGTTTCTTCTGTTTTGTTTTCTCGTCTTCTGATTTCCTTCACTTTTCCTAAGTAGACCGTCTATTATCAAAAGTCCCCAAACCTGGAAGTCAATAACACATTAATTTCCCCATCCTGCTAGGTGATGGGGACCCAAAGGGGAACAAATCTGGACTCCTGACCTCAAAGAGTCACATCGAGAAGAAGGAGACAGAAATGTAAATTTAAAATGAGTCCTAAGTCTTTCACATGCTTTGATAAAAGCCTGTCCTGGATATTCCTGGGCAGAGGATGTAGTTAATTCTGTCTCAGGGTGAAGGGTAGGGACTCTCCCTTAGAGGAGGTGACCTGGAGTCCTGATTTCTAATCCACAGTGGCCACAGTCCATCATTGTTGCATATTTACGACCTACCAAGTGCCAAGCAGTGAGCTACTTAGGGAAACATGGCTGACACAATGTGGCCTACTAGATATCCATTCTCCATTTTTTCCTTGGTGACAGACCTCCAGTTTCATGTGGCATAGTAACGTACCAAGCTCCACTCTCTTTCCCAGCCTCCCTTTCAGCTAGTTATGGCCATGTGACATACTTTCATCCAAGGAGTCCCAAGCAGAACTCGGCTTGGATATGATGTCTGGAGGTGTGGCAGCCATCTTGTGACCATGAGGACGGCAGCATAATGATGAAAGCCCATGTGCCAATGTTGGCAGAGCAGAAAGAAAGAGCATGGGCCTTTGAAGGAATCCTTGAGCAGCTGAAGGAATGCCTGCAACTGTTCATTTTCATATTCTTTATAATGAGAGAAAAATACCCTGTATTGTTTAAGCCACTGCTAAGAGAGAGAGAAAGAGAAAGGGCGTGGGGAAGAGAGTCTATTTATAATAAAGAGTAGGTTTGTTTCACAGCTGAATGACTTTGAGACTTTCTCCTTGGTACTTCACCAAGTCCCCTGCTTTGGAATCCTAGCAGGCCCTGCAATAACTTTGACCAATAGATATGGTGGAAGTGAGGTTGTGCCAGATTCCAGACTGAGAAGTTTTATTTCCTGTCTCATTGAATGCTCACTCTGGGGGAAGCTAGCTGGCATGTAAAAAGTCCAAGTATCCTGAGAGGAAGCCCGAGCTACCTATGGAGAGAGGTCACACGGGGAAAGCGAGATGCCCGGCCAAGTCCAGCTGCTCCAGCCACTCCAATCTGGGGCCAGGCATGTGAGTGAAGGCAACCTAAGCCCTGGGCACCATCTGACTACCGCTGCCCGACTGAGACCGCTAACCCCCAGAACTGTAGGAGATCATAAATAGTGTTTCAAGCTCCTCAGTTTGGGGGTGGATTGTTACACGGCAGTAAGTACCCAGGACAGGCAGACACTATTATTATCATCATTTTTTGAGTTGGGGAGATGGAGAATGAGAGCGCTTCTCCAGTAAGATCAAGCCAAGATGTGGCCAATCTGATACGAGCTCTTGTTGTCTGACTCTAGTTGTCCTGGTTTGGAGAACTTGAAAAGAAAGATGTGACCAATAGTGTCAGGGAAGTGAGGGCAGAAGAGCGTTCCCTGTTTTGGAGGATCTTAGGCTGAGCAGGTCTGAGAAAGGAACACGGGCAGATCCAGACTGCATGGTGCAAGGCGTGAGCAGAAACTAAGGATGTGAAGAAACAGCAGAGACAATTCCTTCAAGATGCTTGGCTGTGAAAGGAAGGAGAGAGACAAGTTCATATCTGGGAAGAGCATCCAGTGTAGGAGGGATTATTTTATTTAACCTTTTCATGATAGAAAATTTCAAATATACAGAAAGTAGAAAGAATAGTATAGGGACTTCCCTGGTAGTGCAGTGGTTAGGAATCTGCCTGCCAATGAAGGGGACACTGGTTCGAGCCCTGATCCGGGAAGATCCCACATGCCGGGGAACAACTAAGCCCGTGCACCACAACTACTGATCCTGCACTCTAGAGCCTGCAAGCCACTACTACTGAGCCTCTGTGCCACAACAACTGAAGCCCGAGCGCCTGGAGCTCTTGCTCTGCAACAAGAGAAGCCACCGCAATGAGAAACCCACGCACTGCAATGAAAAGTAGCCTCCGTTCTCCGGAACTAGAGAAAGCCCACATGCAGCAATGAAGACCCAACACAGCCAAAATATAAATAAATTAAAAAAAAAGAAAGAATAGTATAATGAAGCCCCCAGTACCCCTCATCAGCTACCACTAATCCTCCAGTGGCCCCTCTTCCTTTATTTATGCCCCCACCATTGGGCTCATTTGGAAATGTATCCCAGATATATAATTTCACCTGTGAGTATTTTAGTCCATATTCTTAAAATATAAGGATCGTAAACAACATAACCACAATCAGTTATTACTGACGTGTCTCACAAATCTCTTTTAGATTTCTTCTCCATCTCTTTTTCCCCCCTTGCAATTAATTTGTTCAAGAAGCCAAGTCATGTATCTGGTAGAATTTCCCACAATTTAGATGTGCTGATTCTATCCCCCTGGAGCTAACATGTTCTGTGAAGGGGTTGTTGGATCTAGAAGCCAGGTCAGACTCAGAGCTGGTTTTTTGGCAAGACTGCATTTGAATTCTTCCATCAAGCAGCATAAAATATCTTGTCCCTCGTTTTTGTGGTTTTAGCAGCCATTGGTGAGCATCGCCTATATCTGTTATTTCATTAGGGAGTTATAGATTGTTATCCTCTAATTCTATCATCCCTTCTTTATTAGCTGGAATGTTGCATAATGAGAAGCCTCCCCATGTCAAAAATGTATCCCTGAGATACAGTTTACAGATAAAGTAAGATAAATGCTTTATTCTGTCCACAGTGAGGACACATTTGACAGTCCTCTTGTCTTCAGTGTTCTTCTTGTTCACATCCTGCACCAGACACTCTACACTCCTGCATTGTAACCACTCCATCCCCAGTACCCTTGATGCTTTGGTCCTCTCTCCCTTTGTCCTACAAATCTGAAAAACTCCACCCTGAAAGTCCTGTATCATCCCCCTTCTCTGGCCCTGGCCCTGAACTGGTGAGCGTTGCTGAAGAAAAATGACCAACCAGGGCCGGCTGGTTTCACAAACCCCAGCCCCACCTTCAACTCAGTTCCACAGCCCAAATCTGTTTCTCTAAGAATGCGCCACTGAGGCATGAGATGTGCCTAGTGAGTTAAGGAACTAAATCTCTACTTTTATTTAATTTAAATTAAGTTAAATATAAGTTGTCTTATGTGGCTAGTGGGTACCATACTGGACAGCACAGATTATAGAACATTTTTCTGATTTCAGAAAGTTCTATTAGGCTGGTCCAGGAAATTGACTTTTTGTTCCCTAAGACAACAGGTTCATACATTGTCCCCTTGCCTCAAACCTCCTCCATCATCTTCTCCACTCTGCTTTCATTCTTCCCTGAGAATACAGAATACAAAAGCTTCCAGACGCACTCTTCATTCTTTACGGCGGTTATGGAAGCTCCCTGGTACAAGCTTGCTCAATGTTCCACGTCTAATCCTCCAAACCTATGCACACTTGCTACCATGGGGTAAAAGTCCAGCTCCTACCAGAGGCCAAAGCCCCTATGATGCTCCAAATCCAGCCCCATTTGCAGAATCAAGGACTTTGCCCCTTCATTTATCCCTTTTTTTCTGTATCGTCCATCTCTCTCACCCTATCAATCACTCCCATCAGCAAGCAAATACCCTTCATCTTCAATCTTTAAAAATTCTTCCTTTATCCCTCCTGCCCTCCAGTTTTCTGATGCCCATTCATATCAAAAGTGTTTATTTTGCCTGTGGGTCTCAAGCTGTCGTCCTCAGGCTAGCAGCATCAGCATGATCCATGAATTTGTTAGAAATGCAAATCACCAGGCGACACCCAAGACCTCTGGGCCCAGGAATCTGGGCTTTAGAAGCCCTCCAGGTGATTCTGCTAATCCTCTGGGTTTGAGAACCACACTACGTTCTCTACAATACGTACCTACACTTTTTCACTCTCTCTTCACTCTTCCTCCCGTGAACCCCCTCCAGCTTGGCTTTTGTTCTCAACTCTTCCTCAGAGCTTGGTGCTGACTCCTTTCACCTCCCTACCTGCATTCTTTCCCAAGGAGATCTCACCCATTCCTTATTGTTAAATCTCTTGACCTTCAAAGTCATAGGTACAACCCACACCTTCCTTAGAGTTCCAGATTCCCCCAGATCAGCTGTTTATTTGGTATCTCCATCTGAGTGTCTCCTGACCATCACAGTAAGTCTGAAAAAGTCTTGACGGTTTCCTCGAAATTTCTCCTCCCCCGCCCCCCCGCCCCCGTCCCTGCCCCAGCCTTCCCTATGTCAATAAATGGCATTCATTCAGCAGCCCCAGAGGAAGAATCCTTGATCCCTCCTTTCTCTCTCCGCCCCTCTGCATCCTTAATTCCTCTTTGCTGTCTGAGACATATTGACAGGTTCCAGGGACTAGGGCGTGGGCAGCTGGGGGGAGGGCAGTATTGTGCTACTGCACCGTCCTCAGAGAAGTGAAGCCTGACTCTCCATCCTCAAGTGTGGGGTGCACAGTGACTTTTTTTTCCCAAAGAGGACAGTACAGAAAGGAAAACAAGAGTAACTTTAGTGGAGAAACCTGATAAACACTATCTCATCCAGGTGATCAAGATCGACATCAAATGTGATAAGTCAGGTGCATAATACGCACTCTTGATAAGACGTGAGGAAAATGGCACTTCACCTCCCCCAAAACTTATAACCCCAGCCTCACCATGAGAAAAACCTCAGATAAATTCCAATTAAGAAACATTCTACAAAATACTTGCTTGTAGTCCTCAAAACTGACAATAGCACCACAAAACAAGGAAAATCTGAGAAACTGTCACAGTCAAGAGGAGCTTAAGGAGACCTAATAACTGAATGCAACGTGGTGTCCTAGGTAGGATCCTGGGACAGAAATAGGACATTATGTGGCCATCATTAAAAAGTCTACAAATAATAAATGCTGGAGAGGGTGTGGAGAAAAGGGAACCCTCCTACACTGTTGGTAGGAATGTAAATTGATGCAACCACTATGGAGAACAGTATGGAGGTTCCTTAAAAAACTAAAAAGAGACTTACTGTATGATCCAGCAATCCCACTACTGGGCATATACCCAGAGGAAACTCTAATGCACCCCAATGTTCATAGCAGCACTATTTCCAATAGCGAAGACATGGAAGCAACATAAATATCCATCGACAGAGGAATGGATAAGAAGATGTAGTACATACATACAATGGAATATTACTCAGCCATAAAAAAGAATGAAATAATGCCATTTGCAGCAATGTGGATGGACCTAGAGATTCTCATACTAAGTGAAGTAAGTCAGACAGAGACAAATACTATATAATATCACTTATATGTGGAATCTAAAATATGATACAAATGAACTTATTTACAAAACAGAAACAGACTCACAAACAGAAAACAAACTTACAGTTACCAAAGGGGAAAGGGAGTGAAGGAAGGATAAATTAGGAGTTTGGGATTAACAGATACAAACTACTATATATAAAATAGATAAACAACAAGGTCCTACTGTATAGCACAGGGAACTATATTCAATATCCTGTAATAACCATAATGGAAAAGGAAAAAAAGAAGACATTACATAAAAACCAAGGAAATCTGAATAAAATATTAACTTTAATTAACAATAATGTATCAGTATTGGTTAATTAATTGTAACAAATATATCACACATATACAACACTAATAATAAGGAAAACTGGGCTTGGGGTATACGGGAGGTCTTTGTACTATCTCTGTAATTTTCCTGTAAACCCAAAACTGCTCTGAAGAATAAAGATTATGTTTTAAAATAAGAAAATGTAAGCCCCTCCCCTTTAAAGACAAGTACTCTATTTCTAACTCAATTACAAACTCCTTACAAAAAGACACATTTATAATAAAATTTTTTTAAAGTTTAAATACTTTAAAACTACTTTGAAAACTTTTTAAAAAGTTTAAATACTTTGAAAAAAACACTTAGGACCAAATAATTTACCAGTGAAATCCTTCAAGCGTCTAAGTCATAAAGATCAGCTAATTCCCATGTTATACAAATTACTCTATGAAAAAAGAAAGAAAAGCAAAGAAGGAAAAATTTCTGAAGCCCCTGCACCAAAAAAATCAGAAGATCCAGACACCACAAAGTAAACAGATCATAGTAAAATAGTTTTAAAAACCAAGTAAACAGGGGCTTCCCTGGTGGCGCAGTGGTTAATAATCTGCCTGCCAATACAGAGGACACAGGTTCAACCCGTGGTCTGGGAAGATCCCACATGCCACAGAGCAACTGAGCCCGTGTGCCACAACTACTGAGCCTGCGCTCTAGAGCCTGTGAGCCACAACTACTGAGCCCGTGTGCCACAACTACTGAAGCCCACGTGCCTAAGAGCCCGTGCTCTGCAACAAGAGAAGACACTGCAATGAGAAGCCCATGCACCGCAACGAAGAGTAACCCCTGCTCGCCGCCACTAGAGAAAGCCCGAGCGCAGCAAAGAAGACCCAATGCAGCCAAAAATTAATTAATTAAATAAATTAATTTTAAAAAACCAAGCAAACAAAAACCCCACTGAGTCAAGCAAAAGAAGTATAAGTTCTCCTTTTAAAGTTTCAAAAGGATAGATAGATAGATAGATAGATGTGCATATGTGTGTAGATAGGTGGGTAGATATCCTCTTGGTTCTGGGTAGATATCCTCTTGGTTCTGGTTCTGATTTTCCGAGAACCTTGACCAATACAAGGATGAAGCCTGGATTTGCTGGAGCCATCTTGCCAGGCCATCTGAAAAGAGAGCCCACAGAGAGGCTTCCAGAGGCTGAATGAAGAGCCAGGCCCTGTGGTGACATCTGAGCCCCTGAACCAAACTGTGCTTCAAGGCAGAATTACTCCTCATGTTTTCACTTAAATAAGCTAGGAATCCCCTATTTAGTTTAAACCCAATTTGACTTGCGACTAAGATTCCTCAGGGATATCAGATGGGGGAGAAAAGGGGTCTCCCTAGGTCAGCTTCCTGAGAGAGAGGGGATGTTTGCCTCCCGTGGCCCTAGGCTGTTAGCAGGTTTATGTAGAGAGACATGGGGGTCAGGGGGACAGTTCTCTGCCTCCACAGGAGGGAAAACCTGCCTGATCCCTGCGAGGCCAGGCACCCCCAGCCCAGGAGAGATGGCCAGGATGTCCCACTGGGGCTCCTCCCTGCAGGTTCTCTGAACCCAGGACAGAACAAGATGCCAGCAGCTCCGCTGAACACCACAATCTAAACCCTTAAAAGGCAGTAGATTTCCACTTTTCTTCCAGGAATATCTGAGCCCAAAACAGACAGAGCAGGATTTACATGAAAGCGGAGTCTGTCCCCTGAAGTCACCTTCACGAGGACAGGAAGCCTTCCCGTACTCTGTAAACACCTGCCCATAGATGAGCCCAGGCCAACGCTGGACACAAGACTCCCCCCTGCCACCACCAGCAGGTGTCCCAAGTCAATATGCAAAGGCCTCTGGGAGAGGTGGCGCTCTTAGCTATCAGACTTTAATAATAGTAATAGAATTTCACAGACAGCAGATTTTAGAGGTGTGGGTGGGGGTGAGGCAGGGAACCTGGAGTGGAGGCTCAGCCACAGAGGATAAGGGACTCAGAATTGGGAGCCCTGAGGGTGCCTGGTATAGACTTTAAGACTGACCACAGGGGAGACGGAGACTCGGGGGACATTCTCTTCCTCAAAAATAAGATCACGTTGTCCTGCATTTAGCTGATTCTCTAAGGCCCATTTCCATGTGGTCTGTGGCTGCTTCCACCCTGTCCTGGCAGAGCCAAATCACTGCCACGGAGACTGTGTGGCCTGTAGAGCCTAAGATATTTACTATCTGGCCCTTTCCAGAAAAAGTTTCCTGACCCCTCTAAACCAGTAGTTCACGAACTGGAGTGGGCATTAGAACCCCTGGCAGGCTTACCAACGCATACATTGCTGAGCCCCATCCCCGAGCCTCTGATTCATTCCATCTGGGTGGGACCCAAGAATTTGCATTTCTAACGAGCTCCCGGTGATGTGGTGGCTGCTGTTCCGGGGGCCTTGCTTTGAGAATCAGTGCTCTAACCTCTCATATCCACACTCAACATTTCTTTCAATGCCTTCCCACGGTTATGGCTTCAAAGGACCCAGAGTACACGGTAATTCTGACTGACTTCGGCGTATTCAGCTGTTCCACAGCTGCACCCCTGAGCCCTAAGACCCTGCTGCCTGTGGGGATGTGAGGACAGCTGCCCTGTGAAATGTCTGGGAAAGGACAGAGGATTAGCTGCTGTAACAAAGTGATCCCCAAATACAGGAACTTAAGAGAAAAAGAGGCTCATTTCTCCCAAGTCAACATTCCAGCTCATGCAGGATGACAGGGTGATTCTGAGTCACGTGGACATCAGAGACCTGCTTGCTTTCCATTCTGTGGCTCCACCATCCCCTGGGTTTTTTCTTTTTCTTTTTCTTTTTTGTCTGTATGGTCAAAGGTGGATCCTTGCCATCTCCACATTGAGGCACCTGAGAAAGCCACAGCATGTTGCTCGTTGTAAGCTGTAGGTAACTAGAAAGCTGCTCACATCCTTCACATCTGCCGACTTCCGACTGGCCCAGGATGAGAGACTGGGAAATGAGAGGCCAGTTAGGCTGCCCTGTATCCAGGACGACGGAGAAGAAATCAGAGAGGACAGTTAGCAGCCGTCCCAGAGCACGGCAGTATTTTCTAGATACTTAAGAAAACAAAGGTTCTCTCACGCTACGTGTCCAGGCCAGGTAGCTAGAGGCTTGCCCCAGATCAAAAGAGAAGTGCTACATTTTTCAAATCTTGCTTTTTAAAAATTTGATTGAAATACAACATACATATAGAAAAGTGTACAAATCAAAAATGTATAGCTCAGTGAATTTTTTACAAATTGAATACATCCATGTATCCAGCTCATAGACAAGTAACAAAACATGACCAGGGCACCAGAAGCCCCCTTACACTCAGTCCTGTCAAGAGTAACCTCTATCAGCCTAAATCATAGATTAATTTTGCCTATTTTTGAACTTTATATGACAAGTGTTGGTGGAAATGTGGGGAAACCAGAACCCTCATATAATGTATACCATACTGTATGGTTTCTTCCATGTCTAATTCTTTCACTCAACATTTTGTTTGTGAGATTTATCTATGTTTTTTTCATGCAGTGAACATGCAATACATTTCTATTGTATGTGGGTATTTGTGTATGTGTGTGTGTGTGTGTGTGTGTGTGTTTGCATTGTTGTGTAATACTCTCTCTCTCTTTTTTTTTTTTTTTGTTTTTTTGTGGTACGCGGGCCTCTCACTGCTGCGGCCTCTCCCGTTGCAGAGCACAGGCTCCGGACGCGCAGGCTCAGTGGCCATGGCTCACGGGCCCAGCCACTCCGCGGTATGTGGGATCTTCCCGGACCGGGGCACGAACCGGTGTCCCCTGCATCGGCAGGCAGACTCTCAACCACTGCGCCACCAGGGAAGCCCTGTAATACTTTCTTGATCAATGCTTTGTTTATCCATCCTAGCATTGATGGACACTATTTGTTTCCAGTATTTGACTACTACCAATAGTGCTTCTGTGCACATTTCTATACACGTCTCTTGGTGAACATATATTGCATTTCTCTTGGGTGTTTACCCTGGAGTGGCATTGCTAGGCCACAGGGATGGGGCAGGTACAAGCTCAGTCTTAGTATTTATTGCCAAACCGTTCTCCAAAGTGGTTGTACCAGTTCACATACCCATTAGATGTGGTTGCTCCATGTCTCACCAACACTTAGAACTTCAAGCACTGATTCTGATCCAGTTGGACTTTGCTGAGAAGCACATAGACCACTTTTCATTCTCAAAAGTCATAGGATGCCTGGAGAGACACATGTGCAATGTATGATGAGTTTGGCACCTCATCCAGTGCTCTCATTCACTGGACTGGGGAGCTCAAGTGGAAAGCCCAACATATTTTATAGCCCAGATATAAAATCTGGAGATTTCATATAAAAATCTGGCTATTTTGCTTTGGGGAAAAATGGAAGATCCAGCAACGCAGGATCTTCAAGACCATGTTCCTTCAAGACCATGATTGGCTGGAGTTGAGTGCAGGTGGTTCCCAGTCCACTGTTCCCACTGTTCCCTACCTGCTGTCACTGACCTGCGTCATTCGTTGACCTGAGCTCCCCGACCGACGGGGGTAGGTAACTGAGTTTCAACACGTGCAGGGGGCTCCCCAGCTTCCCTCCTAGCCCTGATCAAGGCATCCAATATGACCAACTAAGGCACGCCTTACCCTTCATAGGATACGAGGAATGTGTCAGAAAATTCTTCTCTGCCCGAAAACATCTCCACTATTACAACTTTTACTTTGTACTAAGAATTGCTCTCTTTTCACAGGCATATCTTGAATCGAGTAAAAGCTACTGAGAATGATGAAGCAATAAATTGTCCTTTTGCTGGTGAATACTTCCCGTTTCAGGTATCTTTTGCTGTGCAACAAACCATCCCCACACTTAGGGGCTTAAGACACCATTTTGCTTGAACACGATTTTGTGGGTCAGGAACTTGATGGCAGCACAGTGGGAACAGCTCGTCTGTGTTCTGTGATATCTGGGGCTTCACCTGGATGGGCTTCCCTGGTGGCGCAGTGGTTGAGAGTCCGCCTGCCGATGCAGGGGACACGGGTTCGTGCCCCGGTCCGGGAGGATTCCACATGCCGCGGAGCGGCTGGGCCCGTGAGCCATGGCCGCTGAGCCTGCGCGTCCGGAGCCTGTGCTCCGCAACGGGAGAGGCCACAACAGTGAGAGGCCCGCGTACCGAAAAAAAAAAAAAAATCTGAGGTCGTAAAGTCTAGACTTCAGTCCTTGTTCTTGGCTGGGTTCCCTCCATTCTGCTCTGCGTGGCCTCTCCATGAGGTTATCTTGGGCTTCCTGACAGCATGGTAGCCTCAGGATAGTTGGACTTCTAACAGGGGGCTAACTTCCCACAGGCAGCAAAAGCAGAAGCTGCCTGACCTTCTTAGAACTTAGGCCTGGAATTGCATCACGTATGCCCCATTTTATTGGTACAAGCACGTCACAAGACCACCTCATGTGAAAAGGGGATTTGAGGGTCTCAGTGGGAAAACTGCAAAGAATGGGTGGCCATCTTTAACCCACCCTGCCCCTTCTTGCCTCTCTTTCTCTGTCCCCCCTCATCCTTCTCTGTGACTCTGCTTTTGGCACATGTGTATGGGATGTTCCAGGCACTACGCTAGTTATAGAAACACAGAGATAAACACAGTCTTTGCCCTCAAGAAGCATACAATCTAATGGGCGAGATAAACCAGCAAACTGACAATTACAGTAGAGTGAAAAATGTAATGAAACATGTGCATGCAGGGTCTTTAGAAGAGAGGCCAATATATTGTTCATTTTGTAACCGCCCCACCTAGTTTAGAGCATGGATCAGGCCCCCTACAAACACTAATTGAATTAGTGAATGTCATTAACACCTGAGTATGGATGAATTTCTTTAATCACTTCCTACAAAGAGAAAGAGCTAGATGGATGTTGTGAACAGTTTAATGAAATTAACTGACTAGTTATTAATTTACCTCCTGATAACGATTTCAGGATTTTAAAAAATTCAATTGTTTGGCATAAGATAGTAATTCTTGTGTGCAAAGTCTTTGAAGCACCCCAAGAACCTGAAAATTCTCAGGGGGTACTGTTTGAAAATGGAGTGAACGTTCAGAGATCATGGGGACTCACGGAGGGAAAGCAAGTAGAAGGAGGGACCCACACGGGCAGGGGGTCCTGGAGAGCAAGTGAGATGGTCAAGGGTAATTTCATTTTTCTCATAGTTCTGCGTGGAAACATGCAGCTTAACTGGCACTTGTCACATTGATGCTTGAGAAAATAAACAGACAAACACTTGTTTGTTTAAGCTACTGCTTATCCGGTTTTTCTATCAGTTGTAATCAAATGTCCAGTTTTTCTAAGAAGACAGTAAAACAGAAAGCAGACCCTTTGGGGGCAGAGGACGGAGAAATAACCACTGCAAAGCTGTCTTGGGTCAGGGTCCCTAGAAGCAGAAGCAGAGCTGAAAATGGAGGGTTCTTGTCCGTGTGCTTTATTGGGAGTGCTCAGAGGACAAGCCTGTAAGGCGGTGAGGGGAGCAGGAGACACAAACATGAACGTGGTTTCAGGTGAAGTCAGTCTCAGCCCGATCCTGTGCGGAGCACTGAAGTATAAACTGCAACATTGGGAATCCTTGCGGCAAGGGAACCGGCCTTTTGCACCCCTGGCTGCGACCACCCCAGAGTGTATGTGTGTTTGGGGTGGAGGCGTGGTCGGGGGTGGGGGGCGGATGAAAACTGCGTGGCAGCTCTCATGGTCCAAGGGCAAGCCCTGGATAAAGTTGCAGGTATGAACCTTTAGCAACAGCACCTGCAGCAGCAGGGGGACAGTAACAGGGATCCCAGGAGACTGGGGCAGGGCACCAAGAGCATCTGCTACAGAAGATGACTAAATCTTTCTATGATTTAGGACAAACTGTAAAACCTAATTTACATTCCCACCTACAAGAATGGCTAACGCGTACAATCAGACTAAGCAGAATGTTCCCACAAGCTGGTGAAGACAGGGAGCAATTGGAATCGCCTGCGTTGCTGGCTCCACCACTTTGGAAAAATATTTAGCTGTACCTACTAAAGTTCAACATAGGAAGAAAATCTGATCAAGCCATTCCACTCCTGCAAATATACCCAGTAGAATTGAGTGTTGATGTCCATCAAAAGGCATGTAACCTGTCAGCAAATGAAAAGGGATGTACTGTTGATGGATATCAAAGTAATTACGTGAGTGAAAGAAGCCGGTCTCCAGTGGTTCCGTACTATGTAATTCCATCTATATGACATTCTCAAATGGACACAACTGTAGTGGTGGAGACTAAATCAGTGGCTGTCAGGGTTGAGAGGTGAGGGGTAGCACAGAGTTCTTTGGGGTGATGGGACTGTATTGTGGTTGTATAAATCTACACACATGTTAAGATTCATAAAATGGTACAAACACACAAAAAAGTCATCAAATAAATAAACAGAATTTTTAAAAAAGATATGTATGAGAATGTTCATAACATTCTTTATTTATGACAGCCTAAACTGGGAGCTTCCCAAGTGCCCGCTCAGGAGAATGGGTGTGTAAATTGCAGTATGTTCGTACTATGGAAAACTACTCAGCACTGAAAAAGCACTAAGTACTGGTACATGCAATGGCAAAGATGAAGCTCACAGAGTGGTAAGTGAAAGAGGCAGGACCCAAAAGAGAATACATTGTAAAATTCCATTTCTATAGTGTTCAAAAAACAGGCAAGATTAATCTAAGAGGATACAAGTCATATCCTCTTGGGGCGACATAAAGAAGGCCTCTGGGGTGTTAGAAATGTGCTCTGTTCTGATCTGGGTGGTGGCTTTGCAAATGCATTCATTTGTAAAAGTTCATTAAGCTGCTAACTTAAGATTTGCACTTTTACTTGTGTAATACCCCCATGTTTTAAAATGCTTAAGATTTTAAAATTATTTTAATCTGATTTGTATAATGGTGTACAAGGAGCTAAGGTTCACCGTCAACTGTTGGTTCCTTGGAAGCAGGTTTCTTATCTTGGCTCGACAAACACAGACAGGACACGGTGCTAGGCTCCAGGGGCACGAGAGCAAAGATGAGGTCCCTGCCCTAGATAAATATTTGCTGTTGATAATAAAGGGGGTGATGATGTTTGGAATCCACCAAATTCAGGATTGCGTTTTGTCCTGCTTGGTGAAAATGCAGCTGCATGAGAAGAACAAGCGACTGTTTTCCCCAAGAGGAAAAAGGTTTTTAAAAGGACCTATAACCCCCTCATGGCATTGGGAAGGGATTAGACCTTCCTTACTGCAGACCACTCCTAAAGGAAAACCTTACCATGGACTGTAAAGAGCACAGATTAAAATTCATACCGGAGCCATCGTGAAGCAGGAGCTCTGTGTGCCATTTAGCTTCTAACAGACTTCCTGGGGACATCTCATTCTTTCTTTTGTCCCCACGTTGGTTTGATTTATGCTCTCTTTGCCTTATGCCTTCGTGTTCCTCACAAAAAGTTCCCAAATAAGAATGTAAGCCCGTTCCTTGTAAGAAATATACTAAACCTTGACTCATTTTTTTGAGGAAGCTATTTATATATGTTAGGTTTGAATGATGTTCTGATATGATTTTTTTAATAAATTTATTTTATTTAAGTGTATGGTATTTTTATTTTATTTATTTATTTATAATTTTAAAATTTTATTTATTTTATTTATTTTATTTTTGGCTGCGTTGGGTCTTCGTTGCTGCACACGGGCTTTCTCTAGTTGTGGAGAGTGGGGTCTACTCTTCTTTGCAGTGCGTGGGCTTCTCATTGCGGTGGCTTCTCTTTGTTGTGGAGCAGGGCTCTAGGCGCGGGCTGTAGTAGTTGTGGCACGTGAGCTCAGTGGTTGTGGCTTGCGGGCTCTAGAGCACAGGCTCAGTAGTTGTAGTGCACAGGCTTAGTTGCTCCACAGCATGTGGGATCTTCCCGGACCAGGGGTTGAACCCGTGTCCTCTGCATTGGCAGGCGGATTCTTAACCACTGTGCCACCAGGGAAGCCCTGATATGACTTTTATACTTATCTTTTTCCAAGTTCCCAAATACTATCAGCCTATCCTTAAAATGCAAAACAACAACAAAATAAAACAACAACAAAAACCCATTCCAAACAGAAAGAAACTGAGAAAACTGTACATGTCTTTAACTATTTTAAAAGTACAATGAATATGAAATTGGTTACTATTGGAAAAGGATAGGCGTTGCACATGTTTTCCTAATATTAACTCATTTATTCCACAAAGATCTGTTCATCATCTTTTTCACTTTAGCTCACTTTTACTGACCATGCGGGAAGCACTGTAATAGATAAAGCACTGTCAGAGACAAATAATACACAGCTTTCACCTCCAGTAGTTTAAAATACAACAGGAGGGACTTCCCTGGTGGAGCAGTGGTTAAGAATCTGTCTGCCAATCCAGGGGACACAGGTTCGAGCCCTGGTCCAGGAAGATCCCACGTGCCACGGAGCAACTAAGCCTGTGCACCACAGCTACTGAGCTTGCACTCTAGAGCCCATGTGCCACAACAATTGAGCCCGCATGCCACAACTACTGAGCCCATGCACCCAGAGCCTGTGCTCTGCAACAAGAGAAGCCACTGCAATGAGAAGCCTGCGCACAGCAACAAAGAGTAGCCCCCTCTTGCCACAACTAGAGAAAGCCCGCTCACAGCAACAAAGATCAAAGGCAGCCAAAAAAAAAGACAGGAATGAAGAGATCTACTGGTGTGGCAGATTAAATAATAACACAAGAATTAAATGAACTACATATGACTATGTAAGAACTTATTAAAATTCCTACAAACACATCAAGAACAGGAAAAATGACATCATTAGACATGAGATAATTAAAAGCTATTTCAGTGCATATATTATGCTGCTTTTTTGATAAAAAGGAGGGAAAATATTTGCATTTGCTTGTTTACTTAAACTCTGAAAGATTCATGGAAAATGAAGACAGAGGTTGTCCTAAGGCAGTGGGAAGCCTGGACAAATGGGAAGAAGACCATCTTGTACTTGGAAACCTTCAAGTTTAAGTCCTGGATTAAAAGAAATCCAGGATTTGTTTTAATCAGGTACATTAAGACACACAGACACAAAAATGACCATGATGAAGGAAGAAACTTATACTTACAGACCACTAGAAACAGGAAGTACAATACACAGGGCCACATGGGGAAGCACCAGGGCTGGTCAGGAGGTAGAGGGAGGGGAGGGAAAATGTAGGAAGGAGGCTTCACTGTGGTTTCCAAGGGGAAGCAGGCTTAAGACTGGCTACTTTGACTTCCTGTTACAAGATAAATAAGTACTAGTGGTGTAAGGTACAACATGATAAGCATAACTAACACTGATGTACGTTATATATGAAAGTTTGGGGTTTTTAAAATTTTTTTTGGCTACGCCATGTGGCATGAGGGATCTTAGTTCCCTGACCAGGGATTGAACCCATGCCCCCTGCAGTGGAAGTGCAGAGTCCTAACCACTGGACCACCAGGGAAGGCCCATGAAAGTTGTTAAGAGAGTAAACCCAGAGTTCTCATCATGTGCAAAACTTTTTTTCTATTTCTTTAATTTTGTGTCTACATGAGACGATGGATGTTCACTAAACTCATCGTGATAATCACTTCATGATGTATGTAAGTCAGATCATCATGCTTACACCTTAAACTTTTCTAGTGCTGTATGTCGATTATATCTCAATTAAACTAGAAGGAAAATAATGAAAAAAAAATCGGCTAGTTTGGTGACCTCAGTAGGCTCTGGGGCATAGGGGCTGTTCCTAGTTTCCTCATCCCTGGCCTGAGTGTGAGAGCCTGATAAAGGGGTGGTTGGGGCATGGATTGGTGGTTTGCACATGAAAGGCACACTTCCTTGCAGGCAAGTCCTTTACTATCTCCAGGAACTGGCCAACCCTGGGAGGGGAAGTACAGTATCTCTAGGTTCAGCAAGGCCCCAAGATGTCAAAGCAGCAGGAAATATGGAAAATAAAAGACATGATCACTATAATGCTGCATGAAAAAGATTAAATATTAACATAAAGGTGCATTTTCTCCCTCTTAGGATATCTGCCTGACTTGCAGCTCCACCTTCATCCAAGATGGCCCCAGTGGTCAGTTCTTCAGTTTTACATCATGGTCCCTGGCCATGGCTGATTGGTCCAAAGTAGGCCCAAGATGAACCAATGAGATTCTCTCTTCTGAAAACCTGATACTTGAAACATAGAGACACAGGCAAAAAAATTTCTGGAGCTGAGTTCCCTCAAAGTCAATAACAATGATTCTCCATACCTGACTGTCCAGTATTGTAGCTGCTAGCCACATGTGGCTACTGAAGACTTGAACTGTGGCTGGTCTGAATTGAGATGTACTGTAAGGGTAAATTACATGCCAGATTTTGAAGACTTAGTACAAAAACAAAATGTAAACTATCTCATTAATAATTTTTTATATTGATTACATGTTGAAAGGATATTTTGGATATATTGGGTCAAATAAAATATATAAAAATTGGACTTCCCTGGTGGTGCAGTGGTTAAGAATCTGCCTGCCAATGCAGGAGACACGGGTTCAAGCCCTGGTCCGGGAAGATCCCACATGCCACAGAGCAAATAAGCCCATGCACCACAACTACTGAGCCTGCGCTCTAGAGCCTGTGAGCTACAACTCCTGAGCCCATGTGCCGTAACTACCGAAGCCTGCACGCCTAGAGTCCGTGCTCTGCAACAAGAGGAGCTACCGCAATGAGAAGCCCGCGCACCGCAACGAAGAGTAGCCCCCGCTCGCCACAACTAGAGAAAACCTGCGCACAGCAACGAAGACCCAACGCAGCCCAAAATAAATAAATAAATAAATTTATTTTAAAAAAAGGTGGTCACAGGTGCCAACTCGGCTGATGACCTCCACCTTCTTCCTAAACAAACTGTCGCCTCTCTGCCTCATTTCTTCCTCAGCCCTGCCCACGAAACCTTCTCATTCATTGCCTCATGCCTCCACCCTCACCTGCACATTTGTGCCCACCATCTATTCCACTTTAAACCCAAGCCTCCCTATTAATACCTCCCACTAGAGTAGGTGAGTAATATTCCCTAAGACAGAAGTGACTTGGAAACCCAGCTCTCCCCCAATAGCTGTGGGGACCTGGCCCCGATTCAAGCCCACACAACAGAAGCCAAATTACACACTCAGTAGTGAAAGCATTTTTTCAAATCCCGCCCTTGTGTGAGTGCAGGTGGAACAAGCACTGGGTGACCACATTGTTCAAACACAGGGAGATGACTGTACCCCCTGCCACTTAGTCTCCATTGCGTGGTTCTTCTCCAAGCCGCTGGTCTCCAACTGTCCTTCTTTTTGATGTTTCCTCTTACTTTGCAGAGACTGCAGGGGAGTGCGGAGGGTAGTATGCTATTCTAAAGAGTTTGGGGCTTTATCCTATAGGACTGGGGAGCCACTGAGAGGTTTTTAATAAGGTCAGAGTCATATTTTTGTCTTAGAAAATAAGTTCAATCTGATGGCATTGGTTAGGTCTCCCAGTGGTTTTACTTAGCAAGAAGTATCACGCAAGCAATCAATTTCAAAGGGACTTCAAGGTTTGAAAACAACTCAGCAAGGGTGCGGGAGCCTGCCCCTCCCGGGCTTCCAGAGCACCTGAGCTCCTGAGGTTTGCATGTCACCACCAGCCTCTTCTCCAGCTCTAATCAGAGCTGACTTTAAAGGGACAGGAGCTGTGAATGGAGCACCGCTGTCCCCTCCAGGAGAGCAGTGGTCACTCTGGGCACATCTGGGTCAGTCCAAAGCTGAAAAAGGCGGGAGCTGACATGATCAGTGGATAACCAGGATACTAGAATAAGGGCAGATACACAAGGTTCTGAAGTTCTGTCTGCAAAGCAAATTGTGTTAAATTAGCCATGCTTCCTAATCTTTGTCCCATCCTGATAAACATTTAAAAAAAGGATATTTGTGCATCTCACTGGAATCAACTTGAGGGAGCTTAGATAATTCTAAATGGAGCTTTGTGGATAATAATTACTTACATTTTCTTTACTGATATAAAAAATAAAAATAAAAATCTATGATACTATAAATTATTGGGAAAATAATAAAAACAAAGTATTGGGTAGATTTAAATTGATAACAATTCTGTGATTTTTTTTTAAATGAAAAACTAGAGCATGCTTCCCTGCATCTAACTTTTTTATATCAAGTTTTCTGTTTAAAATGTCTGCACACAATTCCTGATTCAGACATTTTTTTTAAATTCCTTAACTATTTGTTTATTTATTTATTTTTAATTATTATTTATTTATTTTTGGCTGTGTTGGGTCTTCGTTTCTGTGCAAGGGCTTTCTCCAGTTTCGGCAAGCGGGGGCCACTCTTCATCGTGGTGAGCGGGCCTCTCACTATCGTGGCCACTCTTGTTGCAGAGCACAGGCTCCAGACGTGCAAGCTCAGTAGTTGTGGCTCACGGGCCCAGTTGCTCCGCGGAATGTGGGATCTTCCCAGACCAGGGCTCGAGCCCGTGTCCCCTGAATCAGCAGGCAGATTCTCAACCACTGAGCCACCAGGGAAGCCCCCTGATTCAGACATTTTAAATGATAATCTCTTCAATTTTTTTAAGCATAGTTAATTTACAATGTTGTGTTAGTTTCAAGTATATAACAAAGTGATTCAGTTATATATATATATAGCTATACAGTAGGTCCTTCTTCTTTACCTATTTTATTTGGTACATTGTGTATAGTACTGCACACATGTTAATCCCAAACTCCTAATTTATCTCCCCCAACCCATCCCTTTTGGTAACGATAAGTTTGTTTTCTATGTCTGTAAGTTTACTTCTGTTTTGCAAATAAGTTCATTTGTATCATTTTTTTTTAAATTCCACATATAAGTGATATCATATATTTGTCTTTATCTGACTTACTTCACTTAATATGATATCTTCAATCCTTGATAGTCATCATGGAGAAAAAACTTTCTTGGTGCACGAAGTGGTGATAAAACGTGAAGCCATTCATAATTTTATGTAAGATTTTGTATAGCAGTAGGTCATGCATATAGGTATGAGCACAGAATCCATGTACCACTTGATTAATCTTCACGGGTACCCAGTAGCAGCACCCAGGTCAGGAAACAGAATGACATCAGCATCCCAGAAGCCCCATTCACACCCCATTCTCCCAGTAAATACTCTCCCGCCGTGCCCCCCCCCCCCGCCCCCCCCCCCACAAAGTAACCACTGTGCTGACTTGTGCAAGTGGGATTTATACAGATATGCTTGCACGTGTGTTCGGGTGCACACACGTAGCAGTTCTGCAGGGCCTCCATCTGGTGCTGAAGTTTCTGGGTCACCAGGTTTGCACCTGTTCAGCTCCAGCACATTCAGCTGAAGTGGTTCCAACAGACACTCCTACCAGGAGTACAGAGTGTTCCACCTGTTCTATGTCTTTGCCAACATGTGATATTGTCAGTTAAAGCCATTATTTTTTAACAATGATTCATAAATTCACAGCAGTCAAAGTTACATTTAAAGCTGTTACATTTAACAGCTCTTTTCTTCCATTAACAACCAGTAACGCTGACGTTTTTCTCTGACTATGTGACTGGGTTTTGAATCCAAAAGAACTCAGCCACACCAAGTATTTTGAAACCACGAAACTCTAATGCACAGTTTGGGCAAGCAGGGCGAGAGCGCTCCCGCTGCAGCCAGCTGGGATGTCACCGAAATGCCCTCCAAGCTGCAAATGAACAGACTTTTCCTGAGGATGCAAAGACAAGGATTCCCCTCCCCCCAGGCCGAGGGGGGGTCCCCATCTCATGACTCCCGGGGAAACACTGAAGGCTCACTGGCCGGGGCGTGGCAGGCATCACCGCCCCACACCTGGCTTGGTGCACTCACGCTGCTGATTCCTCCTCTCAACCAGCAAGCCCGGGAGGCAGCAGGCATATCATCATCCCCACAGTACAGAGGGGGAAACCGAGGCCCCAAGAGGTCAGGGACTGTCCCCACTGAAGCCAGAAGCCCTTTGCTGCTGTAGAGCTTCGCTCACAGATGCCACCTTCTGAGAACAACATCCCACTGGAGGACTGCAGGCTCCTACAAAGGGAGGAATGGGAGACCTGAAAACTGAACCCCAGAGGCCCACGTGAACGGGGCACAGAAGTCAGGTGAATATCCCGAGAGGCCAATGCTATGACCTCAGGACCTACAGATCACCTGTGTGTCCATTCTTAGCGGCCTCCCTTTCTTTCCACTCCTCCCTTTCTTTAAGTAGCTGAAGTATGGAATTGGAAGATTCTACATATACACATTTTCCCTATCCACCGAAGATATATGTTTTCTGTTTTAAACTTTTAAACCTGGTGAGTTTAATCTTTTATGTCTTTTGAAAACAAAACAAAAAACCAATTAGGTCGCTCTGTAACTTTCAGGCTGTGGACCCTGGGCAAGTTACCTACTGCTCTGTGCCTCAGTTGCCTCATCTGTAAAATGGGGATAATAATAGCACCTACTGTGAAGATGAAATAAGTTGATACATATAAACGGCTTTATGTTTTTTCACCTTCTTTTAACAACTTTATTGAAATAGTAATTAACATACCTTGAAGTTTACCCTTTTAAAGTGTACAATTCAGTGGTTTAGTAGATTTACAGAGCTGTGAACCCATCACCATGATCTAATTCTAGAACATTTCATCTCCCCAAAAAGAACTCATTAGCAGTCACTCCACACCTTCCAACACCCCCTGCGCTTGGCAACCAGTAATCTACTTTCTGTTTCTATGGATTTGCCTATTCTGGACATTTTATATAAATGGGATCATACAATACCTGGTCTTTTGTGACTAGCATCTTTTACTTAGCATAATGGGTTTAAGATATCAATATTCATCTGTGTTGTATCGGGTGTCAATGCTACATTTCTCTCTTTTTTGAGTGTGTATATGTGTGTGTATGTACATAATTTATTTTTCTTCTTGGTCCTTAAAATTTTTTCTAAAATTTCTTTTTTCCCCAACTTTATTGAGGTATACTTACAAATAAAAATTGTACATGCTTAAGGTGTACACTGTGATGATTTGATATACATTGTGAAATGATTACTACAATCAAGGTAATTAGCACATCCATCACTTCACATAGTTTACCTTTTTTTTGTGCGGTGAGAATACTTAAGATCTACTCTCCTAGCAAATTTCCAGTATACAAGTATTTTTAACTATAGTCACCACTGTGTATATTAGATCCCCAGAATTTATTTATCTTATAATTGAAATGGTCAACAGGCCCATGAAAAGGTACTCAACATCAGTAACCAACAGGGAAATGCAAATCAAAACCACAATGAGATATCACAGACACCTGTTAGAACGGCTATTATCAAAAAGATAAGAGAATTCCCTGGCGGTCCAGTGGTTAAGACTCCACATTTTCAATGTTGGGGCCCGGGGTTCAATCCCTGGTTGGGGAACTATGATCCCTGCAAGCTGAGTGGCTCGGCCAAGAAAAACAAAAACAAAAAACCAAAAAGATAAGAGATAACGAGCATTAGTGAGGATGTGGTGAAAGGGAACCCTTGTGCACTGATTGGTAGGAAAGTAAGTTGGTACAGCCATTGCGGAAAATAGTATGGAGGTTCCTCAAAAAATTAACTAGAACTACTGTATGATCCAGCAATCCCACGGTTGGGTATATATCCAAACAAAATGAAATCAGGATCTCGAAGAGTATCTGCATCCCCACATTCATTGAAACATTATTCAAAATAGCCAAGATATGAAAACAACCTAAGTATCCACTGACAGATGAATGGATAAAGAAGGTGTGGGATATGTATACAACGAGATATTATTCAGCCATAAAAAAGAAGGAAATCCGGGAGGACATTTTATTATGCTAAGTGAAATAAGCTGGACACAGAAAGACACTACGCTGTCACTTATATGTGGAATCTAAAAATGTCAAAGTCACAGAAGCAGAGAGTAGAATGGTGGTTGCTAGGGGCTGGGGGGTGGGGCAAGTGAGGAGATGCTGGTCCAAGGATAAACAGCTTTAAAATGTGCATGGTGCCTGAACGTGCTGAGGGTTTGCACATCATGAAGTGACTCTTTTCACCCTCCCTGTGGGTGCGTGGGCCTCAATTTTAAATCTCCCACCCTATAGTAGAAGCTCTGCCTGTACTTATTTCTGCGATTACTTCAGGACCACCTCTCACGCAGTGGTTAAGCAGGACTTTTCCATTGAGTAGGCATTGGTGATGATTTACCACAGACAGGAAGGGAGTGAAGAACTCAAGACAAGCTGGCACCTGGCTCCCAGAGTGCTGGAAGGTCCTGACAGAGATCTGGGTCTTGAACCTTCTCCTGTGTCAGGTGATGCTGACTCTGGAGCAGTAGATCCACACCTGGACTTAACTTTGGGGAACAGATAATTGCTGTCTTAGTCAGCTTGGGCTGCTATAACAAAAATACCATAGACTGGGCAGCTTAAACAACAGACATTTATTTCTCACAGTTTCGGAGGCTGGGAAGTCTGAGATCAGGGTGCCTGCCTGGTCAGGTTCTAGTGAGGGTCTCTTCCTGGTTTGCAGGTGCCATCTGTTTGTATGTCTAGTCTCTTTTCTTTCTTATAAGGACACTAACCCCCTCATGGGGGCCCCACCCTCATGACTTCATCTAAACCTAATTGCCTTCTAAAGGTGCCACCTCTTAATACCATCCCATTGGGGATTATGATTTCAACATAAGAATTTGAGGGAGACACAAACACGCAGAACATAAGAACTGCTACTTGACTGATAACAATCACCTGTCTCCCTGTCTTTTTTATTGTGTTTATTTGATACTAGTCTGTATTCCTTCCAGGTGTTCAGCTGCATGAGGGATGGGGGCTGCCTTGAATCTACTGCTCCTGGTGATTTCAATCAGAGTCTGTTGGAAAAAAAATGAGCCAACCAGCAAGTCTGGACTTTCCTTTTTGAAAATGTATTCATTGGTAGAAACTCTTCAAGTTGTCTCAGAAAACTGTTTTTATTCAAACATACTGGACACACTTAAAAATATACTGAGACTAGATGGAAATTGTTTAATGAAAAAAAAATTTGGTTTCAATGTTTGATGATGTGCAGTCACTCTCACAACTCTGTAATTTATGTGACAATAACCACAGAAAACATCCTGCTTAGGTTTACAAATAGTTAAACAGATAATCCATTTCTGAATTTGACACCGTTAACACATAAAGGATTTTTTTTTCTTTTTGGGTGGTGACTGGCAGCTTGCGGGACTTTAAGGTGTTTTTTTTTTTTTTTTTTTTTTTTTGCGGTACGCGGGCCTCTCACTGTTGTGGCCTCTCCCGTTGCAGAGCACAGGCTCCGGACGCGCAGGCTCAGTGGCCATGGCTCACGGGCCCAGCCGCTCTGCGGCACGTGGGATCCTCCTGGACCGAGGCACGAACCCACGTCCCCTGCACCGGCAGGCGGACTCCCAACCACTGCGCCACCAGGGAAGCCCGCTTGTGGGATTTTAGTTCCCCATCCAGGGAATGAATCCAGGCCCTGGCAGTGAAAACGCAAATCCTAACCACTGGGCCGCCAGAGAATTCCCCATAACGGATTTTATTTTCTTTTTTAAATTTTATTTTATTTATTTGGCTGTATTGGGTCTTAGTTGCGGCATGCAGGATCTTTGTTGCGGCATGAGGGATCTTTCGTTGCGGAGCACGGACTTCTCTCTAGTTGTGGTGTGAGGGCTCCAGAGTGCACAGGTGGGCTTCTCTCTAGTTGTGGCACAAAGGCTCAGTAGTTGCAGTACACGGGCTTAGTTGCCCCATGGCAAGTGGGATCTTAGTTCCCCGACCAGGGATATGAACCCATGTCCCCTGCGTTGGAAGGTGGATTCTTAACCACCGGACCACCAGGGAAGTCCCCCCATAAGGGATTTTAAAAAGTAGAATAACAATACATTTCAAGAAAACAAGCTGAAACATCAGTCATGATAGAATGAAAGGCCATCTCACTCTGACATACATTCTAAAGACATGCAGCTTTATTGAAGATGCACTGAGTTAGAGGAAAAAATACCTGGAATCTACCACAAGTAAAAAGCAGTCGAATATAGATTTTTTTTTCTTTAGAGACTAAACACCCAAATATGTCCTGAATTAAATTGCTTCTAACTCCAAGGTCAGCACAGGGACCCCGTTCTCCAATTCAATGGTGCTTCCTCCTCTGCTGAGAAAAATGCTGCAGACAAAATGACATTTGAAAAGGGTATTTGCGTTTTTTAAATTTATTTTTATCTTATTACATTTCTTTTTAAAAGTAATTAATTAATCCATTTACTTTTGGCCGCGTTGGGTCTTCGTTGCTGTGCACGGGCTTTCTCTAGTTGCGGTGAGCAGGGTCTACTCTTTGTTGCCGTGTGCGGGCTTCTCATTGTTGTGGCTTCTCCTGTTGCAGAGCACGGGCTCTAGGCGCGCAGGCTTCAGTAGTTGTGGCACGTGAGCTCAGTAGTTATGGCTTGCGGGCTCTAGAGCTCAGGCTCAGTAGTTGTGGCACACGCGCTTAGCTGCTCTGCAGCATGTGGGATCTTCCCGGGCCAGGGCACGAACTCATGTCCCCTTATTGGCAGGCGGATTCTTAACCACTGCGCCACCAGGGAAGCCCTTATTACATTTCTTGAGAGCAACACTCACCTCAAGCCATTGACGCTCTCACAACAGACGATGGAACAGCAAGGCACTACAGAAATCAATGTCGAAGAAGCCCTGGGGTGAGGCTAACGGAGACTCAGCCCAAATCAACAGCGTCCACAGTTGCTTGCCCAGGAGGAAGTTTGTCCTTTGGGAATTCTAGTGGGAAAGAATGACTTGATGATAATACCTTTTCACTGGAAAGCCCAACCTCTGTGTGCACCTTGCACAGTACCTTCTGCGGCGGTTCTCGACGCTCTGCTTCGCTCGATCATTTCGGGCATCTGAGGGCGGGAACTGGGTGTAGAAGGGATGCCACAAGGATTACCTGGGCGACAAGGGGACAGCGCCTTTCGTGCCAGCAGGCGAAGACGTGCCGCTGCCCAGAGAGCTTGCTCTGTAGCCAGAAGGCTTTTTGATGTCAAGAAAAACCAGACCTGACCCACCACCCCACAGCGTCAAGGTGAAAGCAGGTGACCGTGTCTACAGCATCTAACGAGAAAAACTCCATCTCCTGGCACCTCCCCGCCGAAAGGGCAACGAGGGCTGCGTTTGGTGAGGCTGGCATTGAGCGAGGCAGCCCCGCGCTCCGAAGGGATGCGCGCGGTCAACGGTCCGCAAGGTACCGGGTCCGGCATCCCGCCCCCCGGACTCTCCCGCCGCTGGGGGCGGGTGATGAACTGAGAGGGCTCAGGCCTGGAACCCCGCCTTGGGTGGTGCTGGGGCCAGCTCTGGGCCGGGGCTCTTGGAAGTGTTACTACCCGCCCGCCCGCAGGGCAGGGAGGGGATGCCTGCGATTCCTAGGCCCTACCGGAAGCCGCGCCTTCCGCGGAACCTGGGCAATGCTCGGAGCTCGGCTCTCGACTGCTCGCGCCTGGCGGCAGCTGGGGCTCTGCGCTCGAGGGGTCGAGCCTGGCCCGCCCCGGCAAGGGCGCGCGCTCGGCGGCGGCCCTGGGCCTGGGGCACGGGGAGCGGAGGCCGCGGCGGCCGGCGCTGGAATGTCGGGGAGCTCGAAGGTGGTGCTGGGCCTCTCGGTGGTGCTGACGGCGGCCACCGTGGCGGGCGTGCATATGAAGCAGCGGCAGGACCAGCAGGTAGGTGTCAGGTGCCCGCGCCTTCGGGCCCGCGCGGCGGCGGAGGCCTGGGGCCTGGGGTCCGGCTCCGCGTGGCGCCGCTTCCTCCTCGCCTTTTCTTTCTCTCCTCCCGCCTCCTCCGAGGCGGGGAGACCGCTCCCTGGGGCATCCGGGAAGTGTGGGCGTTGGTCCCCGGTGCTCTGGGCCGGCCCCGCCCCCGCCCCGCGGGTGTCGAAGCGCTGGTGAGGCTTCCCCCGCCTCTGGCATTCGGGAATTGGGAGATATACTCGTGTGGGGGGTGGGTTTTTCCTTCTTAAGGAACAGTTTGCTATGGAAACTAGATTCTGGGGACGATAGAGATAGCGGCCTCCAATTTTTCTCTTTGCGGTGGTTTTATGTGGGGAAACATCCTTGACTTGACCGCTCAGAGGCCTGTCAGTCTTGCTGTGTCTCCCAGTCTTATTTTCTTCCTTTTCCCATCGGCTGACGTTACTGCCGGGCCCCCGTGCGCCACGCTCCGCCCCGGGCGCCTCGGGAAACAGAGATGAATACGCACAGCTGCTCCGGGGGCGAAGGCCGAGCGCGAGCGGGGGTAGCCGGGGTGTGTGTGTGGGGGGGGTTGAGGGGTGCGGTGGAGCCCGGTTGACCCGAGGTGGACGCAGGACGCTGGGTAAGTCACTGTAAACAGGCTTGTCTGCGTGGGACCGCGCCGGGTGCTCGGGGTGCAGAGATGCAGCAGGTGAGGCCTTTGTCCCGTGTTCACACTCTGGAAGTCAGAGGAGAGGAAGCCTGTGATGATACAAGATTTTAGGGGAGGGAATGAAATGATTAATGGTGACAGGGCGCGGAAGAGATTAGAGATTGGGATTAATGTAGCCGTTCTAAGGGGTTAGCTTTTGGAACAGAAGCGGGAGATTTTCTTCTCTAAGAAGGAAAAGATGGTGGCTGGAGAAAATTTGAGATAGGGTAGAAGATGCTATGTCAGATGTAGCTCTGAGGTCAGCGAGCAGGGATTTTCCGAGTATGGAGTACGGCTGGGTGAACGCTTGGTTCTGATCTCCAGCTACACTTGCGATTGTTCCTGGAAGTTTTTACCAGGTAGCAGCCTGGGCCCTGCTCCTGACCTATTGAATCAGAATCTCTTGGGGATGCGGATCCCACTTAGGTACGCTTTAAAAGCGACCCAGGGATTCTAACATGCAGCCAGGGTTGAGAACCACTGTCAGAATGGGACAAGTGTAAGGTTTAGGTATTTGGAAGTTAGAGGTTGAGATTGACCGGAATAACCTGTGTTTGTTTTACGTCCAATTATTCATTGCGGGGTTACTTTCTAGCAGCGGGAAAGAGGAGGACAAATGTTTGACACAGTGGGTGTGTTGGAAGGTTCAAGGAAGCAAGAAATAAAACGATGACTGTTGTCCCCCATTGTTTCCTGACTGACTGCCACATACCAGGCGCTGTACTAAGCACTTTACGTACATCAGCCTTGATCATCACAGGAGCCCAGCAAAACCAGCAGTGAGCACTACAGGAGGAGCCGCGTCCTAGGTGTTAGAGCTGTGATGGTGAAGAGGTCTCGGAGCTTAGTAAGGTAGTCAAGTGGAAGTTGCAGGAGGGATGTGCGAGGCAGCTGGCACAGACTTTGAAACCTGGAGGAAACTAGCGAATGCTGGATGGAGAGCAAGATCCCAAGCCGAGTGCTGAAGTCCCTGAGAAAGGAGGGGAGGACCTCAGAGCAGGTGTGGACGGTGTGGGCTTTGGGGCTTGGGTGGCGTGTGTAGGTGTGTCCTGATGGAAGAAGCACAGGAGAGGATGAGCTGGGGAGGGAGGAGTGGAATGAGAGCCTCCGATTCTGCCTGGAGATCTTGCCAGGGGCACAGGGTTCAGGACAGTTGGTTTTCAGTTGTGTTATCAGTCCCAGGACTCTTAAATTACCCAGCTTCCCCTGTAATGGGGACTGGAGCCCTAGGCCTGGAGGAGGGCCAGCAAGTAGGTACTTGGTGAGTTGTTAAAATAGACATAATAGTAACTAAAAAAAACCCTACCCAGGCCCCAGGCCTTGCCCCCATTATTCTGCCTCACAAGGCCACTGTTAAGTTATTGGAGTATTTTATGACCTGTAAAGTGTAAGTTATTAGTAATGACTGGATTGATGCTTTAGAAAGTCTCATCTTAGATGCCAGGTCCATATTCTGGAATTTTCTACCTGTCTTTAGCGTTTATCAAAGTAACGACCATCAGTGGGCCGTTATCTTTTCCTCTGCTGGTAGCGTTCTTTTTCCCCTTCTCTCCCCATTATGTAATTGTAATTTTTACCTTTTCTCTGTACATAATAGAAGAAGCCGAGTTCTTTACTTTCTTGCATCCTTACAGTTTGTTCAAATTTTAGTAATTTTCTTTCTTGGATGTTTATTATTCAATTAGGACAATTGCTAACAGGAATGTAGTTCACAGTTACTCAAGTAACTCTCATCAAGTTGTTTTTTCTTTTTTTTTGGCTGAGCCGTTGCTTGCAGGATCTTAGTTCCTTGACCAGGGATAGTGTCCATGCCCCTTGAAGTGGAAGTGCGGAGTCCTAACCACTGGACCGCCAGGGAAGTCCCTCATCAAGTTTTTAAAGCACCATATATTAACTAAACTTTTAAAATTCAGCATAGTGGCAGTTTTTCTTTTTTAATTGTTATTTCCCATTTTTATATTAAATGATGCAAAATTTCTTAAAGTGTGATGAGAGGTCTGTAATAATACTATCACGCTACCAAGTTAATTTGATGGTTTATTACATTTACATCTACACAGAAAGTTAAAATAGAAATTGAGTACTTGGAATCTGAGAGTTTTAAGTGTATTTTGGTAACACTGATTTTAGGACTTGAATGACACAAGGAAAGGAACCACCTGTTCCGAGTTTCACTAAAATCTGTTTCTTAACATTTTTAGAGGCTTCGTGACGGAGTGATCAGAGACATTGAGAGGCAAAATCGGAAAAAAGAAAATATTCGTCTTTTGGGAGAACAGATTCTTCTGACTGAGCAACTTGAAGCAGAAAGAGAAAAGACGGTGTTGGCAAAAGGATCTCAAAAAACGTGACTTGAAATGCGTGTGAGATATTGGTGGAACAGACAGCGTTAAGTGTGTGTGAGTGTTGATGGAGAACAGCTTAGTGAGATCTTCAGCCTTTTTGTGGTCACTGTCCTTTTAAACTTGATCAGAAAAAGGACGATGGATCGTATATTCTAAATAATTGCTTTAAGTGCCCCTTGTGTCTGAGTAGAGTCAGGCAGATGCTCTTCTGAGAGTTTGTTTATGTGGTCAGCAAGGAGCCCCTTCAAGCTTAGTGTCCAGAAACTGGGATTGTTCCTGAGAGCACTGAACCTGCAAGCTGGGAGGGATGGAGAGTAACATCCATCTGAGCAGTTTGATCAGTCGGCACGACGATGAAGCCACAAGAACGTCCACCTCGGAGGGGCTGGAGGAGGGGGAGGTGGAGGGGGAGACTCTGCTGATCGTCGAGTCAGAGGACCAGGCGTCTGTGGACTTGTCTCATGACCAGAGCGGGGACTCCCTGAACAGTGATGAAGGGGACGTGTCGTGGATGGAGGAGCAGCTGTCCTACTTCTGCGACAAGTGCCAGAAGTGGATCCCAGCCAGTAAGAGCTTCTCCTTTCCTTTCCTTTGTCAATTCCTGCAGGAAGGTTTGTTTTTCTAACCTGTGAGAGAAACATGAATGTGAAAGAGACCCCAATAAAACGATAACTCCTATATTTATTATTAGTATAGTTGATTAACTGCAAATTTATATAAAACATAAACACATTTGTACTAATAGATATTACTGCCAACCCCTATCACGTTGTTAAATTAACGTTCTCAATTGTAACCCAAATAAAAATTAGAAAATTGGAAATTCTGTGTTACTTAAAGAATTAGCCACATTTTTCTATCAGGGTCACATTATTGTGGTTTTGGGGCCAAATTCTAGGCCCAGTGTAGAGCTAAACTTCAGACTCACAAACATAACTGGTAGTGTCTAACTTACATGGAAAACAACTGCTATAGTATGTTGATATAAGGTCAGAATTAGGAGATTAAATATGTATTATGCCTTTTTCTAGGGCCATTCGTGTTTTCTCCTTGCTGGCCTCCTTGATCTGCTGGTCGTAGATACACACAGTAAGGTGCTTTGCCAGTCATCAGGGCTCTTAACCAAAACAGGATGTTTCCATTACGTGGAGAGTAGTAAAGACGTATGTACTAGAGGAATACTCTGTGTAATAGAATTTGTAACTAGGTCAGAGAAATTTACATATGTGTATGTGTATATATATTGTTGTGAACTGGGTCATTTTCTGGTATGTGGAGGTGTTTTTAAGATGGATTCATAGTTATTATTAATAACACCATTTTCACAGAAAGCAAACCTAAAATTTATTATAAGTTAGCTAGTTTTTGCTTTCCAACTGTCTCTGCTTATAGATTCAGGGTTCTGCCTGAAAACCTGGGTGGCTTTCCCCCATCCTCACAGCCTGCGCTGTAAATGCTCTGCCTCCTGGGGCCCCTGCTAACTGCTCCAGCCTTTCTCCTTCGTGCCCTCCTATCCCCACATGGAAACAGAGCTTTGCAGTTAGGGTGAGCTTTTCCTTCTCCACAGCAGTTCGTTCATTTTTTTATAAATTTATTTTATTTATTTATTTTTGGCTGTGTTGGGTCTTTGTTGCTGCACGCTGGTTTTCTCTAGTTGTGGTGAGTGGGGTCTACTCTTCATTGCAGTGCGAGAGCTTCTCATTGTGGTGGCTTCTCTTGTTGCGGAACACGGGCTCTAGAGCGCAGGCTCAGTAGTTGTGGCGTACGGGCTTAGTTGCTCCATGGCATGTGGAATCTTCCCAGACCAGTGCTCGAACCCGTGTCCCCTGTGTTGACAGGCGGATTCTTAACCACTGCATCACGAGGGAAGCCCAAGCAGTTCTTTCTTATCCCTAGGACTTTGTGCATGTAAATTTCCTCTGTGGAACATGTGTGTCTACAGCCTCTGTACTCCTCGCCCCACACACAAACACCTCTTCACGTGCCAATTCTAGCCATCCTTCAGGCCCCCGTCCACCCCACTTTTTCTAGCGCTGCTGTCTTCCTCATGTGGGTGGGCACCTCTTTTATGTGCCCTCACGTTGCCCCACAGCACCCATCACATCCCTCTCCAGGGTTTTCATGTCTCCCAGAGCATCAGCATCAGCTGGGGAACTTCAGAAAATGCTCTGCTTCCAGAGGTTGATTTATTTTGCAGGGGATAGACCCGGGCAAATTTTTTTTTTTTTAATTTTTAAAAATGTTTTATTGCGGTACGCGGGCCTCTCACTGTTGTGGCCTCTCTCGTTGCGGAGCACAGGCTCCTGATGCGCAGGCTCAGCGGCCATGAATCACGGGCCCAGCCGCTCCGCGGCATATGGGATCCTCCCGGACCAGGGCATGAACCCGTGTCCCCTGCATCGGCAGGCGGACTCTCAACCACTGCGCCACCAGGGAAGCCCCCGACCTGGGCATATTTAAAACACAAAACTTCCTGGGTGGTTCTGATGCACAGTCTGGGCGGAGAGCCTCTGTGCTGCTGTGATTACCTACTCTCTCCTCTGTAGCCCTCACCACATCTGTAAGCCTCTGAGAGCCAGCACCGCATCTGTCTCAGGTGTTGTGTTCCTGGTTCCTAGCCCAGTGGCACAGTGGGAGCTCAGATGTTTTCTTGGAAGAATGTGTGAGGAGACCTCCTATAGGAGTCGGGAATGTTAACAGTTGGAACAGCCAGTGAGAACAATCCTACCTGCCTTTCCAGTGTCTCTTCTGAAAGTCCGGGGACCACAGAGCTATCTTCGTGGGCATGCACTTGATGTTAGAAGAATAAAAACGTTCTCTACTCCCTTCCCCATCCCCATCCTGCCCTCACGGGCTGGCTGAAAGAAAAGGAAAAACACAGCCTGGGAAACTTGGGAAATGGCCGGTAGATTGATGAAAACTTTGGGTTACCTCTGTTCTAGATCCACCTGTGATGTGCCTTTTTGTTTTCCTCCTAGGTCAGCTGAGGGAACAGCTCAGTTACCTTAAGGGCGATAATTTTTTTAGGTTTACTTGTTCTGATTGCTCTGAAGATGGCAAGGAGCAGTATGAGCGGCTGAAGCTGACATGGCAGCAAGTGAGTTAAAGCTCTTTCTCTAGAATTCATGGGGTTGGTCCCCGCCCCCCCTGCGAAATTTATTGGAATAAGTAGGGAATGAGGAACCTACATATGAGCTTCTGAGTTGTTTTGAGGGTCACTTTATTTCACAATGAAAATCATACTGAATGTGTGGAGAAAGGAGTTCTTAGTAAAAATACTGCCACTTAGTGAATTGGGTTTGAGATTCTGAAAATCCCACCCATGGTTTCATTTATACATAATACCAAACTCTGATTTTAATCGAAGAGGTTCACATTTTTTTTAGCAGCTATTTTTAGAAAAATAAAACCATTCTAAAAAATATAAAGATGCTGAATCAATATGCTGCACACCTGAAACTAGCAACTAGTTGTATATTGTAGAGCAACTGTACTTAAATTAAAAAAAAAAGTAAAGATGGTCACCGTAATCCCAGCCAACTATAGCCCGAACAGTATCTTTTAACTGATCTCCAGGTTGTATTAATTTTTTGGGTTTTGTTTTTATATTAATATGTTTATAACAAGGCACCAATGTTATATGCAGTCTTTAAGTTCTAAAAATGTATTAGACATCACTCACTCAGTTTTTATGTTTATTCATTCGACAAATATTGAGTGCACATGACGAACCAGGCACTGTTCTAGGCCTGGAGAGTAGAATCTCGTCGAGACCAGCTGATCCTTCTAGCTGTTTCTTCGTGGTGAGTGAGACAGCCAAGACCCTAGCCCCAGGCAGTAGACATTTATTTTAGATGATAGGCAGACAAATACACAAGTTAATTACCCCTAGCACTTTTTGCTGTGAAGGAAATAAACAGGGTAATGAGAAAGATTTTAGGTTGTACCCTCCAAGGCACTTAGGGTGTTCCTTGTAAATTGTAGCTGTGTTTGCAGCCAGAGGCTATCGTGTTAATTATCAGTGCTTTATTAGGACATCTGTTGAAATCTTTCAGTGGTGATCTTAGGGAGCCTTTTTGGACTTGCCTGAAAATATGTAAGCAGAAAATGAACGGAAGTTTGTGTTGAGGATACAGTCTCATGAGTATTCTAACTGGGATTTTTTTAAAAGTGTGCATCGGATACTGTGTCTAGGCAAGGTCAGATTAATATTAGTAGATTATTCTGATGTGTGCACACTTAGGCAGATTTGCATTTGGCCTGCTGGTAGCTTCTCATAAAATTGTAAAATGGAAGAAGAGCAGATGTATGTAATTTGTTACTTTCAAGACTGTGAGTTTTCTGTGGAGATTCTTTTTAAAAGAAAAAGTGGCTTTTGATTATATTGCTCAATATATTGGCAGTATTGGCTCAATTTGCCTTTTTTTTTTTTTTTTTTTTTTTTTGCGGTACGCGGGCCTTTCCCTGCTGTGGCCTCTCCCGTTGCGGAGCACAGGCTCCGGACGCGCAGGCTCAGCGGCCATGGCTCACGGGCCCAGCCACTCCGCGGCATGTGGGATCTTCCCGGACCAGGGCACGAACCCATGTCCCCTGCATTGGCAGGCGGACTCTCAACCACTGCACCACCAGGGAAGCCCTCAATTTGCTTATTTAATCAGACTAACATCTCTTGAAAATTATTTTTTCACTTCCAAAAGACATATGGATAATAAATACCCTGGGATAATGAAGTGAAAACTGGGACCAGACACATCTGGTTCTTGGAAAACTACTGCCCATTGTTTCTAGTTGCATCTCTTTTTCTTTCTCTCTCTCTCCCCCTCCCTTTCTCCCTGTCTCTCCCTCTCTCCCTCTCTCCCCCTCTCTCTCTTTCTCTCTCTCTCTCCCTCTCTCTCTCTTTCGCTCTCCCTCTCTCTCTCTCTTTCCCTCTCCCTCTCTCTCTCTCTTTCCCTCTCCCTCTCTCTC
>NW_021703769.1:47116206-47236775 GCF_005190385.1 Monodon monoceros | reverse complement strand
CTCTTTCCCTCTCCCTCTCTCTCTCTCTTTCCCTCTCCCTCTCTCTCCCTCCCTCTCCCTCTGTCCCTCTGTCCCTCTCTCTCTCCCTCTCTCCCTCTCTCTCCCTCCCTCTCCCTCTCCCTCTCCCTCTCTCTCCCTCCCCCCTCCCTCTCCCTCTGTCTCTCTCACACAAGAGCTAAAAGAGGATCCGTTGGTCTGTAATAGACTCTATTGATGTCATATTCCAATTGGAATGTGGGTTTTCTTTGTTTTAAATCTTAAACTTTGTTGATTTATCAAAATAAGAAGTAGAAATGCTTGTTTATATTACAAAATGCCAACAGTAATGGGGTGACTAAAAGGCCCCTTCCATACACTTTCTGTGTCCTCCTCCTTGGTGATGTGTGAACAACAGTCTGAAAAGTAGGGAAGCTATCAAGTAGGGTAGTTTTTACGTTCTCGTCCTAGACACGCTCATTATCTTTCTACATGCTCTTCATCAGATACTTGGGAGGTGCCCGCTGGGCTGTGCCAGCCTGAGCAAGGCCTTGGAGCTGTGCTGGTTCCCAGGGCCAGCCTGTTACTATGAGCTTGGACTGGTGGTGTAAGAGCAGAAACGCAACTGGGATTCGTTCTTTAAGATTACAAATTCCAGAAGAGCGGGAAAACCGTGTCCTTCATGATTGGATTTTTAGTTTGCTCAGTAAATATGGTGATAATAGGAAAAGTTATTTGCAAGTAAGTATGTGAATTTTAACTTTCTAAAGTCATGAAATGTTTCCAAAAAAAAAGTACCGGAAATGAAACAACACACTTGTGTCTGTACCACGGAGATTAACAGTGAATACACGTTTCCAAGTTACTCTAGGAGTCTGAGTGGGCAGAAGAGCTCATTCCATCCTTTTCTTAAGGTATTTCTTGAGCAATAGCGTTCTTAAATTGTAGTAAAATATATGTAACAGGGCTTCCCTGGTGGTGCAGTGGTTAAGAATCCGCCTGCCAATGCAGGGGACATGGGTTTGAGCCCTGGTCCGGGAAGATCCCACATGCTGCGGAGCAACTAAGCCTATCACAACTACTGAGCCTGCGCTCTAGAGCCCGCGAGCCACTACTACTGAGCCCACATGCTACAACTACTGAAGCCCGTGTGCCTAGAGCCCGTGCTCTTCAGCAAGAGAAGCCACCACAATGAGAAGCCCACGCACCTCAGCGAAGAGTAGCTCCCACTTGCCGCAACTAGAGGAAGCCTGTGCACAGCAACAAAGACACAAGGCAGCCAAAAAGAAATTAATAAATTTATTAAAATGTATATATACATAACAAAGCTTACCCTTTCCACCGTCTTTAAGCATACAGTTCAGTGGCATTAAGCACATTCACATTGTTTTGCAACCATCACCACCATCATCTCCAGGAAGTGCTCATCTCCCCAAAGTGAAATCCTGTCTATTAAACAACGACTCCCTGTGAACAATATCTTTAAAGGGAGAGGTTTGTTGGCTGATGCAGACCCGATGCAAAAATGAGTGGAACGATTTGAAAAGTCTGTTCATGGGGTTAATTGGCAGACTGTCTGCAAATTTTACAAGTTTAAGGGTGGGGGAAGTTGAGACTTGGTAGGAGCATCAGAATCACCACGCCCCTTTGAGGGTGTGGTTGTAGGTCTCCCTGTTGGGCCATCGGGATTTGGGGCTGTGAACATCGATATCGGGGAGCGTGAACTGCAGTCTGTTAGACCCTGTACAGCCTTGGGCTACTCCTCATGGAAAGAAGAGTTATGGAAGGATTCTCTTCTTAGGTTCTGCCCCCTTTTCAATTGCGCTGGCCCAAAATTAATCATTTTTATTAGGTTGAAAACATGGTTTTGAATAGCATGTGTAGTTTCTTGTCCATTTATGATTACAAAATTGCATTTAGATGCGAAGAGAAATGTCTAATAGGATAATCACTGAAAATGTTAAAAAGGATTATTTCTTGATGGTGGATTTAAAATGATTTTTACTTCTTTGCTCTTTTCTCTTTTAGTGAAGTCTTTTACAGTGAGACTGTGTTATTCATATTTCTGCAAAGTACTTTCCCATTTGGGGCTGTGAATTCATTATCTGTTAAATACAAAGTTGGATTAGATGTGGAGCTGGGGGTGTCCTCCTCTCTGAGGATGGGCCAGGCAGCCAGGCCTTTCAGGTCCCTGCCCCTTGTCTATTCTGATTTCATCTCAGGAACAGTTTTCCACAGCTGAGAAAGGCTAAACCCAGAGTGGATGGTACCTCACGTTAACTTCAGCTCTGAAATTCTGAGAGTCTATTGTTTCTGCCCTCTAAAGAGCTTAGAAAAGTATATGTGCAGGGGTGATGCTTGGAATATTTAGTAAAGGTCAGCACTGTCTGTCAGAAATGCCGGCTGTAGCAGGCCCTGTGGCCTCCTGATGCCATTGGTTAACACGGTGTTCAGCGCTGCCTTTGAGTGGTGGAGGGGGACTGGGATGGGGGCTGCTTAGGGCAGTAGTCACTCATCACCAGTTCAGCCACACAGCAGCCTTGCACATGTAACATGGGAGGAACAAGTGCACGTGATTAAGGGGAACAGTGATGCTCATCTATGGAAAGCAAAAAAGGAAGTAGGATTCTATCCTGAGAATATTCCAAGATATTATCCTTCCTTTTCCCCCCTCTATTCATACTCAAGAGTATAAAACAACACACGTTCCCCCCTGAAGTTTACCATCCCTGTCTGTGCTTTTCTCCCAGCCTATTCTGCTTCTGTTTCAGGTGGTCATGCTGGCGATGTACAACTTGTCCCTGGAAGGTAGTGGGCGTCAGGGCTATTTCCGGTGGAAAGAAGACATCTGCGCTTTCATTGAGAAACATTGGACTTTTTTGCTTGGGAATAGGTAATGTGATTTTTTAGAAATCTTATACTTGAATGAAGATGTAAAGAATAAAGTATATGAGACTTGAGACAGCCTAATGCTGGCCTTTAGAGAATTAGAGTAATTACTTGTGGCAGTTACTGAGAATTTTTTAATCCAGAAAATGTTGTTACTTTAAGTTAAAAGTAGAAGTTTACATAATGACGAGGGTAGGTTTCCATACTTCTTATCCTACCTTCGGAGGAAACTGTTGGTTTCTACTGAGCAGGAAGACAGTTGAACAGATTCTTAGAATGTTAAAAAATAGAGACTTTGATTAAATGAGGCAGTTTAATAGTTGGATAGGTGACTAATTTGAGGATAGAGGAATATTATGGCCTTTAAAATCAGTGCCTTGTAGGAGGTCAGAAGACGAGAAATGATGGCAGTTATTGACTGCACTCATATAAGTTGCTCTTGGTTAATTATTAGTATTTGTGTTTATTAACTCTGGGAGGTAGAAATCATTGTATACTGTTTGGTATTCACAGTGCTTGGCCAAGTCTGGGCACATTAACACACATATGGTTTATTCCTTTGATACTCTTTTCATCATGATGCTTTGAATTTGCTGCTGAGTGCTTCTCCGTGACGCCTCCTTGGTTCATCAGACTTAGGGGTGCCGGGGCACAGACATACACACCAGATGTTTTAACTAAGGGTCCATGTGCATCTAGCAAGATTTTTATTGCTATTAGAGGTTAGCAAGTTTGCATTTGCATTGGCGGATTGTTTGAGATTCTTTCTTTTTTTAAAAAAAAAAATGTATTTATTTATTTGGCTGTGTTGGATCTTAGTTGCGGCATGCGGGCTCTTAGTTGTGGTATGTGGGATCTAGTTCCCTGACCAGGGATTGAACCCGGGCCCCCTGCATTGGGAGCATGGAGTTTTAACCACTGGACCACTAGGGAAGTGGTGTTTGAAATTCTGATTGTTAGTTGCCTTCTGAAGTCCTGTGTGAGATTCATAAATCTTGCATAATTGGGTCGGTGTGGACACGATAAAGGTCAGAGCAGGGAGTTTGTGCTTGTCCTCGCTCGGAACTCCTTGCAGCCCGTTTTCTCGGGTGCTGAAAAGTCACAGCTCTGCCAAAGTTGCTGAGGAATCATGGAGGGGTGACCTTCTGCAGGCTGCTGTGAGGGAAAAATAGAATTGAAAAATAGAACTAAGAAAAGAATTGACAGCATAACTGGTTCTTTTTCTTAAAGAAAGGAAATCGGTTGTCTTAGTTTAATGATTTAGCTCTATTTATGGAACTTAATACACCCCATTTATAAGGGACAAGGAAGGGAAAAAAACTGATAAAATTAGATCTTGGAACGTTTTCATGATCTTTCAGTGCTGTTCTGCCTGGTGGATTGTCTTCTGGAAGAAGTTGGATTTAAATTGCCTGTTTTAAGGAAGTTGGCGTATTTTAGCAGCAGGTGTTCAGTTTCATTTGTTCATTTCTAGAGCGTGTTCTGAGAGGCATCAGCTGAGGCTCTTTTTCTTTTCAATACTTCTACTGAAAGACATTAATTACTCTCCAGCTTCTTGTAATTTAACCATTAAACTAGTGGGTTTTGGCCATATTAGTGTATCACTTGAATTATCGTTTACTTATTTAAATCAAGTCACTGAAAAAAAAGAAACTTCACACCACCATGGTAAGTGGAAAACCTATATCACTTACGTAAATAGAATGAAACTGTAAAAATAAGTGCACTAAAAATAAAGCAATGCTATTGACTTGTAGCTAGATCCCATGACCTGTAGAGGCAATCTGAAACACTCTTTCTTTTTTTTATCATATGATACCATCTATATATTTTTTTCATCCAGGTGTATTGATATGTAATTGACATACAGCACTTGTATGAGTTTAAGGTGTACAGCATAATGATTTGACTTACATACATCATGAAATGATGACCACAAAGTTTAATGAACATCCATCATCTCATATAGATATAAAATTAAATAAATAGAAAAATTTTTTTTTCCTGTGATAAGACCTCTTAGGATTTACTCTCGACAGCTTTCCTGTATAACATTCAGCAGTGTTAATTATATTTATCACGTTGTACAGTACATCACTAGTACTTATTTATCTTATAATGGGAAGTTTATCCCCCCACCTCTGGAAAATCTGATGTCTTTTTCTATGAGTTTGTTTTTGAAGTATAATTGATCTACAACACTACATTGTTCCTGTTACACAACACAGTGATTCAGTATTTCCATATGTTTCAAACTGATCACCATGGTACGTCTAGTTACCATATGTCACCATACAAAGATACTACATAATTATTGACTGTTTTTCCATACACTATACATTTCATACCTGTGACTTATTTATTTTGCAACTGGAAGTTTGTACTTCTTAATTTCCCTCACCTATTTCTACCCTCTCCCCACTCTCCTCCCCTCTTGCAAGCACCTGTTTGTTCTCTGTATCTGTGACTGTTGCTGTTTTGTTATGTTTCTTTGTTTTTTTTCGGCTTCCACATATAACTGAAATCATATAGTATTTGTCTTTCTCTGACTTATTTCACATAATACCCTTAGCATAATACCCTCTAGGTCCATACATGTTGTCACAGATGGCAAGATTTCATTCTTTTTTATAGCTGAATAATGTCCAATTGTGTATGTGTGTGTATCACATCTTTTTTTTTTACATCTTTATTGGAGTATGCTTTACAATGTTATGTTAGTTTCAGCTCTATAACAAAGTGAATCAGCTATATGTACACATATATCCCCATATCCGCTCTCTCTTGCGTCTCCCTCCCACCCCTCTAGGTGGTCACAAAGCACTGAGCTGATCTCCCTGTGCTATGCAGCTGCTTCCTGCTAGCTATCTGTTTTACATTTGAGAGTGTATATATGTCAGTGCTACTCTCTCACTTCATCCCAGCTTCCCGTTCCAACTCCCCGTGTCCTCAAATCCATTCTCTACGTCTGCGTCTTTATTCCTGTCCTGCCTCTAGGTTCATCAGAACCTTTTTTTTTTTTTTTGGATTCCATATATATGTGTTAGCATACGGTATTTGTTTTTCTCTTTCTGACTTACTTCACTCTGTATGACAGACTCTAGGTCCGTCTACCTCACTACAAATAACTCAGTTTCATTTCTTCTTATGGCTGAGTAATATTCCATTGTATATATATGCCACATCTTCTTTATCCATTTATCTGTCAGTGGACATTTAGGTTGCTTCCATATCCTGGCTACTGTAAATAGAGCTGCAGTGAACATTGTGGTACATGACTCTTTATGAATTATGGTTTTCTCAGGGTATATGCCCAGCAGTAGGATTGCTGGGTCATATGGTAGTTCTATTTTTAGTTTTTTAAGGAACTTCCATACTGTTCTCCATAGTGGTTGTATCAGTTTACATTCCCACCAACAGTGCAAGAGGGTTCCGTTTCCTCCACACCCTCTCCAGCATTTATTGTTTGTAGATTTTTTGGTGATGGCCATTCTGACCGGTGTGAGGTGATACCTCTTTGTAGTTTTGATTTGCATTTCTCTAATGATTAGTGATGTTGAGCATCCTTTCATGTGTTTGTTGGCAATCTGTATATCTTCTTTGGAGAAATGTCTGTTTAGATCTTCTGCCTATTTTTGGATTGGGTTGTTTGTTTTTTTGATATTGAGCTGCATGAGCTGCTTGTATATTTTGGAGGTTAATCCTTTGTCAGTTGCTTCGTTTGCAAATATTTTCTCCCATTCTGAGGGTTGTCTTTTGGTCTTGTTTATGGTTTCCTTTGCTGTGCAAAAGCTTTTAAGTTTCATTAGGTCCCATTTGTTTGTTTTTATTTCTATTTCTCTAGGAGGTGGGTCAAAAAGGATCTTACTGTGATTTATGTCAAAGAGTGTTCTTCCTATGTTTTCCTCTAAGAGTTTTTTTTTTTAATTAATTAATTTATTTTTGTCTGTGTTGGGTCTTTGTTACTGCGTGTGGGCTTTCTCTGGTTGCAGTGAGAGGGGGCTACGCTTCGTTGCAGTGTATGGGCTTCTCATTTCAGTGGCTTCTCTTGTTGAGCATGGGCTCTAGGGTGTGTGGGCTTCAGTAGTTGTGGCATGTGGGCTCAGTAGTTGTGGCTCACAGGCTGTAGAGCGCAGGCTCAGTAGTTGTGGCACACGGGCTTAGTTGCTCCATGGCATGTGGGATCTTGCCTGACCAGGACTCGAACCCGTGTCTCCTGCATTGGCAGGCGGATTCTTAACAACTGTGCCACCAAGGAAGTCCCCTTCTAAGAGTTTTTACTGTCTGGCCATACATTTCGGTCTTTAATTCATTTTGAGTTTATTTTTGTGTATGGTGTTAGGAAGTGTTCTAATTTCATTCTTTTACATGTAGCTGTCCAGTTTTCCCAGCACCGCTTACTGAAGAGGCTGTCTTTTCGCCATTGTATATTTTTGCCTCCTTTATCAAAGATAAGATGACCATAGGTGCGTGGGTGTATCTTTGGGCTTTCTATCTTGTTCCATTGATCTATATTTCTGTTTTTGTGCCAGTACCATACTGTCTTGATTACTGTAGCTTTGTAGTATAGTCTGAAGTCAGGGAGGCTGATTCCTCCAGCTCTGTTTTTCTTTCTCAAGATTGCTTTGGCCATTTGGGGTCTTTTGTATTTCCATACAAATTGTAAAATTTTTTTGTTCTAGTTCTGTGAAAAATACCATTGGTAGTTTGATAGGGACTGCATTGAATCTGTAGATTGCTTTGGGCCGTATAGTCATTTTCACAGCGTTGATTCTTCCAATCCAAGAACATGGTATATCTTTCCATCTGTTTGTATTGTCTTTGATTTCTTTTATCAGTGTCTTATAGTGTTCTGCATATAGGCCTTTCTCCTTTGGTAGGTTTATTCCTAGGTATTTTATTCTTTTTGTTGCAGTGGTAAGTGGGAGTGTTTCCTTAATTTCTCTCTCAAATTTTTCAGTGTTGTATAGGAATGTGAGAGATTTCTGTGCATTAATTTTGTATCCTGCTACTTTACCAAATTCATTGATCAGCTCTAGTAGTTTTCTGGTAGCATCTTTAGGATTCTCTATGTATAGTATCATGTTATCTACAAACAGTGACAGTTTTACTTCTTTTCCAATTTGTATTCCTTTTATTTCTTTTTCTTCTCTGATTGCCTTGGCTAAAATTTCCAAAACTGTGTTGAGTAATAGTGGTGAGAGTGGACATCCTTGTCTTGTTCCTGATCTCAGAGGAAATGGTTTCAGTTTTTCACCATTGAGAATGATGTTGGCTGTGGGTCTGTCATATATGGCCTTTATTATGTTGAGATAGGTTCCCTCTGTGCCCACTGTCTGGAGAGTTTTTATCATAAATGGGTGTTGAATTTTTTCGAAAGCTTTTTCTGCATCTATTGAGATGATCATATGGTTTTTCTCCTTCAATATGTTAATGTGGTGTATCACATTGTTTGATTTGTGTATATTGAAGAATCCCTGCGTTCCTGGGATAAACCCCACTTGATCATGGTATATGATCCTTTTAATGTGCTGTTGGATTCTGTTTGCTAGTATTTTGTTGAGGAGCTTTGCATCTATGTTCATCAGTGATATTGGCCCGTAGTTTTCTTTTTTTGTGATATCTTTGTATGGTTTTGGTATCAGAGTGATGGTGGCCTAGTAGAATGAGTTTGGGAGTGTTACTCCCTCTGCTGTATTTTGGAAGTGTTTGAGAAGGGCAGGTGTTAGCTCTTCTCTAAATGTTTGATAGAATTAGCCTGTGAAGCCATCTGGTCCTGGACTTTTGTTTGTTGGAAGATTTTTAATCCCAGTTTAATCCCAATTTCAGTGCTTGTGATTGGTCTGTTCATATTTTCTATTTCTTCCTGGTTCAGTCTTGGAAGGTTGTACTTTTCTAATAAGAATTTGTCCATTTCTTCCAGGTTGTCCATTTTATTGGCATATAGTTGCTTGTGGTAGTCTCTCATGATCCTTTGTATTTCTGCAGTGTCAGTTGTTACTTCTCCTTTTTCATTCTAATTCTGTTGAATTTTTCTTGATGAGTCTGGCTAATGGTTTATCAGTATTTTGTTTATTTTCTCAAAGAACCGGCTTTTAGTTTTATCGATCTTTGCCTATCATTTCCTTCATTTCTTTTTCATTTATTTCTGATCTGATCTTTATGAATTCTTTCCTTCTGCTAACTTAGGGTTTTTTTTGTTCTTTCTCTAATTGCTTTAGGAGTAAGTTTAGGTTGTTTATTTGAGAGTTTTCTTGTTTCTTCAGGTAGGATTGTATTGCTATAAACTTCCCTCTTAGAACTGCTTTTGCTGCATCCCATAGGTTTTGGGTCATCGTATTTTCATTGTCATTTGTTTCTAGGTATTTTTAAACTTCCTCTTTGATTTCTTCAGTGATTCTTTGTTATTTAGTAGTGTATTGTTTAGCCTCCATGTGTTTGTATTTTTTACAGTTTTTTTTCCTGTAATTGATATCTAGTCTCATAATGTTGTGGTTGGAAAAGATACTTGATACGATTTCAGTTTTCTTAAATTTACTGAGGCTTGATTCGTGACCCAAGATATGATCTATCCTGGAGAATGTTTCATGTGCCCTTGAGAAGAAAGTGTATTCTGTTGTTTTTGGGTGCAATGTCCTATAAAGAACAATTAAAACTATCTGGTCTGATGTGTCATTTAAAGCTTGTGTTTCCTTATTTATTTTCATTTTGGATGATCTGTCCATTCGTGAAAGTGCGGTGTTAAAGGCCCCTACTATTATTGTGTTACTGTTGATTTCCCTTTTTATGGCTGTTAGCATTTGCCTTATGTATTGAGGTGCTCCTATGTTGGGTGCATAAATATTTACAATTGTTATATCTTCTTCTTGGATTGATCCCTTGATCATTATGTAGTGTCCTTCTTTGTCTCTTTATTTTAAAGTCTGTTTTTTCTGATGTGAGTATTGCTACTCCAGCTTTCTTTTTTTTTTTTTTTGTGGTAGGCGGGCCTCTCACTGCTGTGGCCTCTCCCATTGCAGAGCACAGGCTCCGGACGCGCAGGCTCAGTAGCCATGGCTCATGGGCCCAACCGCTTTGCGGCATGTGGGATCTTCCCGGACCGGGCCCCTGCATCGGCAGGCGGACTCTCAACCCCTGCGCCACTAGGGAAGCCCACTCCAGCTTTCTTTTGATTTCCATTTGTATGGAATATCTTTTTCTATCCCCTCATTTTCAGTCTGTACGTGTCCCTAGGTCTGAAGTGGGTCTCTTGTAGGCGGCATCTATACGGATCTTGTTTTTGTATCCATTCAGCCAATCTGTGTCTTTTGGTTGGAGCATCTAATCCATTTACATTTAAGGTAATTATCAATATGTATGTTCCCATTACCATTTTCTTAATTGTTTTGGGTTTGTTTTTGTAGGTCTTTTCCTTCTCTTGTGTTTCCTGCCTAGAGAAGTTGCTTTAGCTTTTGTTGTAAAACTGGTTTGGTGGTGCTGAATTCTCTTAACTTTTGCTTGTCTTCAAAGTTTTATTTTGGGACTTCCCTGGTGGCGCAGCAGTTGGGAGTCCTCCTGCCGATGCAGGGGACACGGGTTTGCGCCCCGGTTTTAATGCATTTAATGTTTTCCTAGAGGGCTCTGAGACTGTTCTCAATTCTTTTCATTCTTTTTTCTTTCTTCTGCTCTGCGGCAGTTATTTCCATTATTCTCCATTTTTCTGCTTCAGTTTTTCTGCTATTGATTCCTTCTAGAGAATTTTTAATTTCATTTATTGTGTTGTTCATTATTGTTTGTTTGCTCTTTATTTCTTCTAGATCCTTGTTAAAGGTTTCTTGAATTTTCTCCATTCGATTTCCGAGATTTTGGATCATCTTTACTGTCATTACTCTGAATTCTTTTTCAGGTACACTGCCTATTTCCTCTTCATTTGTTTGGTCTGGTGGGTTTTTACCTTGCTCCCTCATCTGCTGCATATTTCTCTGTTCTCTCATTTTGTTTAACTTACTGTGTTTGGGGTCTCCTTTTTGCAGGCTGCAGGTTCATAGTTCGTCTTATTTCTGGCGTCTGCCCCCAGTGGGTGAGGTTGGTTCAATGGCTTGGGTATGCTTCCTGGTGGGGCGGGACTGGTGCCTGTGTTCTGGTGGGTGGGGCTGGATCTTGTTGCTCTTTGGGCAGGGCCTTATCCGGTGGTGTGTTTTGGGGTGTCTATGAACTTAGTATGACTTTAGGCAGCCTCTCTGCTAATGGGTGGGGTTGTGTTCCTGTCTTGCTAGTTGTTTAGTATGGGGCATCCAGCACTGGAGCTGAGTCTTAGTGTTGAGACAGAGATCTCTGGGAGAGCTCTCTCCAATTAATATTACATGGGGCCAGGAGGCCTCTGGTGGTCCAGTGTCCTGGACTCGGCTCTCCCACCTCACAGGCTCAGGCCCGACACCCGGCCGGAGCACCAAGACCCTGCCAGCTTCACAGCACAGAAGAAAAGGAAGAAAGAAGAAAGTTAAAAACAGAGCCCCAAAACAAATGGTAAAAGCAAAACTAAACAGACAAGGGCCTTCCCTGGTGGTGCAGTGGTTAAGAATCTGCCTGCCAGTACAGGGGATGTGGGTTCGATCCCTGGTCTGGGAAGATCCCACGTGCCACAGAGCAACTAAGCCTGTGCGCCACAAGTACTGAGCCTGCGCTCTAGAACCCGCAAGCCACAACTACTGAGCTCACGCCCAACAGCTACTGAAGCCCATGCCCCTAGAGCCTGTGCTCTGCAACAAGAGAAGCCACCATGTACTGCAATGAAGAGTAGCCCCTGCTCGCTACAACTAGAGAAAGCCTGCACACAGCAACAAAGACCCAACACAGCCAAAAAATAAAAAATAATAGACAAAATCACACAAAGAAACATATACACACACACACATACTCACAAAGAGAACAAAAAAAAAGGAAGATAGCAACCAAACCAATAAACCCACCAATGAAAACAAGCACTAAAAACTAAACTAAGAGAAACATAGCACCAAAAACAAATCAAATGCAGAAAGCAAACCCCAAGACTGCAGTAGCTCCCAAAGTCCACCGCCTCAGTTTTGGGAACATTTGTTGTCTCTTCATGCATGTGTTCCACAGATGCAGGGTTTATCAAGCCCATTGAGGGGTTTTACTCCACTGCTCCTGAGGTTGCATGGAGAAATTTCCCTTTCTTTTCTTTGTTCGCACAGCTCCTGGGGTTCAGCTTTGGGTTTGGTCCCACCTCTACGTGTAGGCTGCCCTCAGGCCTCTGTCCCCGCCCAGGCAGGAGGGCGGTAAAGTAGCGGCTGATCAGGGCTCTCTTGCTCACTCAGGCCAGGAGAGGGAGGGGTACGGTAGTCATAGTTGGAACGTGGGACGTGCCTGTGGCAGCAGAGACCAGCCTGATATTACAGCAGCCTGAGGCATGCCGTGTGCCCTCCCAGGGAAGTTGGCCCTGGATCACAGGACCCTGGCAGTGGCGTGCTGCACAGGCTCCCGGGGGGGTGTGGGTAGTGACCTGCCTTTGCACACAGGATTCTTGGTGGCAGTGGCGGCAGCGGTAGTGGTCCATGCCTGTCTCTGGGGTGCGAGATGATAGCTGCGGCTTGCACCCATCTCTGGAGCTTGCTTGGGCGGTGCTCTGCTGTCTGTGGGCACACAGAGCAAGAAGCCCTTCTCCTTGTGCACTCTGAAATTATGATCTCTTGCCTCTCCGGCAGGTCCAGACTTTTTCCTGGTCTCCCTCCTGGCTAGCTGTGGCGCACTGGCCCCCTTCAGTTTGTCTTCACGCAGCCAACCCTAGTCCTCTCCCTGAGGTCTGACCTCCAAAGCCCAAGCCTCAACTCCCAGCTCCCACCCGCCCCGATGGGTGAGCAGACAGGCGTCTCAGGCTGGTGAGTGCTGGTTGGCACCGATCCTCTGTGTGGGAATCTCTCTGCTTTGCCCTCTGCACCCCTGTTGCTGTGCTCTCCTCTGTGGCTCCGAAGCTTCCCCCCTCCAGCACCTGCAGTCTCCGCCTGCGAAGGGGCTTCCTAGTATGTGGAAACTTTTCCTCCTTCACAGCTCCCTCCCAGAGGCGAAGGTCCTGTCCCTATTCTTTTGTCTCTTGTTTTTTCTTTTTCCCTACCCAGGTATGTGGGGATTTTCTTGGCTTTTGGGAAGTCTGAGGTCTTATGCCAGCATTCAGTTGGTGTTCTGTAGGAGTTGTTCCACATGTAATTGTTTTTTTGACGTATTTGTGGGGAGGAAGGTGATCTCCACATCTTACTCCTCCACCACCTTGAAGGTCTCCCCCTCACATCTTCTTTATCCTTTTTTTTTTTTTTTTTTTTTTTTTTTCTGCGGTACGCGGGCCTCTCACTGTTGTGGCTTCTCCCGCTGCGGAGCACAGGCTCCGGACGCGCAGGCTCAGTGGCCATGGCTCACGGGCCCAGCTGCTCCGCGGCATGTGGGATCCTCCCGGACCGGGGCACGAACCCGTGTCCCCTGCATCGGAAGCGGACTCTCACCCACTGCGCCACCAGGGAAGCCCTCTTTATCCTTTTATCTACTGATGGGCACTTGGGTTGCTTCCGTGTCTTGGCTATTGTAAATAATGCTGCAGTGAACATAGGGGTGCATATATCTGTTCAAATTAGTGTTTTGTTTTCTTTGGGTAAGTACCCAGGAGTGGAATTGCTAGATCATATGGTAGTTCTGTTTTTAATTTTCTGAGGACCCTCCATACTGTTTTGCATTGGCTGCACCAATTTACATTCCCACCAGTAGTGCACAAGGGTTCCTTTTTCTCTACATCCTCACCAATATTTGTTTTTTGTTGTCTTTTTAATCATAGCCATTCTCACAGGTGTGAGGTGATAGCTCATTGTGATTTTGATTTGCATGTCCCTGATGATTAGTGATGCTGAGCATCTTTTCATGTACTTGTTAGCCATCTGTATGTCTTATTTGGAAAAATGTCTTTTCAGATCTTCTGCCCATGTTTTAATCGGATTGTTCATTTTTTTGATGTTAAACTGTATGAGTTTTTTGTGAGGCCTCTTTCTTGATCAAAAAGGGAGACTATGTGTGTTAGTGAGAATTTAAAGCAACTAACTTTCTCCTTGATCTAACCAGAGGAGTGAAAGAGAATTAAAAATTACTCTGTGACTCCTTGGCACTCAGTTTCCTGCCTCAGTGCTGTCCTTGCCTTTGGGAACTCTGCTTTAAGCATCAGTGATTGGAAAAGCCCCCAAACCACTCACCTGAGGTGGTCTCCAGTGCTCAGATGTGTCCATGTATGAAAACACAGACTCACTGCCTCCGCAATTAAACATTTCTCATAGCTGCTAAAGATTTACAGTCTGCTATCCATGGAGCATAGTTTAAAATTCTTAATGTTAACCATTTCTCATTTGCCATAGGATCTGAGAGAATAGTATACTGTATAATGAAGTTTTAAATTTGAATACATTTTCTTTCAGATCTTATATGTCCTTAATATTTTATTAAGGTTTAAATGTATAAAGGTTTATTAAGGGCTAACCTAAATAACTTTATGTACCTATTGTAGAAGCAAGTTAAAAAGTACACAAAAGCTTAATTACTACAGTTTAATTGCTATTTTATATGTGGTCATTTAATCTGGTTTTACAGTCCTGGCCTTGAATTTTTCCCAAAGTTATAATGTTGATTAGTGAAGAATAGTTTGGATATTTTTTCTATTACCATATTTCATTGATTTTAAGATAAACAGTTTTTCACACTTTGACATCTCTGACAGCTGGATACATCTTAGAAGTGATGGTGTGTCATAGCTTACTTGATAGCTAGTTTTCCTTCTTGTACACAAAACGGTGTGTCTTAAAGTCAGTGGATCTTATGTTTGATGAAATATGATAAAACACATTCATAGTATTTAAAAGTAAAAATATTATACAGGCATATCTCAGAGATGTTGCAGGTTCAGTTCCAGACTGCTGTCGTAAAGTAAATATCACCATAAAGTGAGTCACGTGAATTTTTGATTTCCCACTGCCTATAAAAGCTATGTTCACATTATGCTGTAGTCTGTTAAGTATGCATAGCATTATTTTTAAAAAAGCAGTGTACACACCTTAATTAAAAAATACTTGGGCTTCCCTGGTGGCTCAGTAGTTAAGAATTCGCCTGCCAATGCAGGGGACACAGGTTCGAGCCCTGGTCTGGGAAGATCCCACATGCCACGGAGCAACTAAGTCTGTGCACCACAACTACTGAGCCTGTGCTCTAGAACTCGCAAGCTGCAACTACTGAAGCCTGCATGCCTAGAGCCTGTGCTCTGCAACAAGAGAAGCCACCGCAATGAGAAGCCCGTGCACTGCAACAAAGAATAGACCCCGCTCGCCGCAACTAGAGAAAGCCCACACACAGCAACAAAGACCCAACTCAGCCAAAAATAAAAAATAAATTAAACAAAAATACTTTATTGCTAAAAGATGCTAACCATAGTCTGAACTTCAGCAAGTTGTAGGAGTAACATCAGAAGTCACCGATCACAGATCACCATAACAAATACAATAATAATGAAAAACTTTGAAATACTACAAGATCTAAAATATGACACACAGACATGAAGTGAGCAGATGTTTTTGGAAAAATGGCACCGATAGACTTGCTTGATTCAGGGTTACCACAAACCTTCAGTTTTTAAAAAACACAGTATCTGTGATGTGCAGTAACATGAGCTGTGCCTGTATGATGAGGGTTCTGGGAAGATGGCAGAGTGGGAAGCACCAGAAATCTGTCTGCCCACCTAGGTAGCAGTTGCATTGGCAGAATCCAGTGTACCTTTGTTGGAACTCTGGAGTCAGCTGAAGGCTTGCAACTTCCAGAGGAAGCCTTGGACCATAAATTACAATCAGCGTTGGCCAGTTTTAACTGTGGCAGACAGCCATGCACATATTCCTGGAGCAGCTTGCACACAGTATGGGATCCGGGGTGGACACAAAGGACGCTGTCCTCCAAATATCATATCTGTGCTGATCACTGACTGCTGCTTCTGATCACAGAGGTGCTGATAAAGGCGTGGGCGGCCTTTGTTGTTGCACCTCCTCCATTGTTGCAAGCCCCTCCCCGTCTGGCTGAGGTGACTTTAAAGGGACTTATAGGGCTGGCACCTACCTCCCCACTTTCACTTTCCTGTTTGTCCCCTTTTTGGAGCCAGACGTTGAAGACTAAGACATTCAAAAGCACCCACATATACAGGGGAATTAGCCACCCTGCATGTCCAGGGGGAGGCACAGGCTTAGACATGAACTGAGAGGACCTTGAGTTTCTGCTCCGGCTGATCTTTGGCACAGAGACAGCCTGCAGCTGTCAAAAACCAGTAAACTCCGGGGAAGGAGGAGAGTCTGGTGTTCAGAGTTAACACATTATTAGATTCAAATGTCCACTGTCCAACAAAACACAAGGAATACAAAGAACAAGGAAAGTATCGCCCATTCAAAGGAAAAAAATAAACTAACAGAAATTGCCCCTGAAAAAGACCTAATGGTGGACTTACTGGACAAAGACTTTAAAGCACTGTCTTAGAAATGCCCAGAGAACTAAAGGAAGGGTGGAGAACATCAGGGAAGCGATGTATGGACAAAACAGAAATATCAATAAAGAGATAAGAAGTCCTGGAGCTGAAAAGTACAATAACTGAAATGGAAAATTCACCAGAGGGATTCAAAGCCAAATAGGACAATGGGAAGAAAAGTGAACAGATCCCAAGGGGCCTGTGGGACAGTGTTGGGCAGTGTAAGAAAGCAAGTGGGATGGGTTCGTTCTGGTCAGACCGCTGGGCAACAGGAGGGGGGCCTGGAAAGGTCAGAACGAGGTGAGACCTCGTTCTGCTCTGACCCAGAATGCTGGGGGTCATTCTCCTGTCTCAGATATGTGCTCATGCCTTTATAAAGTTTTTTTGTTTTTTGTGGAGTTCTTTTGGTTTGTATTTTTCTAGTACATCTCTGTTCCTAAGGATACATTTTTCTCTTGCCTCCCTAAGCAGTATTTTTCATCTGTTAGACTGACTTTCTTACGAAGAACTGTTCTTTAGGATTTCCGGTCATTGATTTATGTTTTCAAGGTGGAAATAGAACAGTTTCCTTAAAAAAGCACTTTTAACAGGAACCTGAATAGTTGACATTTTACATATCATTTAAATTTTTTGTTGTATACACTGTTGTGTAGTTACTTTGAAATGCTTGCTGTATTTTGGGGGGGTTTGGTCAGAGTTGGTAATTCCCCCAAGGTTCAACTCTGTGTTTGTGGGACATACCATATAGTTTTATTCCTACTCTACTGTGCGAAGGCAAGTAGCAGACTGAGGGATGCATCCTCCTCCATGGGTAAAATGAACTGTTTACCAGGGCTAATGACTCTCCTGCTTTCTTTCCTGAGAGTTGTGTTTAACTCATACATAAAAGCAGCTCAAGTTAAATAAAATTAGCCTGTAGAACTCCATAATCATGGATAAGAAGTGTTTTATGAGCTTTGTTTGAATTAACTTCATTTAATCGCCACAGCAGTCTTGCACATTCTATTATCCTAATTTTAAAGATGAAGAAACTGAGGCAGCTAGAAGGTGGTGGAGCTGGGATTTGAAGCCACGCAGAACCCCGAGCCTCTCCCTTATCCACTGTGCTCTGTTCCTTCAAAGAGGGGAAGTTCCATAGCCTATCACAGACTTGGAGGCAGAGACTGCACTGTCTATGTAAGGATAGGGTTGAAAAGCCAATAATTTTTACATTCTTGGACTCTCCAGGAAAAAGACCTCCACCTGGTGGAGCACGGTGGCGGGCTGCCTTAGCGTGGGGAGCCCCATGTACTTCCGCTCGGGAGCTCAGGAATTTGGAGAACCGGGATGGTGGAAGCTCGTCCACAACAGGCCCCCTACCCTGAAACCCGAGGGAGAGAAGCTGTCCATCTCCACTCTGAAAGTGAAAGGTACTGTCGTGAGCTGAGAGGTGCCAGTGTAGCCAATCCGCTTTGACCAGGCACGGAGCCCTTGCCTCCCCGGAGCTGCTCTGCCCCACAGTTTTATTCTAACACAGTTTTTTATGCCGTAAATAAATATTATACAAAAAATGTTTTATAACTGCCTAATCAAGTTACCAGTTTAATAAAGTTCCTTTAGTATCTGAAAGGTTCTCTATTTTCAATCTGTTTATTTATGGTTTTAATCTTTTTAGTATGGAAAATTTTAAATATACAAATGTGAAGTAATATAGTGAAGTAATATAGTGAATCCCCTGGTACCTTTGTCTTTACTTCAGCAGTTAACACTGGCAATCTTGGTTTTTTTGTTTGTTTGTTTTAAATATTTATTTATTTATTAGGCTGTGTTGGGTCTTAGTTGCGGGTCTTAGTTTCCCCTCAGCATGTGGGATCTTCGTTCCCCAACCAGGGATCAAACCCTCATCCCCTGCATTGGAAGGCGGATTCTTAACCACTGGACCACCTGGGATGTCCCAATCTCATTTTATCTTGGCCCCTGGGTCCTTTCTCCCAACCCTCCACACATCCCCACCCTCAGATTATTTAGAAGCAACTTCCAGGCATCAGCACTTCCTTCTTAAATATTTCATGATTTATCTCTTATCCATAAGGACTCTCTTTTGTAGCCTAACCATAATGCCATTTTCACACTTGTAAAAAATTAACAGTAGCTCCTTATATCACACATTGATCTGATTTTTTTTACCTGAAAAATTTTTAATGACCTTTTAAAGTTTTCAAAATATAATTGGAAACAAATCTCATAGTATTGAAGGTGTAAAGTCTGAAAGTTCCCCACATGCCCACCCTGCCTGCAGCTTCACTCCAGGGGAGCCACTGCTGTCTCTTGTGAAGCTTTCAGAAGTCCTCTCTGCATATTGAAGCATTTTTTTTACTAAAAAAAACCCCCATAAACTGATTCATACTGTATTACTTGTTCTCCATTTTTTTCCCCACTTACCAGTATACATTGGACATCTTCCCATAACAGTACATGTAGATCTACCCTATTTTCTTTTATTTCATTGCATTCCATTGAATGGCTATGTGATAATTTATTAAACCTTTACCCTGTTGATGGACATTTTGGTTATTTCTGTCCTTTTTTGGTATTTAAACAATACTATAATTACACACATTTGCCAGTTTTTTGTGATAAATTCCTGGAAATAGGTTGCTGTATCAAAGGGCATATTTTTTCAAAATTTTAATCATATTGCCAAATTACCCTGCAAAAAGTTGTAATAAAATTTATGCCCTATCAAAAAGGCATGAACTATCCATTTTCCCCCTACACTCTCTGAGCATTATCAAACTTTTAACGTTTACCAATTCCAGTAGGAGAAAGACGGTGCAGAAGTGTTTACATTTGCATTATAATTCCTTTTTCCTGGTTAAGAGAAGTCTAAGTCTTAGTTTAGGGCATTCATTGAACATTTTTCTCTTTCAAACATGGAAGTAGAGTCACAATAAGGTAGAATAAGCAGCTAACGTTGAATAGCTATTAAAAAATTTAGATATTTATTCTTTTCCAGCAGCCTCGAAACCAACTTTAGATCCCATCATTACTGTCGAGGGACTTAGAAAGCGGGTGAGTCGGAATCCTGTGGAATCTGCCATGGAATTGAAAGAGAAGAGGTCTCGCACTCAGGAAGCGAAGGACATCCGGAGAGCCCAGAAAGAGGCGGCTGGCTTTCTTGACCGCAGCACCTCCTCGACGCCTGTGAAGTTCATCAGCCGAGGACGTAGGCCGGATGTGATTCTGGAAAAAGGAGAAGTGATCGACTTCTCGTCCCTGAGCTCCTCCGACCGCACCCCGCTGACAAGCCCATCTCCTTCCCCGTCTCTGGATTTCTCTGCCCCTGGGACCCCTGCCTCTCACTCAGCCACGCCCAGCCTGCTCTCAGAAGCCGATCTGATTCCAGACGTGATGCCACCACAAGCCTTGTTTCACGGTAAGACGGCCCGTCCTCAGGTCTCTTGGGTTGTGTGTGGCTCTGATGGCAGTGTGTGCGCTGTCCCTGTGGGCGGCGGGTCTGCATTCCCCTCCTGCTTTCTGCTCTGCGCAGATGACGATGAGATGGAAGGCGACGGTGTCATCGACCCTGGGATGGAGTACCTCCCGCCCCCTCCCGGCTCGGCCGCCTCAGGGCCAGGGGTTGGAGGCAGGAAGAAGGTCAGAGCCCCTGAGCAGATCAAGCAGGAGGTGGAGAGTGAGGAAGAGAAGCCCGACAGGATGGACATCGACAGCGAGGACACAGACTCCAACACGTCCTTGCAAACAAGGGCTCGAGAGAAAAGGAAGCCCGTGCTGGAGAAGGACCGGAAGCCCAAAGGGCCCAGGTTCACCCCCGTGAGCATCTACGAGGAGAAGCTGCTCCTCAAGCGGCTGGAAGCCTGTCCTGGGGCCGTGGCCATGACCCCAGAGGCCCGGCGGCTGAAGCGGAAGCTGATTGTCCGGCAGGCGAAGAGGGACCGGGGGCTGCCGCTCTTTGACCTGGATCAGGTTGTGAATGCCGCGCTCCTGTTAGTGGACGGGATTTATGGGGCCAAAGAAGGAGTTTCCAGGCTTCCAGCTGGACAAGCCATGTACAGGACGACCTGTCAGGACTTCAGAATCCTTGACCGGTACCAGGTAAGTGTTGGCCTCGCTCTCCAACTCCTGGGGCCACAGCTCCAAGGAGCACGTGGGCATGTGGAAGAAAACAGCAAGGGAGAGAGGTACAAAAATGGCTGGGCTGTATTTTTTTTTATTTGTCCAATATGAACATTCTTTCATACATCTGAGTTTGGATTTTTGTTTTCCTTTTGGGGATTCCAGAAGGAACCTAGATGTTTTCTTTGTATCTCTTAGTCCCTGAGGGTGGCTGTACATGGTTTGGGTCGTGGCTTTGATGGACAGGTTTGTTGAGGACATACAGCATACTGGACACTGAGCTGAGCAGGAGTGAAGGCATGTGGACATCTGTGTAGTTAGGTGACACCCTGCAGAAAGAGCAGCTGGGGTCAGTGTGAGTCAGCGTGGCCGGAGGATGCCTGTGTGTGAGCGCTCCCGGGAACAGTTGATTCCACCCAGAAGTGCTGGAATCCGTCTTCCCATGGCAGGAGCAAGGCGGCTTCTTTCCTGTATCTTTGGTGGAGTTTGCTACTAGCCATCCTTTAACTGGTTTTGCTAATCTGATGGCTGTAAAATGAAGCCTTGTTTTTTATTTACATTTCTTTGATGACAGGTGAAGTTAAACATTTTTCCTGTTTCCTAGTTGTTTGTGAATTGCCTGTTTGGACTCTTTGCACATTTTCCTATCTGCTTCTTTGGACACTAGTGGGGTCCGGTCTTTGTTGCCAGTGATCTGATATTACCCAGTGATGATACCACATGTGGGGCTTTTCTTCCCTGGGGCTGGGCCTTTGCTCTGTGGGCCTTGCCATTTGAAACGCTCCTTCTTTTTTTTTTTTTTTTTTTTTTAAATAATATTTATTTATTTATTTGGCTGCATTGGGTCTTAGTTGTGGCACGTGGGATCTTCTTTGTGACATGCAGGCTCTTTAGTTATGATATGCTTGATTTAGTTCCCTGACCAGGGATTGAACCCAGGCCCTCTGCATAGAGAGTGCAGAGTCTTAGCCACTGGACCACCAGGGAAGTCCCTGAAATGCTCCTTCTTGAGTTCTGGAATTTCCTAGCTTCTGTTTTCTCTGGTTTGTCTCTTTAGAGCACCCCTCTTGTTTGGATATTGGACGCTCTAGACCAGAGATTTGCAAGCCTTTTCCGTAAAGGGTCAGATAGTAAGTAGCTGTGGCTTTGCAGGCCAGCCCTGCTGTGCAGTGTGAGAGCAGCATACATGATACATGATGAATGGGCGTCGCTGTATGCCAATAACATGTATTTACAAAAGCAGGCTGGATTTGGCCTGTGGGGTCTGTAGTTTGCCAAAGACCCTTGCTGTAGCTGGATCCCCTTAATTTTCTTTATTTCCCTATTTCCCAGCTTTCCTTTCCTGGGAAGTAGTAACCTGCCTGCCTACATCCTAGAAGCCTCAAAGGGAGGACCAGGAGCTGACCACGCTGTTGTTAAACTTCACCTGAATTTCCCTGTTTTCAGGACAGAGCTTCCACCCTTGGCTGCCTCAGAATCTCTTTGGAGCTGCCAGAGTCTAGCCTGCCTTAGGTTTTGGCTCTGCTGGTCTTAGTCACTTGCCAGTTACTCATATGCTTTCATTGCTGTCATCTGCTCACCTCTTCTTTGTGCTCATAGGTTTGTCTTTTTAATCCCTATACTTAATTTTTACAGGTATGAAATGCATTGTAATTTTTAAAAGTGTGAAATGCATCGTACCCATAGAAGAATGCATAGAACATATGGATATAATTTAGAGGTTAATAAGATAAATAACTATGAATCTAGCTCCTGGGTTAAGACACAGGGCATTAAAAACACCTTAAAGATCCTTCTGGGCACTGCTTGCTCCCCCCAGAGGGAGCTACTTTCTGACTTTCAGTGTTAATCATTCCTCTGCCTTTTTAACATCTTTATCCCTAAACAATGTACTTTTAGTTGTTTTTTTGTTTGTTTATTTGTTTTGCAAACTAAGTAGGAAGCACAGATGGAGCTGTGCAAGGAAATTGCCGCTATTAGATGAAGGCTTCCAGGAGAAGATAAGCTTTACGGGCTTTTTGGGTCACTGATGTAGATTGAATTGTGTCCCCAAAAGTGTATATTGAAGTCCTGACCCCTGATGCCAGTGAATGTGACCTCATGTGGAGATAGGGCCTTTGCAGGTATAAGTAGTTAAGCTGAGGTCACACTGGAGTAGGTTGGGCCCTTAACCCAGTGTGACTTCTGTCCTTACAAGAGGAGAGACACACAGGAGACATGCCATGTGATGACTGAGGCAGCTTTTACAGCTTTTACAGTGATGTGTCTGCAGAGCTAAGGGGCAGCAAGCCTTGCCAACCACGCCAGAAGCCAAGAGAAGGACATGGAATAGATTGCCACCCAGAGCTTCTGAGAGACCACGGCCCTGCTGGCACCTTGATGGCTGGCTTCTGGCCTCCAGAACCATGAGAGAAGGAATACATACATTTCTGTTGTTTAAGGCCCCCTGTTTGTGCAGTGTTGATACGGCAGCCTCAGGAAACTCATCCAGTCGTGTTCTGGCTTCATCTGCCGTGACGTGACCCCTTCCTGGGGAAGTCAGTGGTTAAGGTCGTTAAGGAGTCCTGGGAGTCTGAGCATCAGCGGGCTGCAGTGTGTACCAGGGAATGTGCGGAAATCTGGTCGGGGTTGCCAGGAGGTGGGTCCCGGGGGGTTGGGTCCCTGTCCTGCATCAGGGCTGCCGTGCTTCCCTCCAGCTTGTCAGAGGTCAGGGCGGTTATCTGTGGGGTAAGTGTCCTCCGCTGACCCAGGGAGCCCGTGGAGGGAGCAGGGGAGCCTCACATGCGTTGTGAACCAAGCTGAGCATGGACAAGCCTCCTCAGGTTTACAAGACGGTCCAGTGGGGCAGAGGCTTAGTGACGGTAGCCTCAGGATGTCTGCCCCTTGAGTCACACTTGTCGCTCTGTACTGGCCGCCATCATGGTCCTGGCATCTCCCCTCGCCGGAGCCCCATCTTCCCCTCTGCTGGATTGAACCCCCTGTTTTCTGCTCCCCATCTTTACCTTTTCATAGGTTTACTCCCTTCTTTAGTGAAGCACATCCTAGTGGCTTCCAGAGGAAAGCTGCCCGGGAGGTAAACTTTGAGACCTTGTGTGTCTGAAAGGCCTTGAATTTAGAGCCAGAATCCCCAGCTAGCGCTGGGTAAAGCTGAGCGCCAGCTTAACAGCAATACTGGAAGGAAGCCGGCAGTGGAGCAGTGCTTTCAGAGTCTTCGGGAAAGCTAGGTTGAACCGGCAATTCTAGGCCAGTCAGTCCTCGGCCGAGGACCCCCAGTATCACTTCCTTTAGGCCCTTAGGCCAGTCAGAGTCCCTGTAGAAGACTCCTCAGTCTCGGGACCCTTGTGGCCACCGGGAGAGGGGGGTCTCAGCCTTCAGCTGGTGCAGGCCTCACCCTTCAGTGCCACGTGAGCTGCCCGTCCGGAGCCTGGTTAGGCCTTCTGTAGATCTGGGCCCCAGACTCCTGTGGGAGGGCAGCCACCCTGTGGGTGGGAGAGGGGTTGGAGGTTTGGGGCCTTCCTGCTCCACCCACAGCTTTTACCTGCTCCTTAGTTTTTCCCAGTTCCAGAGGAACCTGGTGCTGCCACCTGCGTCATTTAGGAGGATTCTGCAGTACAGGTTGGGCCGGTTCTCACTTCACTGAAAGCCAGCTTGGGATTTTGGCTTTAAATCTGCTACTTTGTGTCCATCTGCTTCCCAGTTACTTTGGTTTCTTCTCCTGATCTTTTTGTTCTTGCCTGCTTGTCTTTTTTTTTTTTTTTAAGTCTGTTTCTTGTAGTTGGGTTTTGGGAGGAAATAAAATTGGATGTTTATGTTTAATCCCCCATCTTAACCTGGAATTTTAGTATCACTTTAATGCAGTTACATAGGGGAGCAGCCATAAATGCATTTGTTCAATCCATTCTCTTTCTTGTCTTCTGATCAATATATTCATAGCTATAACTGTCCCTATGATGTTTTAGCCATGACTCATGACCTTTGAAATGATGTGATTTTTTTATCAGTCAGTACTTTGTGTTTCGTAATTTTTCTCAGCATTTCCTCTTTAACCCAAGAGTTATTTAGTGGTAAATAGCTCATAGTTTTCTTAGATACATGAGAATTTTTACAGTATCTTTTAGTAATTGATTTAATTTCTAGTCAAATTATATTTAATTTCTAGTCAAATTATCTAGTCAAATTAAATTTCTAGTCAAATTATATCTAGTCAAAGAAAATAGTCTATGTGATGTTGAATCTTTTCTATAAAGAAAATTGTATGTTCTATTTTTATTCTTTTTATAGGTCTTAACTTAAGACATGTATTGATTTTTCTCTGTTAATTTTTTAATATTATCATGTGCTCTTCACCCTGCAAACAAAAAAATACCTTTGCGTGCTCTCCTTTGCCTTTTTTCTTTTGTGTTGCTTGTTTAGGTACCAGTAAATCTCACTAAAGTGTTCACTCAGTCTCACTTCCCATTGCTTCTTCTGGGTTAACTTCTTGCTAGAGTACTTCCTCTGATAGTTCTTTAAAATACGGTCTTTTTGAGGTTAATTTTTTTTTTTTTTTTTTGCTGTACGCGGGCCTCTCACTGTTGTGGCCTCTCCCGTTGTGGAGCACAGGCTCCGGACACACAGGCTCAGCAGCCATGGCTCACGGGCCTAGCCACTCCATGGCATGTGGGATCTTCCTGGACCAGGGCACGAACCCGTGTCCCCTGCATCGGCAGGCGGACTCTCAACCACTGCGCCACCAGGGAAGCCCTGAGGTTAATTTTTAAAGCAGTATGCCTCAGAAGATCTTCACTTCACTCTTGCATTTAAATGCTAACATAGTTGGATATAAAATTGTCATTTTTTTCTTTTAACGTTTTAGCATTATTACTCCATCATCGTCTTGCTGTAGTGTCGTTCCTGGAGCCACAATGTCAGGCTTACTCTTGTTTCTTTGTAGGTGGCCTCCTTTTTTATTGTCCCATGTCCTGGTAGCTTTCCTATTTTTCCCTTTGTTTTTGATCTTGACTTGTGTTCATGCGTTTCCAGTGTTTTTTGCTCTCATTTATCTTGCTTGGCACCTCTTCTTTTTCAGTTACACGTGTCTGACATGCTTCTTGGCGTTTATCCTCCTTATTCTATGAGCTCCTTGGGACTGTGGTTTTGGTTTGGTGTCTCATTAACTTGGGGAAATTCTCAGTTGTTATTGCTTCAGGTGTTTCTTCTGTTCCTTTTTCCTCCTTCTGCTATTCCCGTTATGCATATATTACACCTTTTGTAGTTGTACCACAGTTTTTGGATATTCTGTTCCGTTCTGTCTTTCTTCCCTTTGCTTTTCAGTTTTGGCAGCTTTTCTGTTGACATGTCCTCAAGCTCAGGAAGTCTTTCCTCAGCCACGTCCGGTCTGCCAGTGAGCCCATCAAAGCCGTTCTTCATTTCTGCTACAGTGGTTTTAATCTTAACATTTCTTTTTTATTCTTTCTTATAAATTCCATCTCTGCTTAAATTACCCATCTGTTCTTTCATGACCTCTACTTTGTTCATTAGAGCCCTTAACATGCTAATCATACTTATTCCCAGTTCAGTAATTCCAACATCTCTGCCATATCTGAGTCTGGTTCTGATGCTTCTGTCTCTTCAAACTGTGTTTTTGCCTTTTAGCTTGCCTTGTAATTGACAGCCAGGGATGGTGTCCTGGGTACAAGGCACTGTGGGAATAGGCCATTAGTGATGTGGTGGGGAGGTGTTCTACAGTCCTCGGATTGGTCCTCGGTCTCTAAGTGAGCGTGTGCCCCTGGGCTGAGACTCCACAAGGGCTTCTCAGTTTTCCTCCCCAGTTAGGTGGGACAGGGTGGCTAGAGGGGGCAGGGGCTGGCTATTCCCTTCTCTCAGGTAGGTCAGGCTCTGGCAGAATAGTTTCGCCTGAGGGCAGCCTTGTTAAGGAGCACAGATACCCTGACAGTTCAAAATGAGCTACTGCCAATGGCAGCAGGAGGGGATTTTTCTTTGATCTTCACAGTGATCACCTCGTAGAGCCTCCTAGAGGTAAAACTCACGCAGGTGCGGGGCCTCCCTGGTCTCTGTTCTCTCAGACTTGTCCCCGCCGAGCCTCCAGCAGTTCATCGATTGCAGGTAAGGTTTTCCCCTCCCAGCACTGCTTCCCAAGGCTTCTTACTCCAGTAGGTTGTGAACCTCTGTATCCACTTGTCTGTCTCCAGTCTGTGAGGCAACGGTTTGCCCTGTGACTTTACTTCTCTGATGGGTCGGAGAAGAGTTGTTGATTTTCAGCTTATGCAGCCTTTTCCTTGTTATGGTGGAGTGAGGACTTCCGAGCTCCTTACATGCAGGACTGGAACCCGAAGGGGAACTCATGCTTCTTTATTTTGGGAAATTCCTCATCATGCTCTTTAAATACATTCCTCCTTTATTTTTTTCCTCCCCTTCTGGACTCCTAATATGAATGTTGACGCCATTACTTCTTTATCTCTTCATTTGGTTTTTTGAAGAGACCTATCCTTAACATTGTTTGTTGAGTGCTTACAGGCAGACCTCAGAGATGTTTCGGGTTCAGTTCCAGACCACTTCATTAAAGCAAATATTGCAACAGAGAGAGTCACGTGAATATTTTGGTTTCCCAATGCATGTAAAAGTTATGTTTACAGTATAGTGTAGTCTAACAAGTGTGTAATAGTATTATCTCTAAAAATCCAATATATATACCTTAATTAAAAGATCCTGTATTCCTGGGGCTCCCCTGGAGGTGCAGTGGTCAAGAATCCGCCTGCCAATGCAGGGGACACGGGTTCGAGCCGTGGTGCAGGGCTAAGCCTGTGCGCCACAACAACTGAAGCCCGTGTGCCTAGAGCCCGTGCTCCGCAAGAAGAGAAGCCACCGCAGTGAGAAGCCTGCGCACCGCAACAAAGAGTAACCCCTGCCTGCCACAAATAGAGAAAAGCCTTCATGCAGCAACGAAGACCCAATGCAGCCAAAAATAAAAATAAATAAAAGAAATTCTTTTTTAAAAAAGATACTTTATTCCTAAAAAATACTAACCATCATGTGAGCCTTCAGTGAGTTGTAATCTTTTTGCTGGTGGAGAGTCTTGCCTTGATGTTGATGGCTGTGGACTGATCATAGTGACTGTGGCAGTTTCTTAAAATCAGTCAACAGTGAAGTCTGCCTTATTGATTGACCCTTCCTTTCATGAACAATTTCTCTGTAGCATGAAGTGCTGTTGGATAGCATTTTATCCACAGTTAGAACTTCTTTCAAAATTGGAGTCAGTCGTCTTAAACCCTGCAGCTGCTGCTTTGTCAACTAAGTTGCAATATTCTAAGTCCTTTGTTGTCATTTCAGCAGTTTTCACAGCACCTTTACCAGGAGTAGATTCTAGAGTAGTGTTCCAGGCAGAAGCTGAGGATGTTTAAACTGGTGTGGAAGCAAGGGAGAGGAAAGGGGTGTGGACTGTGTGCATCCAGGTCTTTCACAGACCTCACCTTCCCATTTAACCTGATGCTGTTTCATGGGCTCAGGGGCTGCTGTAATCTCTGCTGCATTACAAACCAGCCCAAAGCTTAGTGGCTTAAAACAGTAACTATTGGGCTTCCCTGGTGGCGCAGTGGTTGGGAGTCCGCCTGCCGATGCAGGGGACACGGGTTCGTGTCCCGGTCCGGGAAGATCCCACATGCCGTGGAGCGGCTGGGCCCGTGAGCCATGGCCGCTGAGCCTGCGCGTCCGGAGCCTGTGCTCCTCAACGGGAGAGGCCACAACAGTGAGGGGCCCGTGTACCACACAAACAAAAAAAACAGTAACTATTTAATTCTTCTTCTGAGTCTGTGGGTTGACTGGCTCAGCTGGGTGTTCTTCTCCTTCATGTGCTGAAGGAAGGGGCACCCTGTGGCTCCACTCAGCTGGGAGCTGGGTCCTCCAGAGCCTGTCTCCGTATGGCCGCCAGCCCTTCAGTGGTTGCGCCTGGGCACCGTGGCAGCTGGGCTCTAGGAGGGAGGAAGTGGAAGCCGCCGGCTCCCTTATGGCCTGGGCTCAGAAGTCCCAGAATGTTACTTTATGCCATGTTCTGACTGGTCCAGCCTGTCCCAGGCTCGCCAGATTCCAGGGGAGGGGACATTGGCTCCGCCTTTCCATATGGGGAGACACTTGTACCTTCAGGCACAGGAGGAAGCATTGGGCCATATTTGGAAACTGTATACCACAACTTTGAATTTCACTTTGAAATGCAAAGTCCTGGAAGAATTTCAGAGTTGGCCTTTGAAAGTTTTGGTGTCCGGTTTGGGAAAGTAATCAGAGCAAATTATTAAGGAAAGAATTCTTGCTCTTCTTCCAATAAAGTTATTTTCTATGCTAAGAGCAAGCTGTTTCTACAAAAACAACTCAGGTTTCTAAACTTCATCCAACCCTTGGCAAACCACTTTATAAATGTGCCTTTTAATCTTTCCATCTGAGCTCTTTGCTATAAAACCCTAATTTTCATGTTCTGTTATGACATGACTGAGGGCCCTGGAGCAGCAGTGTCTGGAGAGCAGACGTCTGCAGCCCTTCTGTGGGGACATCCTCTGGAGGAGCAGGACTGCGTCCCCCTTGACCCTCTGGTCGGGCCTCTCCGCTCATGCTGTGTTTTAGGGATGATAATCTGCATCAGTCCTACTTTTGTCAGATTTACTTGGTAGAGACATATTGTAATAGATCCACATACAGATGCAGCAGTGATTGACCCCCACGCCCCTGTGATAACAGAGACCACTCATGAGACAGGAAGCCTAGGTGTGTTACCTCTCCCCCTGATGCTTGGACTGGTGAACATTTGATGAGTGGATTGACTGTGCCTTTATAGACAACATGAAACCTGGAGAGGCTGTAAATCCAGGGATCAATTCTGCATTTCACCTGTCTAAATCTCTTTTAAAATCTTTACAAAACTTTAAAAATTTTTAAATTATTTTGCTTTTAAACTATTAAACCGGGATCAGTTTTTCATATCCATTTTTATGTGAAGGTACCTATGAAGTTTGTATTGAACCTTGAGCTTTCCAGTTAAGTCCTGTGGAAAGACTTACTTTCTGACACATAAAAATGCTGTAGGTACTACTTATCTGTGGAAATTAAACCAATCCTTTGAGTAATTTTATTTTTATATAACTAACATGTCTTTCTCATAGACTGCCTTGCCATCCAGGAAAGGATTTCGGCACCAGACCACGAAGTTTTTGTACCGTTTGGTGGGGTCGGAAGATATGGCTGTGGACCAGAGCATTGTCAGCCCTTACACTTCTCGGATCCTAAAGCCTTACATCAGGTATACAGAGAAGAGCTGTGATGTCGAGTATGTCGCGGGGAGTAATGTTTGTGGTTTTCAAGCCCTGTTCCCCCATTGGAGCGAATAAAGACCAAGACCTGTGAGCTGGCATCAGCAAGGACTGAGTCTGTGCTCTGTGTCCATTCTCATCCTTGGCTTGTTTCAACTGTACATTTTTGCAGAAAGGATGGTCCTTTGAAAGAAACATAAAAGGCAAAGATAAGTTAACTCTGTTAGATTTCATTATGATTATCATACTCATTGTTTTGTTTTAAATTTCAAAGTTCTATATATATTTAGTCTGTGAAATGAAAAAATGGGATGATGCCTCAGTCGGGCCTCTGTGCGGGCTGCTGATGAGTCTCCTTGTGTAGGCAGCGCCCTGGACGCCCAGCTGGCCGGAGAGGCCCCAGCACTGGGCTGTGCATGATTGATAGTTGTCTCTGCTGACCACGCTTGCTCTGCAGCCCCCAGTCATGCGGTCCTCCTGGCACAGCCCCGCCCTCCCGGGCAGACGCGGGGAAGCAGCATGCGAGCCTCCTCCAGCTCCTGGTCCCCAGCTGTCCTGGCAGGGTTGGGCCTTCCTCTCCTGGGCTCTGTCCTGTGTCCCAGCACTCAGAGCGTTGAATTAGGATGCTGTTTCTGTTTCCCCATTCTGTTCATCAAGGCTTACCAGCACTAGTAGAGTTCCTGGCAGGTACTGAGGGGTTGGGTCTGACGAATATTGATAGAATGAATTTTAAATTTCATACCAGAAATGTATTGTAGCTGTTAAGTCAGCCGCCATATATAAAGTAGTGCAAATTAAGTTAAAATTTCAAGCAGATCGAAGAGTTTTGTGAATCAAATGGCTGGGAATAATGGGTATTTTTCTTGACTTCAGTTTGTTTATTTTCTGGGTTCTGGAGGCGTGATTATGAAACAAAGCCACCCAAACTGCAGCTGCTGTCCCAGATTCGTTCCCACCTGCACAGGAGTGACCCTCACTGGACACCAGAGCCGGACGCACCTCTTGATTACTGCTATGTCCGGCCAAATCACATCCCGACGATAAACTCCATGTGTCAGGAGTTTTTCTGGCCTGGTATGTTCTCCCCTCCTGAACTAGGCAGATCCATTTTCTGTGTCATTCATTTTAGCAGTTTTTAAAATTAGTGTATGTCGTGTGACCCCCAAAACCTTATATGATTTCATTCAGTTTGTCTCTACTAACATAGAAATATTAAAATATAAACATCTCTTTCTTTCCTAAGGTCAAGAAGAAGCGAACAGTTAAAGTAATAAACAGTGTTTTTGTTTGTTCCTCTTCCCTGTTTGTCTCTGGTTCCAGAATAAATGATTCACCCTCTTTTGCTTCCACATGTGTCTAGATCCCAGGTAATGTCCATCAGTACCACACAGGCTGGTACCTTGGGCGTATTTGGACGCTTGTGATTTTTGCGTAATAATTCTGTGTGTTTATTTAGCTGGTCCTTTTGAGAGTGTTAGCACAGCCAAAAATTGTTTTTATTTATTTATTTTTATTAATTAATTTATATCTGGCTGTGTTGGGTCTTCGTTGCCGCGTACGGGCTGCTCTTCATTGTGGTGCGCGGGCTTCTCATTGCAGTGGCTTCTCTTGTTGCAGAGCACAGGCTCTAGGTGCATGGGCTTCAGTAGTTGTGGCTCGCGGGCTGTAGAGTGCAGGCTCAGTAGTTGTGGCACATGGACTCAGTGGCATGTGGGATCTTCCCGGACCAGGGCTCGAACCCGTGTCCCCTGCATTGGCAGGCAGATTCTTTACCACTGCGCCACCAGAGAAGTCCCAAAAGTTGTTTTTTAAAAAGCCAAATACCCCTTGGGCTTCCCTGGTGGCATAGTGGTTGAGAGCCCGCCTGCCGATGCAGGCGACACGGGTTCGTGCCCCGGTCCGGGAAGATCCCACCTGCTGCGGAGCGGCTAGGCCCATGAGCCAGGGCCGCTGAGCCTGCGCATCCGGAGCCTGTACTCCGCAACGGGAGAGGCCAAAACAGTGAGAGGCCCGCGTACCGCCAAAAAAAAAAAAAAAAGCCAAATACCCCAACCACAGACTTTGAAAATAAGAATAAATCCAATGTGATTCGTGATTTTATCAGCCTTAACATATTGTCTCTGAAGCCATCGATCAAAGGAACACGGTTTCATTGCTAAATATAAACACGTTCTTTGTGGATCTATTTTACTGCACTGCTTTGGAATGTAAAGGAAATAATACGTGTCTTCTAGGAGCTGGATGAGATTTTGTCAGGATGTCACAGTGCACGTGGTGGGGGCTGGGATGGGGCTGAAAGGAGCATTCTGGGAGTGTCTGCTACTTCCTGCCCCTACACTGGGTGCCTTCCAAACGTTAAACATGGAGTTATGTTATATTTTACTCCTTTATTGTAAAATGTGGCATTTGTATTAAAGAGCTTGTCAGTTGTCTGTGTACGGGCGGTCTCGGGATCTTTCCTCAGCCCCCTGGGGTCTGGGTATCTCTCATCTTACCCAAGGCAGATACCGAGGCGGGGCGCTTAGGGATGCGCCAGCTGGCACTCGCAGCCCCGGAGGCTGAGTGCAACACTAGGTGCGTCCATTTCTGAGCTTGTGTGCTCTCTCCTACCCACCCTGTCCTGCTTCTCTTCTTTTAACATATGTACGTAGACCAGGCGATGCTAATTTTGATATTTTCTAAAATTCACTTTTTTATTTTTATGATCTGAATGTGTGGTGTCTATGGTAATGCCTCTGTCTCCAGTATGGGTGTTTTAGCACGCAGATGCAGCTGAAAGCACAGACTGAGTGGCCTGTTGCTCACTAGCCCCCGAGCCTGGGCTGACCCTGCTGGCCTCTCTCCGTAGGTGTTGACCTGTCCGAGTGCCTGCAGTACCCGGACTTCAGCGTCGTCGTCCTCTATAAGAAAGTCATCATTGCCTTTGGCTTCATGGTCCCCGATGTGAAGTACAACGAAGCGTACATTTCATTTCTGTTTGTCCATCCTGAGTGGAGAAGAGCAGGGATTGCGACTTTCATGATTTATCATCTGATTCAGGTATGTTGTCTCTGCTCACTGTCTGCCCACCTGCCTCTAGGTTTCCTTGAAAGGCTTGGAGGAGGAGGAGGCCAGCGCCAGGCGACGCCAGTGAAGAGGAGCCGGTCTGTGTCGCTCACGAGGTTATTAACACCCAGAGAGAAGCCTTCACCCCCTAAAAGAGGGTCACTCCTCAGACCCAGGTTTCAAAGAAATCAGTTTGTGACCATGTGTAGTAAATGAAATGAGGAAAGTACCACAAGTGGGAGCCTAAAGCACTTGTACCGTCCGTATCGTAACTGCTGCTGCTCTTGGAATCACCACCGCGGTGACTCTGAGAAGTGGAAGTGAGAAGTGACTTTTAGTTCTTAAGTATTTTTAAACATTTTAGCCAGACTGTCAGTCAGTGGTATGTGCATTCTGTTAATGCTGCTTTTTTTTAATTTACTGTTGCTGTGAACCTTCTAGGTAATTCATCCTTTGATATATCTGTATCACCTTTGAGGAAAATAGACCATATATTTACATACTAACACCAGAAAAACATGCAAGGATTTTTTTTTTTCCCCAGAATTTATCTGGTAGCTTATTTAGAAACCATTGGGTATGGAGCATTGTGTGTCACGTGGGCAAGATTCTTTTTAAATAGAAGATGGAGATAATTCAGTGTTGTTTTTTTTTTCCAGTTTTTAATGAAACTTGCTCAGTAATTCCCAGATGTTGGTGAGAACCTTGAGAACCCTCTATCGAGGAATTGCATTCTCCTCTCCTCTCCTGGCAGTTAGTGTGAGGCTGTCTCCATTATCCCCGCCACACCCTGCCTTCACCCACCCCGTGCGCAGGGCCGACCTCCCCCTGTCCACCCTCTCCTGGTAGGATGGCCACGGGCTCCTGCCTCCTCCTTCACCAGCAAGGGCCAGTGGATAGGGCAGGGGTGTGATGTTCTGGTAGCACACCCAGTCCTTACTGAGCCTCCCTGGCTGGGAGGAGGAGTGTCCGTCTTTGTATGTGGGTGCCTGGCCCCAGCCAGACCATAAACCCCGGCCCAGACACAGTACCACCCAGACGGTCAGCTGTGCTCGGCGACGGGGCTGCTGGGATTGTGCCAACTTGCAGCGTAAAGAGGACTATCGTCCTTGGTGTGCTTGTCGTTCTTTCTTGTCCTAAAAATGCCTTTGGATGCAGAATGTGAGGGAAGCAGGGAAGAGAAGGTATCTGTCTGCCTTTGACCTGGGATTGTAAAATCTCAGGAACTCATGAAGTCCAGGATCTCAGTGCCTCCTCATGAAAGAGCAAGTTCTGAATTTATGTGACTTTCGGGGTACTTTTTTCTGTGTAGCTAATTAAAGAATCTAAGAACTTGCCTAGACTTGACAGAGCAAGCATCACTCTTTTCCCCTAGGATTAGGCCCATGCTAAATGCAGAAACCTCAGTTCTGAGAAGTTTGGGAGTGATGAGAGAGTGTCTTCGGGATTCAGAATGTCTGTATAAGGTATTCAAGTTGTATAATTAAACAGAAGTCTTAATATTTCATATCTGGCTACATAATTTAACATCTAGAAGGTCTAGGCAGGGAATTTTTACGATTCCCTTGTAGGATGACATCTTGTTTTTAAAAGCAGAATGTCTCCTCTTGTCCTCTCTTTCTTCAAGATTGTTGTGATGTTGGTATTGATATGCTTGATGTATTTAAATGCAATTGAATATAAAACAATTGACAGTGAAATATCCCTGTTGGCTCTTTGCTCCAAAGAGAAAAAGAACACACCCAGCTTACCATCTGTTTCCTTGGCCTTGAACGTTTCGGCGCAGTGTTTTGGTGGCGGCAGAGACGGGTCAGGTTTCCTGCTGTTGCTGGTGCTGCAGTGTCTCAGCTTCAGGCCCCAGTGTCTCTGGTTTCTGTAACTGGCTGCCTACACTTAAAAGTTACTTCACCCACTCATTTTCCCTCCGGCTTTTTCATTTTCACCTTGTGTTTTTCCACTCTTTCGGCAGACCTGCATGGGCAAGGACGTAACCCTTCACGTCTCAGCGAGCAACCCTGCTATGCTGCTCTACCAGAAGTTTGGATTCAAGACTGAAGAATATGTTTTAGATTTTTACGATAAATATTACCCCTTGGAGAGCGCGGAGTGTAAACACGCGTTCTTCCTGCGGCTGCGACGCTGATGTGAGTGCACCCCTTCACAGAGGGCACACATGCTCGCAGAGAAGGGCCGTCAGTAGACCCCCAGCAGCAGGTGCTCGCTTCACCGCGGGCTCTGATCTCAGCTGAGCTGAGAGCGGCGTGGGCAGTGGCGTCAGTAGTGGGCACCCCTTCAGCTGAGTCGCTGTCCAGCCCTTTCTGGACAGGCCTTTGCCCACACCTTGGACTCCACAGTCAACTAAGACTGGCAGGTGCACTGTCCTTTGCCCAACAGCCTATTGAGCCAGGAAGGTCCAAACTGATGTTCTTGGGGAGAGAGATTCTGTCCCGTTTAAAGTGTGAGAAATGTGATTGCGGTTAAGGGTTCCTGCGGTGCTTCCTTCAGAGGCACTGTGCTGTCCTGGGGTGGTGAGATGATCACACGGGGGACGCCAGCCCGTCCCAGCCTGGCTGTGCTGTCACTGAAGCCAGGGGGACCCCTCGGGCACTCGCTGACTTTGGTCATGGTGTTTGTGTGTGATGTTGCCTCAGCTGTGCCCCCGTGAGCATCCCCCACCGGGGCCCTGACCTGGGAGGCGGGATCCCGTTCTCCCCTCCTGTGGCCGGAGTAGCTGAGTGGCCTGGCATTTCAGTTGTGCCCCTGGATGGAGGCGAGCGGCGGTGGGAGGGGAGCCGGCCATGGACGGTCCCGTCTTGTCTGCGGAACGAGGCTGTTGGTGGGTTTGTGAGTGTTGGAGCTGGACTGTCAGGTGTTTTTGGATTTAGCAGGAACATTTCCAGAAGTATCCGATGTTCTCAAATAAAAATCTTTCCTTGTGACAACCCATGGCCAGAGCTTCAATCTCATCAGTTTGCTTTCAAACTCTTTTTAATTAAGAGCAGTAGTTCTTATCTTTTGGGGACATGAATCCCTTTGAGAATCCAAAAAAGGCTGAACACTCTAGAAAACTCTGCACATTTCAAAGTTTGCATTGGTATTCCGTGGACCACAGCATCTTTGTTCTGGAGGCTGTGCTTAGAGGGAGCTTGAATCCCCTCGTTCCAGGGAAATGTGTGTCGCCCCTGCAGGAAGAGTCTGCAGCTGTCCTGTCGCTTATCTCTGTTAACCTGGCTGGGATCTGGGCTCCCTTTCCCCTCTCCCGCATGAGGCCCCAGGCTGGACACGCCGAGTCACTCAGGTGCCAGGATCAAAGCAGCGATGGTCAGCCTCCAAAAAGGAGTCTTCTGGGCTCCTCACCCTCTCCCCTTCCACAGGGTCAAAATCAGCACTTCCCAACCTGACCCTGCGGGGACCCCCAACAGGCTGGGAGGGATCGGCTGTCACCTGCCGCCTGCTTGGCCTTTAAGGTTTAGGTTCTTAAGATTACAGGTATGTTATATTCTACTATCTGAGTGTGTCTGTTTTATGGCTAAAGTGATGGATTTTTTCACCCCAGAGCTCGAGGAAGAGCTGACACGCGTGGGAGACGGGCGGTTTGAGCCCCGGCCCGTACGTGCCCCCGGGTGTGTGTGTGTCCATGGACCTGCCCTCTCATACTTTCCTCCGCAGTGAAACTCCAGGGCTTCAAGACAGACCGACCTGCACTCTGAGTGACACCTTATAGTTCCTGTCATTTTGAGAGAGAACTTCCAGGTGAGGGTGAGTGGCGGCTGAAAAGCAGATATACTGCTCGTATGTTCACGTTTGGCCAAAATGTCTAGTATTCTAGTTAAAGTGAATGTGGCTAAAGGCTACATTAAATCAAAGGTATGTCTAGCAAAAGGCAGTGGGCTCCAAGTGGGATGGAAAGCAAAGGCCTGATCTCAGAGGGTATCAGGAAAAACAAGAATTGCTGGCAACTGGGGCCTCTGGGGCGTAAGCCTGAGGCGGGGCCCCCTGGCTGTGCCACTGGCTGCCCTGAGCAGCACGCAGCACCCAGCCTGGTGGGCTCGGGGGTGGGCATCGTTGAGTAGACAAGGTACAAGGTGCTAGGAGTAGGAAAAACGTCAGCCCTGTTCCTGAGCTCTGAATTCTCCCAGCAACTCCATGAGGTGGTCGTGCCGTTGCCTCAATTTTAGGGAAGAGAAAGTGGGCTTGAGAGGATGAGTAAGTCCATGCCAGGGCACACAGACAGAAAGCAGAGGACAGGACCCCAGTCCTGGCGCCGGCCCCTCCCTGCCTGCGGGGTGTGTGACGTTGGGGAGGAACTCTCCCCGGGGCCTAAAGCCCCTGGACCCTGACAGGCGGCCTGGATTCAGAGCTGATTCGCTTCCCACTCTGACCTTCCATGTTTTCCTTGCTGGGCTCCCAGGTCAGGGTCTGTGTTTGTGTGCAAAGGCAGGTGTGTGTGAGTGTGAATGTTTTTTGGGGGGAGGGGCCTGAAACTTCATCAGACGTTCAGAGGCGTGTGTGAGCCAAAAAGCAGTAACTAGTCCTGTTCAGACTTGAGGGAAGACCTTTCTGGAGCCAGCTGGGTGGTTGGAACAAAGGTTCAAAAGGAATGACTCACCAAACAGTATCTTAGAAATGTTTTATTTTAATTTTGATATAATTTCAGTCTTGGCAGAGAAGTTACAAAAGAGTACAGAGTTCCCAGGTACCCTTCATCCCAGTTCCCTAAATGTTAACATTTCACACCTTTGTGCCCCCTGTACACATACATGTGTGTGCATATGCACACTTTTTTCTGAACCATTTAAAAGTAAGTTGCAGATACTGTGCCCCCTTTACCCTTAATAAAAGCTAGGAATGTTCTTACCTAACTGCTGTACAGTGACAAAATCAGGGAAGTTAACCTTGATCTCTTGCTGTTAATGTACAGACCTAATTCACATTTCACTGATTGTCCTAATACTGCCCTTTATAGCAAAAGAAGATCAAGATTGCATGTCACATTCAGCTGTCAGGCTCCTTTTGTCTCCTGTGATCAGGAACCGTCCCCAAGTCTTTGTGAATGTGGACATTTCTGAAGCGTCCTGGCTAGTTGGTTTGCACAGTGTCCCAGGATTTGGGGGCATCTGCTCTTTGCTCCTGCTCAGGTTCTGTAGGCACTCGGGCAGGAATACCATGGACATAAGTCCCGTTTCTGGCAAGGTTAACTTTTAGTTAAGGCAGGCAGGGTTCACTTCGCAAGTACGTGTCTTATGGAGAGGTTCACTGAGGATATGTCAGTACCCTGCTACTCAGACTTTGCACCCCTGGTCTTAGTATCCAGACAATGCGTCGTAGCCTTCTAGGTTCATATCTCCTTGAGGAAGCGGCTTTTAGAGTGGGTTCCGCAGTGGCCTGAGCTTAAGTGAGGGCCTGTCTGCCACCCTTCAGTAAGATGCTGGCAAGAGCTCCTGCCTCCCCAGGGGCACAGCAGGGTGTCCTGGGCAGGTGGGCCGGGCACTCAGTGTTACAGGTGGTGCTTCTCAACACTCACCAGGACTTCTCTGGTGACCAAGAGGCCAAAGGATGTCTGTGTTACCTAGTGCTATGTAAGGAACCACCACAAACTCTAGCCACTTAACACCATAGCAGTTTCTTTCCTCTTGGGATTCTGAGCGTTTTCTGGCTGGTTCTGTCCATGTGGTGCCGGCTGGGGCACTGGGGCAGCCCGTGTCATCTGGGAGCTCAGCTGGGGTGCTGGCCGGGGGGCTTCAGTTCTCTTCCCGCCTCCCCGTGGGACTGCTTACACCGCCTCATGGCGAGGCAGCTGGGTTCCAAGAAGGAACATTCTTCCAGCTTTCCAGGAAGACAGACCCTACTGCAAGTGCTTCTCAAGCCTCTGCTTGCATCGTGCTTACTGCTGACCCATCAGCCAGAGCCAGTGACGTGGCCGAACTCCTAGACCACGCCGGAGGGAGCGCTTCACAAGGACAAATACTGGGATATGTGGTTCCCGAGGGGAGGGGGGTGGCAAGCACCAAAGTATAGTCAACCACAAGGGTCATTATGGAAAAGCCTGTGAAGTTGTGACACCCAGAGGGCAGCTGCCCAGCTTGGAATTGTTCCCCTTTGGGGCAACTGGGTGGGCTGTAGCTAGTGGACACCTCATCCATGCTAGGAAGGCAGTGAGGGCGTTCCTCGTGGCCAGAGTGCATGCAGGAGCTCTAGGTGGCCACGGTTTTTTGTTTTTTATTTTGTTTGTGGGCCAGTCTAGAGAACAGGAAGGGTTGAGACAGTTTCAGATAGATTTCTGGTGAGGCCTCTCCCTGAGGCTGGCTGAGGCTCCCCCTCAGGATTGGGGAAGGCTTCCCCTTACATCCATCCCATTTTATAGTAAATCATCCCGCCTTCTTTTTAAAGTTTTATGGAGGTGTAATTTGCATACTATAAAATTCACCAATTTTAAGTGTACAATTCAGTGGTTTTTAGTAGATTTATGGAGTTATCACTCAATCCAGTTGTAGAACATGGGGCCAGAGAGGCCCCTGGTGCTCATTTGCAGTCAGTCCCCACTCCTGCCCCAGCCCAGACGACCACCAGTCTGTTTTCTGTCCCTATAGATTTGCCTTTTCTAGACGTTACATGTCAAATGACCCTTTTTGCTTTACTACACGTTGGCTTGTTACCAGCTACCAGAGAGGCTTTTCTAACCCAGCATAGCCCATTGCTTTAGATATTTTGGTATAAATCCTACAAGGCCTTTTGTCTTATGCACATACATATGCCCTTGCATGTGTCATTTTTTTTCATATACTAGTTTTTAAAATGAACTGTGATCATATTGTATATCTTGTTCTATAAGATACACGACTTTTGGGGTTTTTTTTTTTTAGGTGATCACAGATAACATTCCACATTGTCATATGTTCTAAAAAATCATATATGATAGAATTATATTTTGTTATAGGCATGTACCATAGTTTAACAAATACCCCTGTTTCCAAATAATGCAATCATACCAACAGGCTAAAGAATAAAAATCACATGGTCATATCACATGATACATGACAGAATCCAATACCCATTCATGATAAAAATTCTTAGCAAAGTAGGAATACAGGGGAACTTCCTCAACTTGATAAAGGACTTATGCAAAAAACCTACACCTAAACATCATACTTAACGGTGAGAAACTAGAATACTTAGAAACCAGAAGCCCTCCAGCTAAGCTGGAACAAGACAAGGGTGTCCTCTCTCACCACTCCTTTTAACATCGTACTAGCTAATGGAAGTTCTGGCTAATGCAAGAAAATGAAATAAAAGGTATACAGATAGGGAAGTTTGATATAAAACTGTTTGTATGCAGATGACATGGTTGTCTGTGTAGAGAATCTGAAAGAATTGATAAAAAGTTGACCCCAGGGCTTCCCTGGTGGCACAGTGGTTGAGAGTCTGCCTGCCGATGCAGGGGACACAGGTTCGTGCCCTGGTCTGGGAAGATCCCACATGCCGCGGAGCGGCTGGGCCCGTGAGCCATGGCCGCTGAGCCTGCGCGTCCGGAGCCTGTGCTCCGCAACGGGAGAGGCCACAACAGTGAGAGCCCCGCGTAACGCAAAAAAAAAAAAAAAGACCCCAAAGTGGAACTAACAGGTGAATAGCAAGATTACAGGATATGGGGTTATTTATACAAAAGTCAGTCACTTTCCTATATGCCAGCAATGAATTAGTGGAATTTGAAATTAAAAACAATACCATTTACATTAGCAGGTATAAATCTAACAAAATATGTACAAGATCTATATGAGGGAAACTACAAAACTCTGATGAAAGAAATCAAAGAACTAAGTAAATGAGGCAGTGTTCCATATTTATGCACAGGAAGACTCAACATTGTCAAGATGTCATTTCTTGCCAGCTTGATCTATAGATTCAAAGCAATTTCAGTCAAAATCCCAGCAAGTTATTGTGTGGATATTGACAAACTGATTTTAAAGTTTATAACCAAAAGACCCAGAAAAGCCAACACAGTATTGAGGGAAAAGAATGAAATTGGAGGACTGACACTACTCAACTTTGAGACATACTCTAAAGCTACAGTAATCAAGACACTGGTATTGGTGGAAGAACAGATAGCTAGATAAATGGAACAGAACAGGGAGCCCGGAAATAGACTTGCATAAATATAGCCAACTGATCTTTGACAATGAAACAAAGGCTATACAGTGGAGAAAACATAATCTTTTCAACCAACAGAAATGAAACAGCTAGGTATCCACATGCAGAAAAAAAAAAAAAGAATCTAGACACAGATCTTACATCCTTCACAAGAATTGACTCAAAATGGATCATATAAAACTGCTAACATAGGAAAAAATCTAAATGACCTAGGGTATGGTGATGACTTTTTAGATACAACATGAAATGTTACCAAACCAAAACTTGGGTCCACTCGCTGGCGTTCAGTAAAGCCAAACAACTGACACCAGGTTGTGGCAAAAGAAAGAGCAGCATTTATTGCAGGGCGTGCTGTACAAGGAATCGGGATAGCTAATGCTCAAAGCACACGAACTCCTCGATGGTTTTCAGCAAAGCATTTTGAGAGGTAAGGTGAGGGAAGGGAGTCCCAGGGTAAGTGATCATCTCTGATTGGCTGATGATGAGGTCACAGGGTGGTGTCACAGGGTGGTGTCACAGGGGTTCACATGATCAGTCTTTAGGCTGTAGTAGGCTTGGGGGGCTATGTACTCATGGTCATCAAGTAGTTAACCTCTTCTATCTAGTGGGGGTTTTGGCATCTGTAGAACAACTCAGGAAATGTGCATCAGGTACTATTATTTGGGTACTTCAGAGAGGAGCTGAAGCAGAGGATGTGGGGGGAGGGGTCTGTCCCAGGGAAGACCCCTTAGGGTCCTGGTTGGTTCTACCAAGGCACAATTCATGAAAGAAAGATTTTCTAAGCTGGACTTCATTAAAATTAAAACTTCTGCTGTGTGAAAGGATACTGTCAAGAAATTAAGAAGACAAGCCACGAACTGAGAGAAAATCTTTGCAAAGCACACATCTGATAAAGGACTGTTATCCAAAATATACAGAGAAGACTTAAAACTCAATAATAAGAAAATGAACAACCTGATTTTTAAACAGGCAAAACCCCTAAACAGACACTTCACCAGAGAAGATACACGGAGAGCAAACAAGCATGTGAAAAAATGCTCCACATCATGTTATCAGGGAAATGCAAATGAAAACAATGAGATGCTACTACACATCTATTAGAATGGCTCAAATCCACCACTCTGACAACACCAAATGCTGATGAGGATGTGAAGCAACAGGAACTCTCCTTCATTGCTGGTGAGAAGGCAAAATGGTACAGCTGCTTTGGAAGGCAGTTTGGCAGTATCTTACAAAAATAGGCGTACATACTCTTATCACATGATCCAACATTCACACTCCTCATATTTACCCAAATGATGTTAAAATGTATGTTTATACACAGACCTGCACATGAACCTTTTTTCATAATTGCCAAAACTTGGAAGCAACCAAGATGTCTTTCAGCAGGTGAATGAATAAACTGGTATGTCCAGAAAACAGAATATTTTTCAGCACTAAAAAGAAACAAGTTATCAAGCATGAAAAAACATGGAGGAACCTTAAATGCATATTACTAAGTGAAATAAGCCAGTCTGGAAAGGCCGCTTGCTGTCTGATTCCAATTATATGACATTCTGGAAAAGATAAAACTGCAGACAGGGAAACGATCAGATCCTGGGGGTTAGGGAGGGAGGGTGGGATTATTAACAGGCAGAACACAGGATTTTTAGGGTGGTGAAAATACTCTGTGTGATAGCATAATGGTATAACGATGGATATACGTCATTATTCATTTGTCCAAACCCATAGTATGCACAACACCAAGGATGAAATGTAAACTATGGAGTTTGGATGACACTGACGTGTCCGTGTAGGTCTCCTGTAACAAAGGTACCACCTTGGTGGGGGATGTGGATAATGGGGGAGGCTGTGTATGGGGGGCAGGGATATTTGCGAAATCTCTGTACTTTCTGCTCAATTTTTCTGTGAACCTAAAAGTGTTCTAAAAAATAAAGTGTTAAAAAAAAAAAGGTACTGCAATTAAAATGGGCAAATGATTTGACTAGACAGTTCTCTGAAGAAGGTATGCAAATAGCCAGTAAGCATATGAAAAGATGCTCAGCATCATTAGTCTTTAGAGAAATTCAAATGATATTCACAGAGCTGGCTAGAATCAAGAAGACATAAAGAATCAGGTGGCTAAGGCTATGCAGAAATCGGGGCCCCCATACATTGCTGGTGAGAATGTAAAATGGTGCAGTCGTGTTGGAAAACAGCCTGGCAGCTTTTCAAAATGTTAAATATAGAATTACCATATGACTCAGCAGTTCCTCTCAGGAGAAATGAAAACATATATCCACACAAAGACTTGTACATGAATATTAATTGCAGCATTATTCACAATAGCCTCCAGGTGGAAACAGCCCAAGTGACCCTCAGCTGATGAATGGATAAACAAATGTGATAGATGCGTACAGTGGAGTACTACCCAGCAATAAAAAGGAGCAAGCACTGATAAATGCTACAACGGGGTTAAACATCACGAATTGAAACATTTCAAAGAAGCCAGACAAAAGAACACATGTTGTATGATTCCTTTTATATGAAATGTCCAGGAAAGGCAAGTTAATAGAGACAGAAACTAGATTAGGGATTACTTACTTGTGTCGCTTCATGTTATATCACAGTCCTTTTTTTCAAGTTGCTAAATGGTTTTCGTGACCATTCTTTAATGGTTCTATTTTCTTATTCTTTTAGTGTTCCTCATTAAGATTCCTGCTTTTATATATAACATTGCAGTGAACACATTGTGCTTAAGGTTTTTTGCCATGGATTGGATTTTTTTCTTCTGGTTAGATCCCAGAAATGGTATTCTTAAGTCAAAAGATGTGAACATTTTCATTGTCACTTTGTCATTGCCAACACTGTCATTAATGTGTTAAGGTACCAGTCTCACCTCAAACTACCAGGATTAATTATTATCACTTGAAGTACTTGTTGGTAATTTTTACATAGGCAGTAATTTGCTATTTAAAAAATTATTAGTGTGGTTGAACATTTTCCATTGTTTGTTTCCTAGTGGCATTCCTTGTTTTATAAGTTGTTTGCATCCTTTGTCTGTTAATCTCCAGGGAGTAGGGAGATCTTGGTGTTTCTCATCATTTATTCATATGAGTTCTTCCCGCAGTTGAAGTGGTGATTCTCAACCCAGTCTAACTGGCTGGTCCCATCTGGGGAATTTGTGGAGAGGGTCCCTCAAAATTCCCCTTCATGTGGTATTAAGGAGGGAGGTGGAGGAGGGGGTAAGAGAAGGGAAGGACCAAGACAGAAACAAAACAACTCAGAGGCAGGTAGGTCCTGGTCCTCAGCCAATCCCGTGTCCTTGTTTCCCCCAGTCCTGGGAGAGCAGGCTGCAGGGAAGAATTGGACATCTGTTCTCTGCCTCTGGGGCCCTTGGCCTGGTTCCCTCGTTTATCTGCTCTCATTAGTCGACGAAGGCCTGGTCTCCCCAGACTGGCCATCCCAGGAGCCCTGCTTCCCTCTTGGGCCCCCCTCCCCAGTCCGACGGCAGACCCCTCTTTCTGCCCACCCAGCCCGGATACCCTTTTGGGCCTTTTGGAAATTTCTGCCCTCTCCTAGTTCTCAGGTCATTTGAATCACTGAGGTGTGTGGCATGGCTGTAAGAAGCTTGGCTTCTGGTCCATTCGGGCCTAAGTCCCGCACCTGCTGCTTGTTGGCTGTGCCTCAGTTCCCTGTTTGCTAAAAACCTGTGATTTGTTGTGAGGAGGACCCGTGAGAACATGAGGAGTACTCGGCAGGCTGCCTGGTAGCTGGGGGCCACGGAACAATGGTGGTTACCCTCAGGGGAGGGGGGAGACCCTAGTTAAAATGAGGGTGTTGCTTAGTGTTTCTCAGCCTCGGCCACAAAATCGCCCACACCTGGGTCCCGCCCTCCGAGAATTTGATGTCGTTGGGCTGGGGTGTGGCTTCCCAGCCCAGGCGATTCTGATGGCCAAGGTTGAGACGCACAGGCTGGGAGGACTAGTCCGGGGGGGATCTGCCCGTCATCTCCCGCCGCCACCCCGGGCCTCCCAAGGGGAGGCTCCTCATCTCACTTTCCGAAATGCATCCCTTCTCCAAGCCCGAAGGCCTACCTGAGCTTCTGGTAACTGACCTTCCCTGGATGAAGCCAGAGCAGGGCCCACTTCCTCTCCTGACTCGGGGTTTAATTCCATTTTATTGTCGCACCACTTTTTCTTTTGCACATGTTGGTGTTTGTTCTTTTCCTGCTTGCACGTCTGTGGACAGAAAACCAGACTCGTTGTCTTTTGTGACCCTTGGGGCATCTTGGAGGTTCCCCACCGTAAACTAGTGTTTGGGAAAAGTGCATCTTTCTCCCCAAGCTCGTCAGACATCCCCGGGGCTGGAGAGGACAAGGCCGGGGGAGTGAGGCAGGCTGTGCACGTGGGCTTGGCAGGATACTTTCGGCTGCAAGTAGGAGAAGCCTCGGCTCAGACTGGCTCAGAGGACCACCAACTGTGGTCTCACCCAGCAGACATCCAGAGGAAGTGCATCCCATGGTCACGCAACCATTAGCGTGTTAACCATTAGCGTGTTAACCATGTGAGCTTGGGCTGGCAGCTTAAACTCAGTGTCCTCGTTTGTGAAAAAGGACCGTTGCCCGTGCAGTGAGTTAACATTAGTAAAGGCCTTACAACGATTCCTCATGTGAAGGAAGTGTTTTGTATGTGTCGGCTACTCTACGATCGATCAGTCATTGCTGCGTAACAGATGGGAAATTCTCGGTGGTCCACAGCAATCAGCATTTCTTTCCCGCGCGTCTGCAGGTTGGCAGGGCTTGGCTCGGCCCCTCCCATTCAATCTGTGCATACAGCTCAGGTCTGCCCCACAGGTGTACCCCCTGGGTCCCAGGGAAGCAGTGCAGCAGGTGCTGGAGCGATGCTCTTCACATAATGGTGGCAGTGACACAGGATAGAGGAAGAACACCAGCGTCGGTCGGGAACTGGCACGTTCTCACTCTGCCCCCTTTCATTTGGCCCAAGCAAGTCCCATGTCCCAGGCCAGTTTCAGCAGGGAGGGGAGGTAAATTCTACTCACACCAGTTAGTGGTAGTATCAAGTCACATGTCAAAGGATATGAAGAATTAATAAACAGTGTGTCATCGGTGGATTAGATCAAAGATTGTATTAACATTGTTAAATTCAAAATGTTTTCTCATTTCTCTTGTGATTTCTTCTTTGACCCGTGGGTTATTTAGAAGTGAGTCATTTAGTTTCCATATCTTGGGGGAATGTTTTCATATATCTTCCTGCTACTGATTTCTAGTTTAATTCTCTTATGATCAGAGGACATACTTTGTATCAGTGTTAAATTTCTTAAGCCAAAGGCTATGCTGTGGTGATGTAATAGAACATCTCTTTTCTTAGAAAATACATGCTGCAGTATTTAGTGGTAAATGTCCATGATGCATGTAACTTACCCTCAGATGGATCAGGGAAGAATTCTGTGTGTGTGTGTGTGTGTGTGTGTGTGTGTGTGTGTGTGTGTGTGTAGATTGCAATTAACTGAAGGTGGAACAGGGAACATGCACAAATCATAAAGCTAAAGGGGTAAAATGTTAACAGTAGGTGAATCTGGGCAATGGATATATAGGTATTCTTTGTACTATTTTAATTTTTGCAACTTTTCTGTAAGCTTAAAATGATCTCCGAATAAAAAATAAAAAGAAAGGAAAAGCTAATAGTCTCGCCCCTATTCCACTCCTCCAGGTGTGTATCCTTCCATACGCTTTCCTTACCCACACAAACATGTACTAATATTTATACACTTAGATGGGATTTTTATCATTTTATTAAAATAGGATTATTCTCAGTGCATTAATTATCGTGCAACTTGATTTTCTCTCAACAATACATCGTAACAGTCCTTCTAGGTCAAAAATTTAGGTTTAATCTAGGTTTAATTTACTTTGAAACAGAGGTTTATAAGTACCACAGTTTCTTCAACCATCCCCCTACTGTTGGATATTCCAGCAGTTTCCAGTTTTTTTGTCACCACAAACGAGGCAGCAAAAACCATCCTTGTACATATCACCCACGGTATTGGTGCCCAGTCCGTGACTCACTTCTGGAATTAGAATTTCAGTCAGAGTCAGGTAGCACCACAAACCCTTTGCGATTCATCGTGTTCAAAGCTGTCGCACCGTGGGAGTGAGGCTGGTCTCCAGAGGCCAGCCATCTGCTCACCCTCGTGTCCAGTTGCACGCAAGCCCAGCATTTCCAAGGCGGGCCAGAATGTCCTCTGGAAAGCTTTAAAAAAAAAGAAAAACAGTGCCCCCCCCCCCCCACCACGTTTCTCTTTGGACCTGAAGAGACTGCTGGAACGGTCTGCTGTCTTGTGGCAGGGGCCCCATATCGAGGTGGCCGGGGAGTCCAGCATTTCCACGTGTCAGCCAGACCTGGCACGTCCTGCCTCAGCTAGTTCATGCACCTGCTAATTATATAACTTTAAGAAGGTTTTGCTAGAAATTTCAGGCAGAGCCCAGGCTTCTGTAGGTGGGGCCGAGTGGCTGGTTGGATTCTCGAGTGGAGACAACTTGTAGTTCAGTTGATGTGGCTGAGATTGTAGTTGTGATCTTCACACAGGACAGTGTCCCGCAGCAGGGATGACAGTTAATATCCATGGGATGTTGCCTCGTGCCAGGCAGGGAGCTAAGCACTTTCCATAGAGCATCTCGTTTAACTCCCACTGTGACCCTGAGGTACAAGAGTCGTATAATCCTATCGCATCACTCACCTGCGGCCACAGCAGTTCTGCATGAAACCACCCCAAACCTTAGCGGCCTGAAACAACCACCAGTTATTTGCCTGCGATTCTGTGAGTGAATGATTTAGGCTGGGCTCACATGGACAGTCCTGGCTTCGGCTGGGCTCCCTACTAGGCTTCTGGGAGTTGGCTGGCTGTTGGCTGGAGCGACGGGGATTTTCATCCACGTGGTGTCTCATCCCCCAGCAGGCTAGCCTGGGCGTGTTTACGTGCTGGGGGAAGGGGTGAGAGCGGGAGAAAGAGAGTACCAAGGCTTGCTCAGGTCTAGCCCAGAATCGGCACATCATCACTTTTGCCACATTCTCTTGGCCAAAGCAAATCACACGGTCAGCCCAGATTCAAGAGGTAGCAAAATCACACCACCTCTGGGTGGTTGGAGCTGCAGTCACATTGCACGGGGCATGATACAAGGAGGGGTGAAGGTCTGTGGCCATTTTGGTGGTTTACCTCACCGGCTTTTGCAGGTCAGATGAGTCAGGAACAGAGAGGTTACTTAAATCGCCCGAGCTCACAGAGCCAGCAGATGGCAGGTCCGGACCTGGGCGGGCAGCCAGCAGCGCCGCAGCATCCAGCCCCTCTCCCATCTGCCTGTGTCCATGAAGGCTTCCTGACTGCAGAATCATCTCTCCATCTCTGAAAATCCCCAACACCCAGTCAACCTCAAGGAGAGAATCATCTTCAGAGACCCTTGGCTCCTTGAAGGACAGGCATGTGACAGAAGTTGGAGGAGGTTCTGGACAGATGGCCCGGCAGGTGGTTGGGGGGTTGAGTGGATCGGTGGGTGGATGGCTTGTTGGCAAGTAGATGATGTGAGAGGGCTGAGGACAACTGTCACCTCATCTCCGCTTGGGTTTTTTCTGAAGTGGAGGGGCAGGAAATAAATCTGAGCCTCCAGGTGGACTTTCTTGGGGCCATCAGGCTGAGGGCCTGAGGTGTGGGGTCCACGCTGGGATGAGTTGGCCTTTCCAATCAGAGGTCCTCTGAGCTGGAGACGGTGAGTGCAGAGCCTTCCTTCCTTCAGAGGAGGGAGAGCCCCAAGCGAATTTTACAAGAGAGTCTTCAGTGCCAGGGTTTGGACCGATCATTTCCCAAGTCTCTAGCCCCGTGCAAGGCACCAGGATTCCCAAGAGGACTCTTATCTTCAAGGAGTTTACAGTCTGAGTCCCCTCATAGGGCCCTGGGCAAGGCCAGGGACACAGTCTGCAGGCACAAGTCCTGGCTGATGGCCAAAGAGAAGAGAGCGGCCTTCTCCGTCCCTCTTTGTGGGGTCACCTGGGTGGCTGTGCTGTGGATCCCTCATGTGTGCCCAGGCTGTGTGTCAAGTATCCCAGCCCATCCCAAAGGGGTTTGTGGGAAAGGCCTTGACTCTGCTCTGGAAGCCACCCCCAGCCATCAGCCTGCCAGGTGGGCCAAATGCACTGGTTCATAGTTGGTCATGTCACTGTCCATGACCCTGTTTCCTCCCCATAGAACTCTGAGGAGATGGGATGGGGGCCAAGGAACCCTCCAGCGCCCAGAAGAGGCCTTGGAGAGCAGCAGCCTGAACAGCTGTCTCACCACCTGCCAGCTTCCACCCAGCACCACCAGGCTCTTTTTTTTTTCAAATTTGTGTATTTTATTGGGTCAGCTTGATGACTTTTTTACCTAGTTATATGAGATACCTAGTTGAAGACACCGGCCCTTTCCAGCACTGCAGAAGGTCACTTGTGCTCATCTTTACTTTGCATGGCCACCATTTTTCTGACCTTTAGGTGAGTTTTGCAAGTTCTCAACTCATCCTGCATCCCATGCTTTCCGGAGGTTACGCTCATCGTTAATCTGCACTGGTCTCTCCCCCGAGGGCTCCTTGAGGGCTCCAGCTGCTCTAGCTGGAAAGCCAACACTCGAGAAGCAAGTGTTAATGGAAAGGAGGGTTTGCTTTATTCCAGTTGCCAGCAACGGGGGGAGAAGGCGGACTCCTGTCCAAAGGCCAACTCCCCACTGCCCATCAGTGGGCAAGAGCTTTTGTAGGCAGAGGGAGGGGCCGCATGCAGCACAGCACAGCCAGCTCTGGCAGTCATCTCAACATGTCACCAGTGGTCTGATCAGCGTCACCTTGATTGTTTCAAGCACAGTCCGTCTGCAGTTCCAGGGTCGGTTCGTTGCCATTTCTTTGAGGCCAGTTCTCGGAATTGCGGCCGTTTATGTCATGGCTACAGCCTGGTCATCAGGTAGTTAACTTCTTCAACCTGGTATGGGTTTCAGTATCTATAAGACAGCTCATAGAACATGGCTCAGAATATGATCTATAGCCCTTGAGGAGGAACTAAAGGTCCTTGACTTTGTTTAATGGCTTAACTATTATTATTTTGTCCTGTTTGACTGCTTTCCTTTGTTTCTATATTTTCTCATTTCTCTGATTAAATTTATTCTTTGGCTAAGGTTTTCTACGGACAAGAGGCAGGTGAAGGACATGGTGGGGGGGCGGGTGTAGGGAGGTTGTGTCCTGGAAAAGCCCTATAGGGTCCTGTTCCATTTCAGGAGTGGGTCTTAATCACCTCTGTCCCTGTTTCCCTTCCCTCCAGACTAACACAGAGCAGGGTGCCCAGTGGATGTGCCTTCCATGAAGGCCAGCCTGCCTCTGTACAGCACGGGGTGATGGGTAAGAGCACAAGCTGCCTGCCTTCCAAGCCCTGACGCTCTCACTTACCACTGTGTGACCTTGGGCCAGTTACCTAACCTCTTTGTACCAAACCAGGGAGGATAATTTTACTTGCCTTACAGGATCACTGTGATAATTAAGTGCATCAGTATTTATAAAGCTCTTCCAAATGTCTGGGGCATAGTGAGGCTGTTTAAGTGTTTGTTAAATGAAGACATGAAAAAAAAAGATATTTTCCACCTGAGCAGCTGAAGGCAAGGTCTAGCCCTGTTTTTTGACCACCATCTCCTGAGTCAGGAGTCAGCATATTATAGCCTCCCTGCCACCAGGTCTTGTAAGTAAAGTTTGATTGGCACACAGCCATGCTTTCTGGTTTGTGTGTTGTCTAAGGCTCGTTCACGCTGCGATGGCAGAGTTGAGTAGTTGCAACAGAGACCATTTATCCTCCGGCCTTTTCCAGTGTGAGCTTACTGACCCCTGCCCTGAGTCTTCTAAACCCACCATCAGCCATGGTCTGCTGCAGCTTCAATGCGAACTGCTCTGACGGAAAAAGTGGCTTCTGTGGATGTTGCATGTTTAAATGCCTCAGCTGTCCTCTCTGCGCAAACCCCCTTGACCCCCAAGGGTTTCCTTGGCCTTAATCCTGGTCCTCAAGAGACCCTCAGGAGGCTCAGAGGTGGCCCTTTGTTTGGCTGGTGGGTGGGTTTGAACTATCATCTCTGAGTGGGGACAGGTGAGGAGAGAGGTGCAGACATGCCCTCGGGGATTAAAGTTCCACCCAGAGCGATAGCGGCTCCCTCCTGCCACAAGGGCCACAATCCTGTTTAAGTTAGGCTGTTAAGTGTTGGCCTTAGGGCCAACTCTGGCGAGCTTGCATTCCTCCGGCACTTTCCACCAAGCTTGCCGTTGCAGATTACTCAGGAAGGCGCCAGAGAGTAGATTGTGAGATGCAATTTATTATGTAAATCTGGAGCTAGTCTTCCCAGGCCATGGGTTTACTGGGGCATCGCTCTGGGCCTTGCAGATACTCCCGTTACTCCTGGCAACAGATCCACCTGCCATTCACAAGCTCCATTTCCTGGGTCCTATTGCCAACAGGAAAACAAAACCTAACCAAAAAAACCAGCATGAAGGCAGAACTTACTTGAGGGGAGGCGTGCAGGGGGAAAAGGACAGCAAACCTTAGCATTTCAGTAGGAAAAATTTGCTCAGATATCCCTGGAGGGGTGGGAGTGTACATTGGAGCCACCTTTCGGCAAGGCAAATTGCAGTATATACCAAGAACTTGAAAATAGTCCCAGCCTTTGACCAAATCTACCCTCTGGGAGTCCGCTATCGCCACAACCATGGCGTGTGGCAAACCACCCCCTAACGCAGATTTACAATCATAAACAATTTTCTTGCACACGAGTGTCAAGAGCTGTGAAGGGTCTCAGATGTTATCCTATTTCCAAGTTACCAAGTGAGCTGGACTGTTTCACGGGGGCTGGTAGGAGACGTGAGTCTTCTGGGTCAAAGGTGAGGGGTGGTTTGTCCACCTCAGCCATGGCAATCGCCAGGGCTTCAGCATTTGCCCCAGTTCTTCAAGTTCTGATTCTCACATGGCAGCGCAGTTAGGACAGGGGACACCTGCACACAGTGGGTGACACAAAAACAAACATCGATTCAAGGTGGGTTGTAGACATAAAAGGCAAAACAATAAAACTTCCAGAAGAGCATCTTGAGATAGACAAAGAACATTAGCCATTTGGCCTTGATTCCCAGTCCAGGCGTCTCTTGGCGAGGCCAGGCCAGGCCAGACCACCTCCGGGCCACTGGGTCTGCTCATTCCTCCACACGTTCATTCTTCACAAGTTTTCTGAGAGGCAACCATGGACAAGGCCAACACCCAGCAGTAAAACAAAAAGACAAAAACATTAACCGTGAAGGAAAAATTGATCAATTGGACTTTATTAAGAGTTTATTTCATGTAGCTTGATGGTGTTTCCAACTTTGCTGGTGGGGCACAGGGATTCTGAGTTATTTCAGAAGATGAAGAAAGAGAGAGAGGCCGCTTGAGAAAATTAACAAGGTGATCCTGGCAACACCCTCGGCGGGCCCAGCTTCCTGGCTGCTGTCTAGGGCTCTCCCCTCCACCGCCGTTTGTACAGCGTGAGGGCCTGAGACTTGGCTCTGTTACTTACTGGTCGTTTACTAGCATGTCACCCTGGAGAGTTACTTCACTTGGCATACGGCAGTGATGGGAGATGGAGGGCCGGCACTGGTGCTGGCAGCCACCCCAGCAGAGCCCTGCGCACTGGCTGTTCACATCTGCCAGCAGAAGCCATTGATGGACTCCATGAGCGCAGTGCCACCACCCAGAGGCTGACACAACCATCTGAAAATGGAGTGAGTCAAAATGACTCAGTCTGCAAATGCTTTATTCAAAGCCGAGTTTTTAAACCAAAGCACAAACCATGGCAAGTAGGAATATTCATTCAAAGGAACAAAAAGAAAAGCTCAACCTCTATGTACTTATTTAGAACCACCTACCGATGTAAAAGCAAGACCTAACTCTGCTGTCTACTAGAGGTAAATTGAAGTGTAATCAACCCGCATGGCTGGATGTCCTCACCTGGTGAAGAGTGTCCTCGGGTGGCTGGGTCCTGTCAACTGAAGAACAAGTTATCAAAATAGAGCAGATCTCTCTAAAAGCAGCAGGATTCAAGGGGGAGGGACAAAGACCTTAACAGAGAGTCAAAGATTTGTGCCATTTAAAAAAACTGCCACAGAGGATGAAGCTACCTATCTTACAGGCTGGTGATGAGGATTAGTGTTGAACGTAATTCAGGTATTAGGCACGTGCACGCATAGTCACTAGTACGATTACTATGGCTGTTAAGTAGTGAATGATTTGAATGTACCATCTGGTCAGTTCTTTTAACTGTGACCGTCAGAACTTCAGTATCATGTAGCTTTTCTGCATGAGGCGTCCTGAAGCTGACTGTCTTGGGTCACAAGCAGACTCTGGGCTGAGGACTTGAGTGTTGATGGTTTAATAAGGATGCGCTTCCTGGGAAGACTGGTGTGGGAGTAAGGGAAGCAGAACCGGGAGGGGTAAGCAGCTCTGTGCTTTCAAGTTAAGTCCTGTGGCTGCATCCTGGGGGCTCAGGAGTGTAAGTTATGCCTCGGAGTTTCCCTGACCTGAGACAAAGGAATTCTGGCATCCTCCAGACGTTGTCTGGAGGGCTGCGCTCAGGGGAGAGTATTAACTCCCAGATGCTTCTACCAACACTTTACCAGCTTTTTACCAAGAACACTGCTCTATTGAAGAGTATCACTGTGAATCATGGAAGCACATTCAAGGGGTGATAGCCAAACACTTAAAGGGTTGCAGAGGGGTCTGGGCAGAGCCCTGACAGGCTCTATTACGCTTACTAACCCCTATTAGGCTGAAGAGACATCAGCAAAGGGTCTCCTTTCATGCTGGTTAGGAAAGGAACCAACATCTGTTCAAAGGCCACCATGTGTGAGGCCCCACAAGAGAGCATTTAAAAAACATTGAAATCGGGGGCTTCCCTGGTGGCACAGTGGTTAAGAATCCGCCTGCCAATGCAGGGGACACAGGTTCGAGCCCTGGTCCGGGAAGGTCGCACATGCTGCAGAGCAACTGAGCCTGTGTGGCACAACTACTGAGCCTGTGCTCTAGAGCCCATGAGCCACAACTACTGAGCCCGTGTGCCACAACTACTGAAGCCTGCGCACCTAGAACCCATGCTCCACAACAAGAGAAGCCATTGCAGTGAGAAGCATGCACACCACAACGAAGAGTAGCACCTGCTCGCCGCAACTAGAGAAAGCCTGTGTGCAGCAACAAAGACCCAACGCAGCCAAAAATAAATAAATAAATTTATTTTAAATTATAGAGAGGTAAAGAAACACAAGAATTCTACTCCTTAAAAAAAGAAAAAAATGGGCTTCTCTGGTGGTGCAGTGGTTGAGGGTCCGCCTGCCGATGCAGGGGACACGGGTTCGTGCCCCGGTCCAGGAGGATCCCACATGCCACAGAGCGGCTGGGCCCGTGAGCCATGGCCGCTGAGCCTGCGCGTCCAGAGCCTGTGCTCCGCAATGGGAGAGGCCACGACAGTGAGAGGCCCGTGTACCGCAAAAAAAAAAAATAAAAAAATAAATACTTCCTTTGCAACGACCTCTCTCAATGTTGGGAAAATAGTATCTATACCAAAAGCCTCAGGTTTAAGTCAATTCTAAACCTGGCCTAGGAATTCCTGTCATTGCTATGGGACTTCCTATCAGTCAACAGGGACACAAAAAAAACAGTTTCAGGAACCTGGAAAGCAGAAAGCAGGTGGTGTCTCTGCATCAGCCTGGTTTTATGCCCTCTCTGAGCCCAAGGCTGACTCATGAAGAGGGTTCTTGAACCTCAGTCTTCTGTTTTATAATCTGCTTTGCTTTTTCGTGAACACCCCTGGCTTCTCTGCTGGTCCCCACGGAAATCATGCCCAGGGGTGCCCTGTCTCATGCTGGGACAAGTTGACAGTGCATGGAGGCAGAGCCGCAGGCTGAGGAGCCTCGGGACTGGGATTAAACCAGCCTCTCACTTCTTCACCCCTGCCTGCAAAATAAGAAAACCTCTGAGTTGAAGGGTGGCAGGTCCCCACTGAGGGTGATGATTCTTGAGTCACCTATGTTTTTCTTGGCTGGAGGCCAGAGCCAACATAACCCAGGGAACGTTTGCAGAGAAAAATCCTTATGTTTGCTTACTTTGCTTTCTTGCTCTTTCTCGTCAAAATTTAAACAGTGCTGAGGCTGAGAATGAGCAGATTCAGGAAAAAATGGCAACAATAACAACCTGGAAAGTGAGCTGGCGAGGCCTGTTGGCTGGGCCGGCAGACTCAGAGGCCCTCCGGAGGTGGTGACTTTTTGACTTTCATTTGAATCCCTGCCATGTTCTGCCATCTTTTCCCTTACCTTTCCCATCCTGGGTTCTGCGATTAAGGTCCAGAATTGAGTGCTGTTCAGAGCACAAGACCTGGGGTGAACAGAGATGCAATGCAACCATCTTCTCCAGTGTCCTAAGGAAGAGAAACCCAAATTCAGCCAAGTGGATAAGTCTTCTGAGGCTAAGAAAGAAAAATGCATGTGTGGAGCTTGCATTCTCAGAGATATTGTTATGACCTACTATGTGCCACGTACTGTTCTAGAAATTACTTAAATGAACAAAATCACGGTATCTAAACTAATTACAGAGTTTCTAAATGGTAGTGATATAGAGGTCTGGGATATTATTTTAGTCCTATCATGCAGATATCAATAATTATATTTTGTTTTATTCATGATTAGATAGCAATATCATTTATGCTTCTATTCTAGGACTAGGACAGGGAAAATGCAAGATGAGCCTGAAGTATCTTTTTTTTTTTACTTGAAGTATTGTTGATTTACAATATTATCTGTTTCAGGTGTACAGCATAGTGATTCACAGTTTTTAAAGGTTATACTCCATTTATAGTTATTATAAAATATTGGCTATATTCCCTGTTCTGTGCAATATATCCTTGTAGCTTATTTATTTTATACATAATAGTTTGGACCTCATAATCCCCGATCCCTATCTTGCCCCTCCCCCTTCTCTTCCCCACTGGTAACCACTAGTTTGTTCTCTACATCTGTGAGTCTGTTTCTTTTTTGTTATATTCACTAGTTTGTTTTATTTTTTAGATTCCAAGTATAAGTGATATCATACAGTATTTGTCTTTCTCTGTCTGACTTATTTCACTTAGCATAATATCTTCCAAGTCCCTCCATGCTGCTGCAAATGGCAATATTTCATTCTTTTTTTGTGGCTGAGTAGTATTCTATTGTATGTATACACCACATCTTCTTTATCCATTCATCTGTCAACGGACACTTAGGTTGCTTCCATATGTTGGCAATTGTCAATAGTGCTGCTATGAAGAGCCTGAAGCATCTTGTGGTGTGAGTAAGTAAGGAAGTATTTGAAAAGGGTGGGGATGTGTCAGTGGCTGACAGAGATCCTAATGGCCAAAGCTGGAACAATTGAAGCAATGAAATAAATAACAATAATGTTGGATTATAACCCATAGAATAAAAAAATCTGTAAGCACATATTGATATAAGTAAATAAAATTTAAAGAATCAGTCAATAAATAAGGGAGAAAGGACAGCTCTTCCTTATAGGAGAATTCTAATTAATAAATGTAGAAATAAAAAGGGAAACAGAAAATCTCCTTGAGAAAACAAATCTAATGTCAGATTCACTGATGAATCCTAAAGTAGTCAGCAAAAGTTTGAGGAAAAACAGGATATTTGCAATCTCAAGTATCTCCCCCAAGATATTTATTAATTACAAAGAGAAAAACAGTAACTTTATGGTATACAAATCCAGGACACAGCACCATAACTAAGTGACCAAAGGCAACATCACTATAAAAAGATATGTCAACACATTTCTCCCCTGACAGGATACACTGAGGAGGGCACAGTGCCTCAGGGTTCCTGCCCAAACACTTCACCTGCATCTGATGCTGAGACAAACCCAAACTGAGGGATATTCTACTATATCACTGACCAGTACTTTTTAATAATGCCCAAGTCATGAAAGACAAGGGAAGGGACTTCCCTGATGGCGCAGTGGTTAAGAATCCACCCACCAATGCAAGGGACACGGGTTTGATCCCTGGTCCGGGAAGATCCCACATGCTGCGGAGCAACTAAGCCCATGCGCCACAATTACTGAGCCTGCGCACTAGAGCCTGCAAGCCACAACTACTGAGCCCGTGCACCACAACTACTGAAGACTGCGTGCCTAGAGCCGGTGCTCCACAACAAGAGAAGCCACTGCAGTGAGAAGCCCGTGCACCACAACGAAGAGTAGCCCCTGCTTGCTGCAACTAGAGAAAGCCCACGCGCAGCAACGAAGACCCAACGCAGCCAAAAATAAATTTTAAAAAAAGACAAGGGAAGACAGGAACGGTCACAGATTCAAGGAGATTAAGGATATGTGACATCCAAATGCAGTAGTGGGAAAACTGCTGAAGTCCAAATAAAGTCTGCAGATTGGTTAATAGTATTGTACCCATGACAACTTCTTAATTTTATATGGTTACGTTAGATAGTAACATTAGGAGAATCTGGGTAAAGGGTAAGTAATAAACTTTTCTCTAAGTCTAAAAAAATTTGTTAAAGGACAGAATACATTTGAAAGTAGGTCTATTTTATGTCTCATAGAAAAAGATTTAGCGGGAATTCCCCGGCAGTCCAGTGGTTAGGACTCCATGCTTGCACTGCACGGGGCATGGGTTCCATCCCTAGTCGGGGAACTAAGATCCCTCAAGCCACGCATCATGGCCAAAAAAAAAAAGAAAAAGACAACAGAGAGAAAGGTTTACCTTTAGGTTCAGAATGGTCTGGTTTTACAAAGCACCTGTTTATCATGGACTTAGGGTCGTTGAGAGAGGCAAACTTGTGTGTCTGTGGAGAAAGCGCCAAAAACCAACTGTCAGGGTAGCTGAGACTTTCCTTCTTGCTTTGCCCCTTGCTGACTTGGCATTTCCAGGTCGTTTTGGTTTTCCAGATTTGTACAAATGAACCCCTGGCTCAAAAGTATTACAAATGATTACAATTCTTTGCATGAGGTAATGTGGCTTATACAGTACCTTGTTCTTAAAAAAAAAAGGCCGTACAGAAACCACTTGGTGTGCATTTTGTTTAGCCGAAATCAGATGTCATGTTGACCCTATAATTTCTGGCCTCACATTGGCGCATTGAAGCCCTCAGACCACATCCAGAAAGGCCACATCCCTCAACACAATGCTTCCGTTACGTGGACCCAACTGATGGAAAGGAAAATAGAGAGCAAGGGAGTTTTCCCTACTAACTAAACAGTTAGGCCCTTCTGAGAGAAAAACATCAAATTTCAAGTAACCAGAAAGTTTCACAGGTCATTGTGGTTATGAAAATCACTGCAGCCAACAGTTAGCAGAAAATTTGGATGGTGCCTTTTGTACCATCAATGAAACAACTGAAAAGAGTGGAGTATTCCCCTTTTCTACCTTTTGTAAACTTTTCAAAGAGACATTTATTTTTAAGGAAATTGTGTTTTTAACAAAGGCTCTGTGTGTTCTTTATTGGTCTATGAATAATCACACTGGTCAAGTAGGGAAAAAGTGGCTCCAGGCAGGGCCACCACGAACAGTTGTGCATGTTGTGTACTGCAAAAAAAAAAAAAAGGCACCCCGATGAAAGGCTAGTGAGGCTGAAACCCATCCTTCTCTCTGCCCTCCAAGCTGCATGCCTGTAAGGTGACATCTACCCAGAGGAACGGTTGCCTTATTCTAATTACACAAAGGTGCTGAGCAGGCTAGTGTTGGCTCTAGCAGTAGGTGTGGTATGACCGGTGTGGGGAGCAGATTGGGAAATGCAAGTTTGGTGTGGCAGGAGGAATTTTGATGATCTATGACTAGATCTTAACTATTTTACTGTTTTATGGCAAATATTTCTTTCTAAACCCAGTGTTTTTATTGAAAAGGTAAGACTCTCTGCTATCCCAGAAACCTACCATATTCCTTACATAGCCTTCAGAAATTTCCTACACACACACACATACACACATACAAATTTACACAAATGACAGCTTATTATTATATCCTTTGTTTTTTCTTTTTTAAAATTTATTTATTTATTTTTGGCTGCGTTGGGTCTTCGTTGCTGCGAGCGGGGGTTGCTGTTTGTTGCAGTGCACGGGCTTCTCATTGTGGTGGCTTCTCTTGTTGTGGAGCATGGGCTCTAGGCGCCCGGGCTCAGTAGTTGTGGCTCGCGGGCTCTAGAGTGCAGGCTCAGTAGTCATGGCACACGGGCTTAGTTGCTCCGCAGCATGTGGGATCTTCCCAGACCAGGGCTCGAACCTGTGTCCCCTGCATTGGTAGGTGGATTCTTAACCACTGTGCCACCAGGGAAGTCCTCCTTTGCTTTTTAAAAATATTAAATAATATTCTTTTTATTATTCTGATAAAATATACATAATATAAAATTTTAACCATTTTTAAGTGTACAGTTCAGTGGCCTTAAGTACATTCACATTGTTGTACAGCCATAACCACTATTTTTTTTTGGCCACGCTGCAAGCCTTGTGGGATCTTAGTTCCCCGACCAGGGATTGAACCTGGGCCCCTGCAGTAAAAACACCAAGTCCTAACCACTGGACCACCAGGGAATTCCCATAACCACTATTTATGTTCAGAATTCTTTCGTCACCCCAAACTGAAACTCTGTACCCATTAAACAGTAACTCCCTATACTCCTTCCCCCCAGCCCCTGGCAACCACCATTCTACTTTGTGTCTCTATGAATTTGACTATTTCAGGTACCTCATATAAGTGAAATCATACAATATTTGTCCTTCTTCATCTGTCTTATTTCACTTCAAATAATGTCTTCAAGTTTCATTCAAATAATGTCTTCTATATTATAGTGTATATTAGAACGTCATTTCTTTTTCAGGCTGAATAATATTCCATTTTATGTATATACCACATCTTGTTTATCCATTCATCTGTCAATGGACACTTGGTTTGCTTTCAACCTTTTGGCTACTGTGGATAATACTGCTACAAACTTGGGTGGACAGAAATCTCTCCAACACCCTGTTTTAGTTCTTTTGGATATATACCCAGAAGTGGAATTGTTGAATCATACAGTAATTTTATTTTTAAGTTTTTGAGGAACCACCATACTGTTTTCCAGAACAGCTGCACCATTTTACATTCCCACCAACAGTGCCCAAGTGTACCAATTTCTCCACATCCTCACCAACACTTATTATTTTCTGTTTTTTGGTAGTAGTCATCCTTATTGGTGTGGAGTTGTATTTCATTGTAGTTTTGATGTGCATTTCCCTAATGATTAGTGGTGTCAAGCGTTTTTTCTGTGCTTATTGGCCATTTGTGTATCTTCCTTGTTGAAATGTTTTCCCACTACCATTTGTTGAAAAGACTGTCATTCCCCATCGTATGGTGTTGGCACCCTTGTGAAAAATCATTTGACCCTATATATGAGGTTTATTTCTGAGCTGTCTATTTTATTGCAGTGGTCTGTATGTCTGTCTTTATGCCAATATCACATCGTTTGGATTACTGTAGCTTTTGTAGTAAGTTTCAAAACCATAAAATATGAGTCTTCCAACTTTGATTTTTTCCCTCAAGATTGTTTTAGCTATTTGAGGTCCCTTGAGATCCTACATGAATTTAAGGATGGATTTTTCTATTTCTGCAAAAAATGTCATTGGGATTTTGATAGGGATTACATGGACTCAGTAGATCACTTTGGGTAATATGAACATCTTAATGATATTAAGTCTTCCAATCCATGAACATGAAACGTCTTTCCATTTATTTGTGTCTTCTTTAGTTTCTTTCAGCAATGTTTTATACTTTTCAGTATGTAAGTCTTTCACTTAAGACTAAGTTATTTCCTAAGTATTTTACTTTAAACTACTTAAAATACTTAATTCCTAAGTATTTTATTTTTAAAATATTCCTAAGTATTTTATCCTTTTTGATGCTACTGTAAATGAAATCATTCTCTTAATTTCCTTTTCACATTGTTCATTGTTAGTGAATAGAAACACAGCTGATATTTGTGTGCTGATGTTGTATTCTGCTCGCTTACTTTTTTTTTTTTTTTTTTTTTTTGCGGTACGCGGGCCTCTCACCGTTGCAGCCTCTCCCGCTGCGGAGCACAGGCTCCGGACGCGCAGGCTCAGCGGCCATGGCTCACAGGCCCAGCCGCTCCGCGGTATGTGGGATCTTCCCGGACCGGGGCACGAACCCGTGTCCCCTGCATCGGCAGGCGGACTCCCAACCACTGCGCCACCAGGGAAGCCCTCTCTTACTTTTTAAAAAGTATGCATTGGGGCTTTTTCACACATTTAATATTTAGACATACCTCATCATACTCTGGGTAACATTTCATTGGGTGGATATTATAGACCTGAGACCAAAGCGACCTATTTTCATACTTGATCTGAGAATAGTTTTAAAGTAGTACCTACATAATAAACTCTATGTTGCCTCTATAGCCTAAAATACTATCTAGCCCTTTAAGAAAAAGCTTGTCAATCCCCATTCTAGAACATAGTTGGCCAGACTCCGGTTGAAAGGCCATTTGAATTGTTTCCAATTCAATGCTATTATAAACAATTCTCATTTATTGAATTTTGCCCTCAGGTATATCTATCTGTAGGTAAATCCCTGGTAGAGGAAAAATTGCTAGATGAAGAGCTACATGCATTTTAGTTTTTCACAGTTAACATCAAAGGGCCCTAGAGAGCAATCAGAACCATTTACCTCTCCTCAGCAGTGCCTCTTTCCCTGCATGCTTACAATGTGAATTATCCATCTTTTTAATTTTTATTGTCTCCTTGGAATTTCCATTTCTTTGATTGTAAAAATGTTGAGCACCTTTTCATTTATAAATTACCTACTCTTGTCTTTTGTTCCCTTTTCTTTTGGATGTTGGATTATCAATATTTACCAGCTCTTTTTGTTTTTAAATAACAGTTCTTTCAATATTAAGGCAATTGGGCCTTTTGTCGTATGAGTAGCGAATATTTTTTCCAAGTTTGTCATTTTAAAAAACTTCTAAAATAAGTATTTTTCCCTAAATAAACTTTTTTCCTTAGAGTATTAATCTACTTTTTTTTTTTTAACTTTTTAATTTGACTTATTTCTGGCTGTGTTGGGTCTTCGTTGCTGCACACGGGCTTTCTCTAGTTGCGGTGAGCGGGGACTACTCTTCGTTGCAGTGCGCGGGCTTCTCATTGCAGTGGCTTCTCTTGTTGTGGAGTACAGGCTCTAGGCGTGTGGGCTCAGTAGTTGCGGTGCATGGGTTCTAGAGCACAGGCTCAGTAGTTGTGGCCCATGGGCTTAGTGCTCCGCCACATGTGGAATCTTCCCGGACCAGGAGTTGAACCTGTGTTCCCTGCATTGGCAGACGGATTCTTAACCACTGTGCCACCAGGGAAGTCCCAATCTACTTTTTTTTTAAGTATAGTTGATGTACAGTATTATATAAGTTACAGGTGCACAATATAGTGACTCACAATTTTTAAAGCTTATACTCCATTTATAGTTATTATAAAATATTAGCTATATTCCCCATACTATACAATGTATTCTTATAGCTTATTTTATGAATAATAGTTTGTACCTATTAATCTTCTATAAATAAACTTTGTATGTACATAAACGTAGCAGTCTTTTCCTTTATGGCTTCTGGGTTTTATGTCTTATTAAGAAAGAGCTTCCCTACTTGGAGATGGTTTCTTTAAAAAGAAAAACAACCTTAACTTCTCGTACTTTTATGTTTTTAAAAGTACTTTCATCCATCTGGAATTGACTTTGGTTTAAGGAGTAAGGTATGGCTCCAGCTGGCACTCAGCTGTCCCAAAGTCATTTATTGAATAATCTATCTTTTTTTCACCACTTTGAAATGCCACCCTTCCATATGTATTTGGGTCTATTTCTGGGTTCTATTATTTGTCCCACTGATCTAGCTGGTACATTCATATACTATTTCAAGCTCCGTTAATTAAGTACGGTTTTATAATACCTTTTATTATTTAGAAGGAATAGTCTCCCCATATTAACCTTCTTTTGTAGAGTTCTCTTGGCTATTCTTGCATGTTTTACTTTTCATATGAACCTTGGGATCAGCTTGTCTAATTAGAAAGTAGATATTTTCATTGAGATTGCATTTTTAGATAAATTTAGGGAGAAAAAATACAATATCACTTCTTCCTATTCGAAAATAGGGTATGTCTTGCTATTTATTCAGTTGTTTTTTATTCAAGTTTTGCTAGAGCTTTGGCTCATTTAAATTCATTTTAATTGAGTTTATTCCTAGATATTCTATCTTTTGTGGGTATTGTAAGTGGGGTTTTTCCTTTATTGTATTTTCTAACAGGTTCTTTGCACATCAAAAAGCAATTGCTTTTTGTATGTTAAATTTATAATTAGTCACATTACTGAATTTTCTCATTATTTCTACTCATCTTCCAGTTGATTCTCCCGGGTTCCCAGATACACAATCATATCACCTACAAATAACGATACTTTCTCCTAAGAGTTAATTACACATTTACTTTTACTGCAAGATTTTCTTACAGGGCCAGGCAAGGATCTTCCAGTTATCCTGTCCTCGAAGGCTGTGTCTACAGCCGGGACACGCCAGCTCCGGATGCTCTGCTCTCTACCCTCAGCCCCAGTGGCTGATTTCCCACCAGCATAAAACTTAACAGAGAAGAGCTCTAAGCAGAGGAGAGACAGGTTCGAATCTGGAACTAAGAAACTGCCTGGCATCTTCCAGAATGACCCTCCTCTCTGTGCCCTTGAGTAACATTTTCCAAACCTCTGTTGAAAATAAAGATGATTCAGATCACTCAAGTCATACCAGGCCTCAGCTGGGTTGTTCAAATACTGGAATTATTTCAATTCTAAAGGCATGTTTCTAGTTCTTAAAGCTAACTAATCCCAGGCAGGAGTAAAATGGCACAACTGCCTTGGAAACCTGTTTGGCATAATTTCCTAAGGCTTAACACACGTATAGCCTCTGACCCAGCAATTCCACTCCTAAGTTTTTATACTCAGGAGTAGTGAAACCCACATACCTACAGTCATTAATCTTCGACAAAGGAGGCAAGAATATGCAAAGGGAAAAAGACAGCCTCTTCAGCAAGTGGTGTTGGGAAAGCTGGACAAACTCATGTAAATCAATGACGTTAGAACACACCCTCACACCATGTGCAAAAATAAACTCAAAATGGCTTAAAGACTTAAACATAAGACATGACACCATAAAACTCCTAGAAGAGAACACAGGCAAAACGTTCTCTGATGTAAATCGTACCAGGGTTTTCTTACGTCATTCTCCCAAGGCAAAAGAAATAAAAGCAGAAATAAACAAATGGGACTTAACCAAACTTACAAGCTTCTGCACAGCAAAGGAGACCATAAACAAAACAAAAAACAACCTATGGAATGGGAGAAAATAATTTGCAAATGATGGAACTGACAAGGGATTAATCTCCAAAATATACAAATAGCTCATACAATTTAACAGTAAAAAAAACAAACAACCCAATTGAAAAATGGGCAGAAGACCTAAAGAAACATTTCTCCAAAGAAGAAGTACAGACAGCCAACAGGCACATGAAAGGATGCTCAACCTCACTAATCATTAGAGAAATGCAAATCAAAACTACAATGAGGTACCACCTCACACTGGTCAGAATGGGCATCATTAGAAAGTCTACAAATAACAAATGCTGGGAAGGGTGTGGAGAAAAGGGAACCCTCCTATACTGTTGGTGGGAATGTAAGTTGGTGCACCCACTGTGGAAAACAGTATGGAGGTTCTTCAGAAAACTAAAAATCGAATTACCACATGATCCAGCAATTCCACTTCTGGGCGTATAACCAGACAAAACTATAATTAAAAAGGATACATGTACCCCTATGTTCATAGCAGTACTATTCACAATAGCCAAGACATGGAAGCAACCTAAATGTCCATCAACAGATGAATGGATGAAGAAGATGTGGTACATATGTACAATGGAATATTAGCCATTAAAAGAATGAAATAATGCCATTTGCAGCAATATGGATGGACCTAGAGATTATCATACTAAGTGAAGTAAGTCAGACAGAGAAAGACAAATATCATATGATATCACTCATATGTGGAATCTAAAAAATTATACAAATAAACTTTTCTACGAAACAGACACAGACTCAGGGACATAGAGAACAGACTTGTGGATGCCAAGGGGGAGGGGGTTGGGGGAGGGATGGAGTGGGAGGTTGGGGTCAGCAGCTGTAAGCTATTATATATAGAATGGATAAACAACAGGGCCCTACTGTATAACACAGAGAACTATATTCAATATCCTATGATAAACCATAACAGAAAAGAATATTTTAAAAAAGAATGCATATATATGCAACTGAAGCACTTTGCTGTACAGCAGAAATTAATGCAACATTGTAAATCAACTGTACTTGAATTTAAAAAAAGAGAGAACTGAGGGCTTCCCTGGTGGTGCAGTGGTTGAGAGTCCGCCTGCCGATGCAGGGGACACAGGTTCGTGCCCCAGTCCGGGAAGATCCCATATGCCGCGGAGCGGCTAGGCCCATGAGCCACGGCCACTGAGCCTGCACGTCCGGAGCCTGTGCTCGCAACGAGAGAGGCCAAAACAGTGAGAGGCCCGCGTACCACAAAAAAAAATAAAAATAAAAAAAATAAAACTTAATAAAATAAAAAAAAAAAAAGAGAACTGAGAAGCGAATGCATAGAGCCTCCAAAGTCAAAGGCAGGAATGTTCTCAGTATTTTTGTTGGTACCCTCCTCCAACCAAAACCAACTCAAATGTCCATCAACAGAAGGACAGATAAATTGTGTTTTATTCATACAACGTAATCTTTTTTTTTTATTGGAGTATAATTGCTTTACAATGTTGTGTTAGTTTCTGCTGTACAATGAAGTGAATCAGCTCTATGTATACCTCCCTCTTGGACCTCCCTCCCATTACCCCCCATCCCACCCATCTAGGTTGTCACAGAGCACCGAACTGAGCTCCCTGTGCTTTATAGCAGCTTCCTGCTAGCGATCTGTTTTACGCATGGTAGTGTATACATGTCAATCCTAATCTCCCAATTCGTCCCACCCTCCCCTTCCCCCCACTGTGTCCACATGTCGTTCTCTACGTCTGTGTCTCTATTCCTGCAAATAGGTTCATCTGTACCATTTTTCTAGATTCCACATATATGAGTTAATATACGATATTTGTTTTTCTCTTTCTGACTTACTTCACTCTGTATGACAGTCTCTAGGTCCACTCCCATCTCTACAAATGACCCAATTTCATTCTTTTTTATGGCCAAATAATATTTCACTGTATATATGTACCATATCTTCTTTATCCATTCATCTGTCAGTGGGCATTTAGGTTGTTTCCATGTCCTGGCTATTGTAAATAGTGCTGCAATGAACATTGGGGTACATGTATCCTTTTGAATTATGGTTTCCTCAGGGTATATGCCCAGTAGTGGGATTGCTGGGTCGTATGGTAGTTCTACTTTTAGTTTTTTAAGGAACCTCCATACTGTTCTCCATAGTGGTTGTATCAATTTACATAACAGTGCAGGAGGGTTCCCTTTTCTCCACACCCTCTCCAGCATTTGTTGTTTGTAGATTTTTTGATGATGGCCACAACATAATCTTTTGTAGCAAAGAAAATGCCTGAAAGAGACATTCACCATGAGAAAGAACACATTCCTGCTTTACTCACAGCGTGAATGGTTCCTACAAATGCATTGTGAGCCCAGAGGCCAGACCTGGCAGAGTGCACGCTGCAGGTTTTTACTATGAACTACTTTTATGTATCTTCAAAATTCTCCATAATACAGTTTTTTTTTAAGCTGCTCTGAAAAAAACAAAAAGAAAGGAAAGATGTGTAAAGCCATTTAGTAAATTTTCCATCAAAATCACTAAAATAAAGTCTGACAGTTGAAGAAGAAAGAAATGCAAGGAAAACAGTATGTAATGTATTTTACAAAAATGTTAACCCAAAATGTTATTCAAGGAGTTTGTGCCTTACAGAGTAGGGGTGGAGTCATCAATGACCTGAATTGGGCAGAAGAACTCCTGGACGTGCTTATTCATCCTCCTGAGGTTTGCTGGTCACTCACTCTGGGTGGACCGCAGGGACCCGAGCTCTGGGACAGGGGGACTGGGCGTCTAGCCTCTGCCACTCACCTGTGCCCACGCTGCTTACCCTCTTCTGGTTCTAGATCAGCACCCACTTCACTGGGTCGTGAAGAATAGAGAATCACAGACGCAGATGCTCTCATTTCTTGTAGAAAACAAAAAGGGGTATGGGGGCAGATTTGCTTTTGGAATGATGCTCTGAGCAGGCAGGGTGGGCAGATGGTAATTCTTGTAGAGAAGCACACACAGCCCTGAGGTTGGAGTAGTTGAAAGAATGGGCTCGTATGATGGCTCACAGCACTGTCCTTGAAGCCGGAGCCCCGAGACCTGTCTGTGCCGCACATCCTGAATTCAGTATGACCTGGAAGACCTGTGGTGTCAGTTAGTATGTGGGAAGGTTTAGAAGCACACTTGGCCCGAGTGCTCAATGCAGGTGCTCAATGAACCTACTTACAATAATAATGCAGCTGCCCGTTTGTTCTGATAACCCGCGCGCCCCTTAAGGATTTCTGGGCCAGCCTACATTTGCAAAATGATGAGGCGCTGCCATGGGTAGCTTGAGCATCTTTTTGCTAAAGCCATAATTGATCCAGGCTGCACGTAATCAACTTAGCTAGGGACTCGGAATTTTAAAATAGCCAAATAGACCTTTAATAACGCTTTTTTTTTTTGAAAACATCTTTATTGGAGTATAATTGCTTTACAATGGTGTGTTAGTTTCTGCTTTATAACAAAGTGAATCAGCTATACATATACATATATCCCCATATCTCCTCCCTCTTGCATCTCCCTCCCACCCTCCCACCCTCCCTATCCCACCCCTCTAGGTGGTCACAAAGCACCGAGCTGATCTCCCTGTGCTGTGTGGCTGCTTCCCACTAGCTATCTATTTTACATTTGGTAATATATATAAGTCCATGCCACTCTCTCACTTCGTCCCAGCTTAATAACACTTTTATAGTTCACATCCAAGGTCACGTGCCACAGTGACACAAACCTCTGTTTTCCTCTCCTGTGAAATGGGTGCACATCCTCAAGGTGCTAGGCAGGTTAATAGGACTAGATCCTTGTATAAGGGTGAGACTAAGAGGTCCCAGGAAGGCCGTAGCCCCGGGTGACCCCTTTCCTCTCTGGGTTTGCCCCAGACTCTCCTGCTCCTGCCCTTCCTCACCATGAGATGCTGGGTGATTCACCAGCTTCAGTCTGGGAGCAGGCTCTGAGGGTCCTGCCTGTCTTCCCAGACACACGATATCCCAGGTTTCCTTCTGCAGGTCTTGGTGTCTCTGCCAAAGATCCCGGGTGCGGGCTGCAAACTGTGGGAGAGTGGAGCACCCCTGGCTTCTCCCCATGGGGACAGTGAGGGCGTTTGTCACCGAGCAAGCCCTCTGCGCATTTGTTTAGTAGGTGTAGCAATAGAAATGCTCCTCGCCAGCAACTTCTTTGGTATTCTGACTCTGTCATCTCAAGAAAACCTCATCAAGTCATGCCATTTACTCCAAAGCACGGCATCTGTAGAAGCATAATGCCAGGGGACCGGGGGCTCAGCCTGCTCTTTATTTCAAAAACCCTCTGGCAGAGATCATCTGGGCTCAGGATGTCACTCCCTGGTCACGCCCAGATTCTTGTTGGATTTATTAAGTTTTTCGGGGAAAGTTCTTCTCTGTTATTTGCTTGGCAAAGACTTTTTGGCTCCCGTTGGGAGATGATTATAAGAAGCATATGGAAAAGAAGTGGAGACCCCAGTCACATGTGGTCTCCAGAGCTGACCGACAGTTTTCTAGAGGCCCGAGGGACCAGTTAGGGAAAACATGTGGCTGGATTGGGGTGAGTCATTTGCCTAAAGGTATGGACAAGTTGAAAGCAGTGCTGACCATCGCCACAGGGAGTCACAAATGCCCGTACCCTCTGGGTCAGGCAGTAGGGAGTGGGGGGGACTGTGGTGAACTGGAGATTGCTTGTGCCTTCCAGACAGCAACCCTGCCCTCAGGCTGACGTGCCTTGTGGGAATGAGGGCCCAGCTTTGCCAGATCTTTGATTTGTCAAAAGAGGCCAGGAATTTAGAGCTGAGAAATTTCCAGATTCTTCATGTTGAGAACTAATTTTTTCAATTGAAAAGAAGCTCAACATCAATCATCATTAGGGAAATGAAAATCAAACTACAGTGAGATACCACCTCATACCCATTAGGATGGACTATTACTAAAAATAATAATAAAACAAAAAAATAAGTCTTGGTGAGAATGTGGACAAGTTGGAACCCTTGTACAGTGCTGATGAGAATGCCAAACAGTATAGCTGTTGGGGAAAACAGTATGGCTACTCATCAGAAAAATAAAAATAGAATTACCCTATGACCCAGCGATTCCACTTCTGAGTGTATGCTTAAAAGATTTGAAAGCAGGGTCTCAAAGAGATGTCTGTACACTCATGTTCATAGCAGAATTATTCACAATAGCTAAAATGTGGAAGTACCCCAAGTGTCCATTGATGGATGAATGGGCAACTAAAATGTGGTATATTCGTATGACAATATTATTCAGTGTTAAAAAGGTAGGATATTCTGACACATGCCACAACATGGACATTGTCGACATTACGCTACATGAAATAAGCCAATCACAAAAAGACAAATAGTATATCATTCCATTTATATGAGGTACTTAGAGTCCTAAAATTCATAGAAATTCTACAGAAAGTAGAACTGTGGTTGCCAGGGGCAAGGGGAGGGGAGACTGGGGAGTTAGTGTTTAATGGGGACAGAGTTTCAGTTTTACAAGATGAAAAGAGTCCTGGAGATGGATGTTGGAGATAGTTCACAACAACGTGAGTATACTTAATGCCATTGAACTGTACGCTTAAAGTGGTTAAGGTGGTAAATTTTATGTATATTTTCACACAATAAAAGAAAATGGAAAAAGTTGTAAGTACAGCACAAAGAAAACCTGTCTTTGGGCTGGCGGGGCCTGAGGCTGCTGGCTCGTCCCCTCTGCTGCACCTGAGCCTCCACTTCAGCCTGCTCACTGCATCCACTTTCCTGCCAGGCCCAGCTCTGCACCATCTCCGGGGCTGGGTGCACCTGGGTTTCAATCCTGCTCTGCTTCTCACAAGTCATGAGATGTTGGAGTCGTCCCCTAAGGATAGGCCAGGGATTATAAAAGCAGCTTTGTCACTGTGTTTTGTTTCCTACCTGAAGGTCCCTGGGGGCAGTGACCCCAAATGCCTCAGCCCAGGTGCCCTGGGTGATGGCAAAGGTGAGCTCAGCTCCTGGTCATGTGAACTGCTTGCCCACACGCTGACTTGACATGATGCTTAGGAATTACAAGCTCTCTTTAAATCCGTGCTTAACAGTTTAAGAGGAGGGCATATGTGCAGGTGGGCCAAACTAAATGTTGTGAAGAAAAGAGGATGGGAGGGTGTATTAGCAAAACAATTATACATAAATTCCCCTCACAGTTTTCTTATAGAGTTTAAAGTTTTGTTGTTGCCTGTTTTCTCTGAGGGATTCCAACAGACTTGTTTTTTCTGACAGTGTAAAATTTAGTAAAAGTAAACTAGAACTTTTTTGGTAAAAGTACATTTGTGAGTTATATTCTTAAAATACACCATCTTTTCTTGGGCATTTACCAAGGATTTGAAAGCAAGTAAGTTGTACAGGGTCCTTGTCCTCAAGGAGCTTACATTCTAAAGGAAAGACAAAATTAAAAGTACTTTTTTAGCTTCTGGGTAAGGGTTACTAGGGATTGGTGGGTGACCAGCCGGCAGGGATAGGTCAGGGGACCTGTCCTGCTGGACAGAAAGCCTGAGCTGACAGTACAGGGGGACCAGGACTGAGCCAGAGAGCCAATGGGAGGGGGAAATGGAGAAACACAGAGAGGAAGTTCTCGTGTCTGTGATGTGAAACCTAAGACGAGGGCCCAGTATTAAGTGCTGCCTTGACATCTGGTGAAGCCCCCAGAGCCTCAGATGCCCAGACCACAGGTTCCCCTCCCCACCCTGCTCCCCAGGATGAGGTCCCCCACCCAAGCAACCCTCCTTGTCAAGGGGACCAGGCACAGTTCCTGCTTATCCCTGAGGAGCGGGTTTCAGCCTGTGGAGGTGTTCAAACAAGACAACCACACCCTGCCTCTTGAGCCGGAGGTCACCCCGCCCCTTGATACCACCGAGCTCACCGCTGCAAGAAACAGGCTGTTCACTCTGTCCCCAAGCACAGCCCGCGTGGGGCCCTGAGCGGCGCGGGGTCCTCCTCTGCCCCCAGCTGTGAGGATGTATGACAGTCTCCTCTGTCCAGCGCCGTGTGTGTCCTTGGCCATCCCCATGAGCCTAGGACCGGAATCCCCCCTCAGCAGCAGGTGAATAGGAGGCGGTTAAGCAATGCCCAGCAGGATGCACATGGGGAGCCATGAATCAGCATTGCTGGAGGATTCGGTGAGGCTGGAGCAGTGGGATGGCCGCTCAGGAAGTGCGCAGAGGCCAGCTCACGGCCGTTCTAGCACCTTTAACTGGTCATGCGGACCTTTGTGGCAGGCACCTCTGGAGTGTGCGGACCAGGGATGAGGACCAGCCATATGTGAGTGTAAATAGGGGGCTCTGGACAGCACATGGCGGCGTTCGAAGAGGATGAGGCTCCAGGGAGCAAGTCTGATCAGGGGGCTACTGCGGATGTCCGGGTAAGAGACAGTGAGGACCTTAACCAGGACCAGGGTGTGCGGTGGAGGAGGGCGAGCCTTGGCAAGGGTTTATGATGTAGGAAATGTAGTCAGTTTGCCCCACCTGATCAAAAGGCATCAGGTATGTGCTGAATCCATTAGTGAGTGAGTGAGTGTTAAAGGGGCTCTTGCTGGAGCCCAGCAGGACCCCGGGGTAAGGTTGTGCAGGGTGAGAGCTTCCCAAGGGCAGCCAGCCTGCAGATGAGTGAGGGCCGGGGGCCCATCTTGCGCTCCACTAACCTGACATAGTGGGGAAGTGTGTAGGAGGTCGCCAGGAGAGCCGAGACGAAGATAAGACCGCCCCCCCCACCCCCCCCACCCCCCGCACCCCCCCACCCCGCCCAAGAGATGATGTGATCTCATGCTCAAGTGCTGACTCAGGCTGGGCATGCAGAATTCTGAAAAGGCAAACACCATCTCTCTCCATTTTCCTGTGTGAGATGAGTTGGACTTCTTGAAAAAAAAGAAAAAAAAAACCACTTTCATTTCTTCCCTTTGGGTAGGATTAACCTTCAACATGTTGACTCAAGTATGAATTAACTAGTGGATCCAAATGTAGGGGTTTTTTTTTTCCGAGACTAGGGATAAGTCCATAGTCCTCTGGACTGTGATTTCAAGAGAAAATTTAGAAAGATGAGAAACTCAATGAATCAGATGCTAAAGAATTTTATTCTGAAGGTTCTCAACTCTGGCAGCACAGTAGAAATATCTGGGGAGTTCTTAAAAATAGTTAAACCCAGCTCCACACCCAGAGATTGTGATACAGTTTGAGGGGCAGGGCCCTGGCGTCTGTATTTATGTTACCCCCACCAAAGACAGCTGTGGAACGGGTGCCTGCCAGGTTGTTAGCCCAGGTGCCAGTGGAAGAGAAAATGCACGTTGTGAGACCAGCAAGCAACATTTTATATTAAAGGACTTTCACAATCGCTAGCTTTCACGACCTTATTTTACTCACGTTACACTAAATCAGCGCTCAAATTGTTCTCAAACCAAGCACTTAAGATTTAAGTACATGAAATCTTCAAGTTGGAAAAAAAAAACTTTCAAGAAGATTCCACCTTATCGATTCACACTTGAGCACATTGTCAAGCACTGTGGAGGGCTGGTTGTTATCCGGTATTAGTTGGGTTTGGAGAACCAGCAAATAAACAAATTAAAGGCAGTACCTGAAAGATCTGAGGGTTAGGTGGACATCTTACATTCTGATGACAATTTTTGTTTCATCTTCTCCCTGCCCCAAAGTAAACCATAAATCAAGGTTTACAAGGACTTAGAAGATTTTTTTTTTCTAATAAGTCCACAAAAATGTGTGGCAGACTCCATAGGAACCTGCTTTTCATGTGCTCCTGAGTTCAGCTACTGATTCTCCCTGTGGCTTTTAGAAATTTCTTCTCAGTTTTCCCATCAGTGTAATTATTGAAAGGCACCACACCCCATGCATGACACCCACAGCAACACGAGACTCTGCCAATGACTTTCAAAAACATAGAAAAGACACCTTCCCCTCCTCATACATGCTTAAATTCCAAAACAGCGCATTAATTTACATGGTAGTATAGTGAACAGAGAAAATCACAAATTCCCAAGCATAATCTAACTAAAGGGGTATATATATATATACATATATATACATACATATATATATATATGTATATATATATGGGATTAATTATCTATGGCAGATGTCCCCACAGTTTCTCCACTCACAGTGACCTGAGCATCTCAGTAATTTTTTTGTGGCACCCCCTAGACCAACAAGAAAACTCCAAAATCCTGTTATTGAGTTCAAATATAAGTATTCAGTGGCCATTTGAAAAAAATAATACACAATACACATGGCTTGAAAAAATATTTTTTATTTCTTCCTTAAATAAATATCCTGAAACTAATTAAATATTAAGGTACCTGCTGGGCATTCACACTTCTCAAACCTTGGACCCAGATTGGATAAACCACCTTCACTTCCTGTACCACGTTGATCTTCACATGATACTTTTTTTTTAATCACTGAAAACTCAGCTTTACAAATGTATAATGTTATTGAAAGGAATGAGCATGATCTAAGGTTGAAATTGTGAGCAACTTCAAGGTGGTCCCAACCTCTCTGAACCTCGGTTTCTTCACTCCTGGAATGATGATCAAATAAATGCATGCCCACCTTATTTGACATTATTGTTGTGAAAAATGAGTGGGATAAAGTGTAAAAATGGTCTCTAAAAAATGTAAAGCACTATGATAATAGACGTTCATTTCCAGTAATAAATAATAAAGATGGTAACTTGGAACATATCATAACATGAATGGAAGTAAGAAATTAAATACTAAGTATCTTGAAAATTGTTATCATCCTTTAAGTTAAGTGCTAAATCTTAGCACTTAAAGTGTGGTCTGAAGTGTGTTAGACTCTGCTGGGAATGTGTTAGAAGTGCATAATCTCAGCTTCACCCCAGCGTTACTGAATCAAAACAAGGTGTCTTAAAAAAAAAAAAAAGATGTCTAGAGGATTCACCTGCACATTAAAGTTTGGAAAGCAGTGATGTAATTTAACTTCATCATTTTGTATTAGTTAGCTATCACAGTAAAATTACTTGTCCTAACCATAGTGGAGTAGAAACCAACAACAGAAGGAAATCTTGGAGATCTCCAAATGTTTGGAAATTAAATAACACACTTTAAAATAACCCATGGATCAAAGAAAAAATCACAAGGAAAATTAGAAAATATCTTGAAACTGAGTTAAGATTAAAATGCAATATGTCAAAACTTATGGCATGTATCTAAACTAGTGCTTACAGGAAAGTTCATAGCATTAAATGCTTACATTAGAGAAGAAGAAAGGTCTCAAATCAATTACATAAGCTTCCACTTCAGGAACCTAGAAAAAGAAGAGGAAGTCAAACCCACAGTAAGCAGAAGGAAGAATATACAGTAAGTCCCCTACATACGCACCTTCAAGTTACGAACTTTTAAAGATGCGAACGTGTGTTTGTATGTCAAATCACGTACGTTAGTTCACGTGTCTGGCGTACGTTGTCCCACACGTGCATCCTCTGCAAGTGGTTATACTTTTGTGTACTTTACAGTACTGTATAGAGTACAGTATCTTTATTTCAAGCCCAGGATGTCGGGAAGCAAGCGTAAAAGCAGTGGTGATGTAGCTTGTCCTGCTAAGAAGCACCAAGTGATAACAATGGAAACAAAAGTGAAAATAATTGAGAGAGTGGAGCGAGCCAAAAAGATGGCAGACATCACTCATTCTTATGAATTATTCAACCACTGGCACCATTCTAAAGAACAAGGACAAGATCATGGAACATGTGAAGGCTGCTGTGACGATGATGTCGACAATGATATCAAAGAAACGTGAAAAAGTGATGGAGGAGATAGAGAAACTCCTCAATGTGTGGATGCAGGATCAGCATCAGCGTCGAGTCCTGCTCAGCTTAACGCTGATTCAAGAGAAAGCTAAAAGCCTTTATGAAGACTTGAAGAAGTAACATGGTGAAGAATCAGAGGGCACATCTTTTAATGCCAGCCATGGCTGGTTTCATCGGTTCAAGGCTAGAGCCAACATTGACAACATAAAAGTAAGTGGAGAGGCAGCAAGTGCATACATGGTAGCTGCCTGGGAATTTCCTGAAATACTCCGAGAACTTACTGATGATGGTGTGTATTTACCCCAGCGAGTTTTTAACGTCGATGAGACACGACTGTACTGGAAGAGGATGCCAGACCGAAGTTACATCAGTAAGGAGGAAAAGTTGATGCCAGGCTATAAAGCAGCAAAGGATAGGCTAACTCTGTTGTTTGGTGGCAATGCTTCTGGTGATATGAAGCTGAAGGCTCTCTTAGTTTATCACTCAGAGAACCCAAGAGCCCTTTAAAACATAGCCAAGGGCTCTCTTCCTGTTGTGTGGAAGAGTAACCCCAAAGCCTGGGTTACACAGGCCATTTTCCAGGACTGGTTTTTCCACTACTTTATCCCGGAGGTAGAGAAATATCTCTTGGAGAAGGACATCCCATTCAACATTCTTTTGCTGCTCGATAATGCTCTGGGCCACCCCTCATTCATGGATGACTTTCATCCCAATGTCATAGTAGTACATCTGCCACTGAATACTACATTGCTCATCCAACCTATGGACAAGGGAGTTATAGCGACTTTCAAGAAAAATTATTTATGTCACACTTTTCGTCAGGCAGTAAAGGCAAGTGACAAATCAGGAGCAACCTTGTGACAATTTTGGAAGGACTATAACATCTACAAGGCCATGAAAAATATTGACTTCACTTGGTGTGAGTTTACGGCTGTCACCATGAATGGGGTTTGGAAGGACCTTTGCCCACAGTTTGTTCATGATTTTCGTGGACTTGAGAAGGTGGATGAGGGGTCCAAAGAGGTCTTCAGCAACGTAGTGACCCTCAGTGAGAAGCTGGAGCTAGATCTGCAAGAGGACAACTTCACTGAACTCCTTGCTGTGCAACACGAGGAGCTTATTAATGAAGACCTGATGGAATTGGAGGCCCAGAGAAAGGACGAAGAGGGACAAGAGGAAGAAGAAGTAACTGAAGAACTAAAGAGATTCATGATGCAGGAAATGGCAAGGGGATTTTATTTATTTGAGGAGGCACTGTTAGTTTTTGAGGCACAGGACCTGAATGTAGAATGGTATATGAAGGTTGCAGCAGCCGTTCAGAATGCAATCCAGTGCTACCTTGTCATCTATGATGAGAAAAGAAGAGCTACTACTCAGACATCCCTGGATTGTTTTATCAAGAGGGTAGGTAGAATTGAATCCAGCCAGGAACCAGAACCTGTGCCATCAACGTCAGGCGTGGGTGAAATTGCAGCTTGCCCTCCGTCTTCCATTGTTGATGATCCTTCAGCTCTACCCTCTCCCACCTCCTCTCCGTCCTTCAGTCAGTAACTCTTCTTGCCTGTTCACTTGATGCCAGCCCCTGTGTGCCAGCTGTTGTACTGGACTACTGTACTTTTCTAGGAACTGTACAGTAAGATTAAAAATGTTTTTTGTGTGTTTGTTTTTTATGTATTATTTGTGTGAAAAGTGTCAATAATATAAACACAGTACAGTACTATATAGCCGATTGTGTTAGTTGGGTACCTAGGCTAACTTTGTTGGACTTACAAACAAATTGGACTTATGAACGCACTCTTGGAACAGAACTCATTCGTATGCAGGGGACTTTACTGTAGTAATGATCACAGCGAAAATCAATGAAATAGAAAACAAAAAAATAGAGAAATCAATGAAATACACAAAGTTGGTTCTTTGAAAAATCAACAAAATTGATAAATGTTTAGCTAGACTGACCAAGACAAAAAGAGTGAAGACATAAACTCTCAAAATCAAAATGAAAGAGGATACATCAGTACATGCCCTAGAGAAATCAAAAGAAAGTCAAAGGGAAATATTATTCACAACTTTGTGCCAACAAATTGGACGAGTTAGATGAAAGGAATTCCTAGCAAAATTAGCAAAACTGACGAAGTAGCATCAAGTCTGATTAGATTAATATCAAGTAAAGACATTGAATCAGTCATTTAACATCTTTGCACAAAGAAAAGTCCAGGCGCAGCTGGCTTCACTGGTAAAGTCTATTGAACATTTAATGCAAATGAGTGGAATAATACAATCCTACACAAATTCTATTTAAAAATAGAGGAAAGAACAATTTTTTAAAGGAATGAACTTTTAAAAAAATTATTTATTTGTTTGTTTATTTTGGCTGTGCAGGGTCTTAGTTGTGGCATGCAGGATTTTTAGCTGTGGCATGTGGACTTCTTTGTTGTGGCATGCATGTGGGATCTAGTTTCCTGACCAGGGATCGAACCCGGGCACCCTGTACTGGGAGCAGAGTCTTACCCACTGGACGACCAGGGAAGTCCCAGGAAAGAGCAATTTCTTACTCATGTTTTAAGGGCAGTATTACACCTGACAATCACAAGCAAAGACTACAAACATCGCTTGTGAACATATATGCAAAAATCCTTAATAAAATATTAACAAATCAAACCCAACAATATATAAAAAGGAATGGTCGTTGCTGTATACCTTTGAGCATTTTCCAGAGTTCCAGCAAAGTTGATTCCGATAGCTTCTGATCATCTTTTCAGTGTTTCTCTGGAGGGACAGGCCCTTGCTGCTGCCAATCTGCCATTTTCAGTGATGTCATTGCCCTGGTTGACTTCTTGACCACAACCTCATGAGAGATCTTCATCCAAAACCATCCAGCTAAGCCACTCCCAAATTCGTGACCCACAGAAAATGTGAAGTAATGTGTTTACTATTTTTAAGCCAAATTTTAGAGCAATTTGCTACACTGCAATAGATAACTAATGCAAGATTATAAATCATGACCATTTTCCTAGGAATGCAAGGATGGTTTTACATTTGAAAATAAAATAATGTAAAACATAATGTTAATAGAGTAAAGGAAGAAACGTATAATCATCTCAGCCAATTCAGCAAAAGCATTTGATAAAACCCAACACCCATTCATAGGAAAAAACCTCGACCTGATGAAGGGTGTCTTTGGAAAGCCTGTAGCTAACATCCTTCTTATGGTGAAAGACCAGGTGATTTCCATATAAGAGTAGTAACATGGGGGCTTCCCTGGTGGCGCAGCGGTTGAGAGTCCGCCTGCTGATGCAGGGGACACGGGTTCGTGCCCCGGTCTGGGAAGATCCCACATGCCGCGGAGCGGCTGGGCCCGTGAGCCATGGCCGCTGAGCCTGCGAGTCTGGAGCCTTTGCTCCGCAGCAGGAGAAGCCACAACAGTGAGAGGCCTGCGTGCTGCAAAAAAAAAAAAAAAAGAGTAGTAACATGGTAAAGATACCCCTTCTTACCACTCCTAATACAGGTTATGCTGGAATTTCTAGCCAGTATAATAAATCAAGAAAAATAAAGGCATATAATTAGAATGGAAGAAGTAAAACTATATTATGTTACAAATTACAGGATCTTGTAGGTAGAAAATCCTAAGAAATCTACCCCAAAATGAGGATAATTAAGTTTAGCAAGGTCTCAGGACACAAGAATCAAGTTCACTGTGTTTCTATACACTAGCAATGAACAATCCAAGAATGAAATTATGAAATAATTGCATTCACAATAGCATAAAGAGAGTAAAATATGCATGAAACAGATCAGCAAAAGGAGTACAGTACCTTTCTACTGAAAACTACAAAACACTGTTAGGAGAAATTGTATTTCTCAAGTAAGTTTCACCTAGGCAGCATATGACTGTGTTTTGCTGCTTTATCCAGTCAATCACAGCTCATTGAAACTGGAATCTTCAGAGCATCTGCATTTAATGTGGTCATCTATGTCACTGGGTTTAAATATACCATCTTGATATTTTCTAGTCCATCTGTTCTGTTTCCTCTTTTCTCTGTGTCCCCTTCCTTTGGATTGAGTACTTTTATGGGTTCATTTTATCTCCTTTGTTCATTTATTGTATATGGCACTTTGGTTTTTAGCATTTGGTTTAGAGTTACAGTATACAGTTGACCCTTGAACAACACGGGTTTGAACTCCGTGGGTCCACTTGTACTCAGACATTTTTTAATAAATATGTACTACAGTGCTACACGATCCGCAGTTGGTTGAACCCATGGATGTGGAACTGTGGATATGGAGGATGGACTGTAAAGTTATATGCAGATTTTCAACTGAACAGGGGTTGGCACCCAATCCTTGTGTTGTTCAAGGGTCAACTGTATATCTTTAACTTATCACAATCTATCTTTAAGTAATATTATACCATTTTGCATACAATATTAGAACCATAAAACATCATACTTTGATTTCTACTTTTATTAAAACCATGATACTTTTTTTTTTGCGGTACGTGGGCCTCTCACTGTTGTGGCCTCTCCCGTTGCGGAGCACAGACTCCGGACGCGCCGGCTCAGCAGCCATGGCTCACGGTCCCAGCTGCTCCATGGCCCGCAGGATCCTCCAGGACCGGGGCACGAACCCGTGTCCCCTGCATCGGCAGGCGGACTCCCAACCACTGCGCCACCAGGGAAGCCCCATGATACATTTTTGTTAGTTTTGCTTTAAACAGTTCAATTTTATTTTAAGGATATTAAAAATATGAAAAAGTATATTATATTTACCTTATAAATTACCATTTACAAGGTTTTTCGTTCTTTTTATAGTTCCAGTTTTCATCTGATATCATATCTTTCTGTATGAAGAATTTAACATTTCTTCTGGTACAAGGTCTGCTAGTGATTTCTTTCAGCTTTTGTGTACTGAGAAAGTATATTGCCTTCATTTTTGAAATATTTTTTGCTATGCATAGAATTCTAGACTGACATTCTTTTTTCTTTTCACATTTTAAAGGTGTTCTTGCACTGTCTTCTGTCTTGTACTGTTTCCTGAGGGCTGTCATGCTTATGCTTGTTTCTGTATTCACAATGGTCTTTTTTTTTCTGTAGCTGCTTTTAATTAAGTAATCTTTTTATGATTACTTTTAAACAGTTTGATCATGTTGCACCTTGTTGTTTTCTTCGTATTCCTTATTTTATTAAAAAATTTTTTTTAATTAATTAATTTTTTTGGGTTGTGTTGGGTCTTCATTGCTGTGCACAGGCTTTCTCTAGTTGTGGCGAGCAGGGACTACTCTTTGTTGTGGTGCACGGGCTTCTCATTGCGATGGCTTCTCTTGTTGTGGAGCACGGGGTCTAGGCACATGGGCTTCAGTAGTTGTGGCATGCAGGCTCAGTAGTTGTGGCTCACAGGCTGTAGAGCGCAGGCTCAGTAGTTGTGGTGCATGGGCTTAGTTGCTCCACGTCATGTGGGATCTTCCCGGACCAGGGCTCAAACCCGTGTCCCCTGCATTGGCAGGTGGATTCTTAACCACTGCGCCACCAGGGAAGTCCGTTCTTCATATTTCTTGATCTTGGAGTTTGGTTAGTTTCTTAGATCTGTGGGTTTATAGTTTATATTGAACTTGAAAATATTTCAGCCATTTATTCTTTAATTTTTCCGTTCTATTATTTTTATCTTCCCCCACCTTCAAAGACATCAATTACATATCTATTTGTCTGTTTGAAATTATTCCACAGCTAACTGATACTTCATTCTTCTTCCTTTTTTAGCTTTTTTTTCTTGGTGTGTTTCATTTTGGATAGTTTATATTCCTACATCTTCAAGATAATGAATCATTTCTTCTGCAATGTCAAATCTTCTGTCAATCCTACCCAGTGTATTTTTCATTTCAAACTTTGTAATTTTCTTCTCTGACATTCAATTTGGGCCATTTCATACATACACAGAATTAAGGGGTCCCCCTCTCCACCTCACTCCAGTTCTGAATTCTATACAAACACACACTCTGGCCTTCAGAGGTCTCTTTTCCTGGTTGGTTGGGTTTTTTTGTTTGTTTGTTTTTTGCCTGAAAGGTAGTTTTTTCATCAGAATTTTAGACTCCTACACCACCTTGCAGCTCTGTGACTGGGGTATTTTCCATTGTCTTCAGGGCTAAGCTATGAAAGAGAAAAAGGAAAATGGTAATCTCCTCTATGCTTTTACAATGGGGACCTCTTTTCATAGATGCTTTGGTCCAAAAGATGAGATTTCTATTGAGTTTTATCCACTCACACAATCACCATGTATCTCTGCAACACTGTTTTTGCTTACTTTTAAGAGTACTTAGGCAGTTGTTTTTTGTATTTTGTGCAGAGTTTTTGGTTGGAGTCACTGAATGAAATAGATTTACTATTTACTCCATCTTGGGGAAAATTGGAAGCCTACTTTTTCTATTTATTTGTGCCTCTGAATCTCAAATGTGTTTCTAGCAGAAAGCATAAAGTCAGATTTTGCTTTTCTTTTTTTAAAAATCAAGTCTGACGATTTTTGTCTTTTGTTTAGAATACTTAGTTCATTCGCACGTAAGGCAATTACTGACATGTTGGATTTACAGCTGCCAATTTGCTTTTTGTTTTCTATGGGTATCATGGTTTTTTTGTTCCTTTGTTCCTCCATTACCACCTTATTTTGTGTTGAACAAATATTTAGTATGTCATTTTAACTACTTTGTCACTTTTCTAGTTTTTTAAAAGTTTTCCCCCATTGGTTGCTGTAGATATTATACTACACATTTTTAACTTACCATAACTCATTTCAAGTTAATACTGACTTAATTCTGATAAAATATATCAATTTTATCCCAATAGAGTTTCATTCCCTCCCCTCGCTTATGATATTGTCTTAAATATTACATCTCTGTATCTTTTGTAATCACACATACCCACACAATCTTTATTATTTATGCAATATTTATTTTTAACAACTTGAGTTAGTATGGTACATATGTTATAATTGATAAACTACTATCGATACAGTACTGATAATTGAAGTCCATAATTTACATTAGTATTTATTCTTTGTGTTGTATAGTACAGAACTGTAGGCTTTTGATAAATGTGTCATGTTATGTATCCACCATGACAGTTTCAAAGAGAATATTTTCACAGCCCTAAAAATCTCCTGTACTCTACCTCTTCATCCTCACCCCCAACCCCCAAACCACTGATTTTCTTGTCTCTATAATTTTGCCTTGTCCAGAATGTCATATAGTTCGAATCATACAGTATGTAGCCTTTTCAGGTGGCTTCTTTCATGGAGCAATATGCATTTAGTGTTTCTCCATGTCATTTTGTGTCTTGATAATTTAAATTAATGAATAATATGCCATTGTATGGAGGTGCCACAGTATGTGTATTCTGTCAACTATTAAAAGTCATCTTCGTTGCTTCCTGTTTTTTGATTATGACTAAAGTTGTTCATGTTCAGGTTTTTGCATGAACATAAGTTTTCAGCTCATTTGGGTAAATACCGGGGAAGGTGATGGTTGGATCATATGGTAAGAGTATGTTTAGTTTTGTAAGAAACAGCCAGACTGTCTTCCAAAGTGACTGTACCATTTTTCATTCCCACCAGCCACTTTAAGAGTTCCTGTTGCTCTACACCCTCACCAGCATTTGGTGTTATCAGTGTTTTAGATTTTGGCCATTCTATTAGGTTTGTAGTGACATCTCATTGTTGTTTTAATTTACAGTTCTTTAGCGATATATGATGTTAAGCATCTTTTCATATGCTTATTTGTCATCTGTATATCTTCTTTAATGAGATGTCTGTTCAGCCCTTTTGCCCATTTAAAAAAAATGTGTTCTTTGTTTTCTGATTGTTGAGTTTTAAGAGTTCTTTGTATATTTTGGATAACAGACCTTTTTTTTTTTTAGTTTATTTATTTATTTTTTGGCTGCGTTGGGTCTTCATTGCTATGTGCGCTTTCTCTAGTTGCGGTGAGCAGGGGCTACTCTTCGTTGCAGTGCGAGGGCTTCTCATTGTGGCGCCTTCTCTTGTTGTGGAGCACAGGCTCTAGGTGCACAGGCTTCAGTAGTTGTGGCATGCGGGTTTCAGTAGTTGTGGCTCTTGGGCTCTAGAGCGCAGGCTCAGTAGTTGTGGCGCATGGACTTAGTTGCTTTGCGGCATGTGGGATCTTCCCGGACCAGGCCTCGAACCCGTGTTCCCTGCATTGGCAGGCAGATTCTTAACCACTGTGCCACCAGGGAAACCCCAATAACATTCCTTTATCAAATAAGTGTTTCGCAAAAATTTTCTCCCTGTCTGTGACTTGTTTTTCTTTCTCTTAACAATATCTTTTGCAGAGCAGTTTTTCACTTCAGTGAAGTCCAAGTTATTAGCTTCTTCTTTCATAGATGGTGCTTTTGGTGTTGCATCTAAAAGCCATTGCCAACCACTTAGCATAATGCCCTCAGGTCTGCCTATATTGTCACAAATGGCAGAGTTTCCTTCTTTTTTCCAGCTGAATAATATTTCATTGTATATATATACCACATTTTCTTTCTCCATTCATCCATTGATGACACTTAGATTGTTTCTATGTCTTGGCTGTCATGATAATGCTGCAGTGAACCTGGGGAGTGCAGGTATCTATCTCTACAAGACACTGTTTTCATTTCCTGTGGCTGTATAACCAGAAGTGGGATTGCTGGATGATACAGTAGCTCTATTTTAACTTTTTGAGGAGCTGTCATACAGTTTTCCATAGTGGAAATGGTAGTGGCTGCACCAGTTTACATTCCCACCAACAGTGCACTATCCCCGTTGCACTATCCAGTGTTGAACTATCCTTGCATCCTGGGGATAAATCCCATTTGATCATGGTGTATGATCCTTGTAATGTGCTGTTGAATTTGGTTTGCGAGTATTTTGTTGAAGATTTTTACATCTATATTCATCAGGAATATTGGCTTGCAGTTTTCTTTTCTTGTAGTGACCTAATCTGGCTTTGATATAAGGGTAATAGTGACCTCCTAAAATGAATGTGAAAGTATTCTCTCCTCTTTTGTTTCTGAAAGTTTGAGAATTACTGGCATTAATTCTTCTTTAAATGTTTGATAGAATTCACCAGTGAAGCCATCTGGTCCTAGGATTTTCTTTGTTGGGGTGTTTTTGATTACTGATTCAATCTCCTTACTTGTGTTGATCTGTTCAGATTTTCTATTTTTTCATGATTCAGTCTTGGTAGGTTGTATGCTTCTAGGAGTATGCCAGTTTCTTCTAGGTTGTCCAATTTGTGGTGTAGGATTATTTATAATAGTATCTTGTCAGCTTTTGTATTTCTCTGGTTGTCTGTTGTAATGTCTCTCCTTTCATTTATAATTTTATTAATTGAGTACTCTCTCTTTTTTTCTTGGTAAATCTAGCTAAAGGTTTATCAATTTTGTTTATCTTTTCAAAAAAAAATCAACTCTAAGGTTTCCCTGGTGGCGCAATGGTTAAGAATCCACCTGCCAATGCAGAGGACATGGGTTCAATCCCTTGTCCGGGAAGATCCCACGTGCTGTGGAGCAACTAAGCCTGTGTACCACAACTACTGAGCCTACGCTCTAGAGACCATGAGGCACAACTACTGAGCCCATGTGCCACACCTACTGAAGCCCATGTGCCTAGAGCCCATGCTCCACAACAAGAGAAGCCACCACAATGAGAAGCCTGCACACTGCAACAAAAAGTAACCCCTGCTCGCCGCAACCAGAGGAAAGCCCACGCACAGCAACAAGGACCCAACGCAGCCAAAAATAAATTAAATAAATTAATTAATTAAAAAAAATTCATTTAGCCACTCTATTCCTTTTGATTGGAGAATTTAATTAATTTACATTTAAAGTAAGTATTGATAGGTAAGGATACTAATACTATCTTATTAATTTTTTTAATGTATTTATTTTTGTCTGCATTGGGTCTTCGTTGCTGCATGCAGGCTTTCTCTAGTTGTGGTAAGTGGGGTCTACTCTTCGTTGTGGTGTGTGAGCTTCTCATTGTGGTGGCTTCTCTTGTTGTGGAGCATGGGCTCTAGGCATGAGGGCTTCAGTAGTTGTGGCACACGGGCTCAGTAGTTGTGGCTCCCGGGCTCTAGAGCTCAGGCTCAGTAGTTGTGGCACATGGGCTTTGTTGCTCCGTGGCATGTGGGATCTTCCCGGACCAGGGCTCGAACCCGTGTCCCCTGCATTGGCAGGCGTATTCTTAACCACTGCGCCACCATGGAAGTCCCTATCTTATTAATTTTTTCCGGCTGTTTTGTATTTCTTTTGCTCCTGATCATCCCATCCTGGAGTACGGGATGTCGTGGCAAAATGAAGCAGTCCTTTCTACTCTTTTTATGCAGTTATTCTTAGGTTTTTTTGTTTCACTGTGTTGCTGAAGCTTTGTAGGTGGACTCCAGAGCTCTCCTAGAGCTGTTTTCACTCATGGATCCCTAATTGTCTAATTGTTGATCTTTGTCAGGGAATGGAGGTTGGGGTCTCCAGCTCCAGCATTTTGATTACCTATGCATATACTTTTAAACAAAGAATATACCTTCTGATTTTTTCACTTAATAAATTGCAAACACAGGGATTTAATTTCAGATAAAATTATTCACTCAACATATATTTACGTACTTCTTATATATTACTATATACAAGTAGGATAGAGAAAAAGAGGTGATGCCGGTACCATAAAGCCTAAATCCTCACACAGGTTTGATCCCTGACCTGCTGTGTATTAGAGGAAATGACTTCATTGTGCTGTGTTAGTACTTTTAATACTTATTTTATAGTGTCTATAAAAGGCTTCATTAAAAACATTAAAGTAATTATGTTACTTATCCGTTAGTTCCTCTTTCTGTATAATCACTGTCAGGGCAGGATATCTTCCTCAGGGCATGATAAAAGATACACAAGAGACATAAAAATGCAAGATATAAAATACCCAAATAATTAGGTTTCAAATTTTGAAATTCTCATCTTGGCATTTTCCCGGGGAAGAAACAGGTTGCAGTTAAAAGAGTGACGTTTACACAGAGACCTGCATTTGAATCCAAGCTTAATCGTAACAACTAAGTTGGTGCCCTCAGCATGTTTTTTAATCCATTAATGTAAAGGTTGGTATGGCTGGTCCGGGTTTCCTGTGCTGCTGTGCACGAAGGCCTATTTTCTGTGAGTGGCTGGAAGGAGTATTAACCGGGAGTTTCACTTCTGTCCAGGGCTTACTAATGAGCAGTTTTCCTCCAGTGGGTGCAGCCTACAGATGCTCCATGGGCTTACGTGAGGCGACCTCTGTCCCCGAACAGGAGGAGTCTTGGCTTCCTCTGGACAGTACATCGATTTTTGTGAGGGAAGATTGCAGTCAGCCCTCTGTGAACCTGGCTTCCACGTCTGAGGATTCAACCAACGGTGCCTAAAAACACACCCCCCCGATTCCAGGAATTTCCCAAAAGCAAAACTTGAATTTTCTGTACACTGGCAACCATTTACATAACATTTACATTGCACTAGCTATTATAATTAATCTAGAGATGATTTAAAATATAAGGGAGGATGTGTGTAGGTCATATGCATCGTATGCAAACACTACACCATTTTATATGAGGGAGACAGTGCCTGGCACAGAGTAGGGGATCAATAAGTGCGCCGGTAAGTGATGAGTTCAAGTTTATCATCATATGTTTTTATCAGGGACGCATGGTACACCAGGGTCGCTTAAAGATGCTTGCCAGGCACACATGCCCACAAGCTTTGGTGAAGGCTGGGTGTTCTCCCAGCAGTGCTCTCCCCAGAAGTCCAGCCCGTACGTGAAGGTTTCTGATGCTGCTGCCAGGGCCAGGGGGCGGGGGGGGGGGCGCTTCTGCAGAGAGTGACATCTGCAGCCAAACTGCAGACCGAAGGTGGTGGATGGAGGCACAGAGCAGGCAGTGACGCTCACTTAGGAGTTCGGGAAGAAGCGGAACGTGCTGCCGATGGAGTCCGTGTCGGTCCCCTCTTTCCACAGCTGTCTCAAGGTCCCTTTGGAGAAGATTAAGCTGGGATCCCCAGGTCTGCTTCTGACTTACCCATGGGACTAGGAGCTGTCACCTGACTTGCCAGCATTCAGATAGCCAGGTGCCTGCCATATGCTCTCGGAGACTATAAAGAAAAGACAGATGAGTCTCTGACATGCCCTCTCCCTGGGCAGGAGCTGGATCTTCTGGAAGGTCAGTGTGGTAGTTTTAAAATCAGTCCGCAGGGACTTCCCTGGTGGTCCAGTGGTTAAGACTCTGCGCTTCCAGATGGGCACAGTTCCATCCCTGGTCAGGGAACTAAGATCCCGCCAGCGGCTTGGCGCAGCCAAAAAATAAATAAAATAAAGTAACAGAATGTCCGCAAATTCTTTGGCATGCCTCCCCTCAAAAGGTGGAGCTAGTCCCTTCCCTGCCCTCTGCCCTTGGATGTGGACTGGGCCTAGTGACTTGCTTCTGATGAGCAGAACGTGGCACAGGTGATGGCCTGTCACTTTTGAGACCAGCTCAGACAGCTCCCCCCACCTCTCTTCTTTCTGGTTGTTGGAACCCAGTCACCACGTTGTAAGGAAGCTCAGGCCACACACAAGGGGAGGTATGGCTGTCCCCCCGCAGCCCGTTAGGCTCTCAGCCCACAGCCAGCATCAGCCACAGACACGTAAGTGAACAAGCCTTCAGATCATTCCAGACCCAAACCTTTGAGTCTCATAAATCACTCCTTTGTGTCCTGAGTTCCTGTCCCTCAGAAACTGAGAAACAAGAAATGATTACTGTTCCTTTAAGCCACCAAGGTTTGGTTAGATTGGTTCTGCAAGGAATGGATGACCAACATAGCCAGTTTTTTGAGGCAAGTTAGAGCATCTGAAAGCAATGTGCTGATCAGACCTGCTCAGCGATGCTTAGACACAGGCTGCAGGTGACATCCATCGAGGGGTCTAGACAGGAGAAGCATTTTCCAGTTTGATAAGGTAAAGCAGTGATCCTCAACAGTGTACCATTCCCAGAGGATGGTTGGGAAGTTGGCGGAAGTGTGGTTGAGGTGCCGCCAGGGAGTCTGGACATGCAGCAGTGTGCGAGGCAGCCCTGCAAGGTCGAGAATTAGCTCATGTCCCGCGCTGCTTTCAAATGTGCTTTGCCCCCAGCTTCCGCTGGATCTGGCAGTGGGAGACCCCGAGAGCACAGTGGAGCATGGAGGAGAGGACAGGGCACTTGCTCCTGGTTCCCTCCCGACCAGCGATGGATCAGCAGTGCCACGTTCCCCTGCTCAGGCTGCAGCTCTGGGCGGGGGGGACCCTCTCCTTCAGCTCCACGACTGACTGCGTCCTGTCAACTGCTGCCTCCCCTTTGAAGCTTCGGGAACCTTTGCTCGACCCTCGAGAGCTTCACCTTCCCTGATGGCTCCCCTAGAGCCTGCCTTGGCCTTCATGGAAATTTCCTTACTTCCTCCTTCAAGCATGCTGTCTGTTTCCTGCTGGGGCGCCCGCTGATACCTTGTATGCCCATCGTCTCCCCTCTTTAGAAGTGTTATCCCTGCTTACGGTAAGATTGTTTCCCTATTTCTCTTATTATATGCAAGTTAGTCTGGTCTGTCTTCTCTGAACACTAGCTTTTATTCTATCCTCCACCTTTAACTCTTCTGTTTTATTTTTCTGTACTTCTCATCTGGACCGTAATTCTGAACTTCTCACTTACTTTTTTTTTTTTTTTAATATTTATTTATTTGATTGCTCCAGGTCTTAGTTGTGGCATGCAAACTCTTAGTTGTGGCATACGGGATCTATTTCCCTGACCAGGGATCTAACCCAGGCCCCCCTGCATTGGGAGCTCAGAGTCTTAGCCACTGGACCCCCAGGGAAGTCCCTCTTCTCACTTACTTTTAAATCTGAACTTATTAAGGCGTTCCCTGATGGTCCAGTGATTAGGGCTCTGTGCTCTCACTGCCGAGGGTCTGAGTTCAATCCCTGGTCGGGGAACTAAGATCCCACAAGCCACATGGTGAAGCCAAAAAAAAAACCACTCATTAATTATAAGTATAACTAACTTCTACAAAGAGGTGCAAGTATTTGCTCTTTTATTATGTTTTCTAGTGTAGTCATGCTGGAGCAACTACATATTGAAATGTGTATTATTTCATGAATTTCATGAATTTCATTTCATGAATTTCATTTCATTTCACATGAAATGTGAAATACTATTATTTCTTTATAAATTATTTTTCTTCTACTTCTTTATATTGTGGTTTGGAATATGCATATATATATAACATCAAATATATGATATATATACATCACATATATGATATATGATAGATATAATTTGTGTATGTATGTAATATTTATTATATATGCTTATTATCTGTAAATTTCATTTCCAGACAGAAAAAGGGATTTACTTAATATTAATTGTAATAGGGAGTCTTAATTGTAATAGGACCTCTGACCGTTGAGTCCCACAGTGTTGAGAAGGTTATAACAAAGTCTCCTCCATGACATTGGCCTTGACTCCCCCACAGACCCCTTGAGCAACCTGTAAGATTTTGTGGGCTTCCCGAGAATGGCAGTCCATCAACTCACAAAAAGGACTCCCAAGTGCAGGAAGCTTTCGTTTGAGCCCCTCCCACCTCCCATCGTCCAGAAGCCTGGTGGGAATTCTGAAACCCACCCTACCACCTGGCAGCCTCAGAAGGGCTCAAGTTGTTGAGGTCAGAGTCTCCTGGGGCAGAAATGGACAGTGCAACCTTCTTGGCCAACGCTTACTTATCCCATCTGCCACTTCCCAAGACATTGGGAATATGCACCAACCTGGTCTACAGTGGCATAGTCAAGGTGGTGAGGACCCTCTGAAGTAGATTGCTGAGTCCAGAATGATCACACTGGGACACGTCAGTGCCTTTTGGAGAGTACCAGGTATTAAAGATAGTGGTAAGAACATGCAGCATTTAACACACTACATGTTGACTGACATTCCTGATTCTCTTATCCTTCTGTGTCCTCATTAAACACCCCACTGTGACCTCACCCCACTGTGACCTCTCATTGTTACAATGAAACCAGACAGAGACAAAGTACACCAGAGCCGATCTCACTAAAAACAATTAGACTCTTGACTGCTGTAATCACCATGGCTCTATAATATTGTCCCCTTTCAAGGAGCTGAGAATCCTTTGCAGACATGACCTCATTTACCTATATGACAAACTTATCCATAGGCTGGGTATTATCATCCCAATTATGTCTTAGGCAGTTAGGACTGTCTCAAGATTGCCTGGAAAACTGGCCATAAAGATGAGACTGGAAACTTAGTCCTGCAATTTTCACTTTTGTTCTGGACCTGCTAGAGCTTGTTGCCACTGGCTACAAGGCACGAAAGACATTTGGAACGTTTGGAGAAATGCATATGCGCTTTGCCATCCAAAGTGAAAACAGCAATATCAAACCCTAGGTGTCTGAAACACTCTCCAAAAGAGGAAACAAAAAAGATTCTAACACATCACCAAAAGAGGCTGTAGAATAATATCTCTGGCTAATACACATGCCAAAAGCACTTGGGTCTTCCAAGCGTCACACCATGAAAATAAAAGGAAAAAAGGAAAAGAAATACAAATAAAGAACAAAGAGATGAAATCAAGAAACATTACCTTTAAGAAAATATTGCAAATAAGGGAGAGACAGATTCCTTCTGGAGCTCGTTGCAATACTCACACATGAGAGGGAAACAAAAAAAGGGAAAGAACTGCATCGACATAATTTGCCTTTTTAAGACATCTAATTTTTTTCTCCAGTTCACTGCAGTCTTCTTCCTATCTGGTGTATAATTCAGTGACAACCAAGAATCTGAAGCGTCTTGGGATCCCAGGTGATACACATGCCCCCAACACATGTGATGTTCTCATGACCCATGTGGTTGACATAAACATCTACCCTTGAGCCTATGGTTAATAGGAAGCTGATTTCCTAAGGCAGAAAAGTTACTTAACTAAATCTATAACACAACACAGTTTTTAAATAAAACCAAAAGCGCCTCTCTAATGCACCGAGTTTAGAGTTTGGTTTCCACCTGGTGCAGGAACGCCAAGCTCTCCTAGCACACCCTTCCAGACTTAGGGCCCCTGTGAAGTGGGATGAGGCACTGGACCTGGCTTGGAGGACTGGCACCGTGTGGTGACCTGGTTGACCTTGCACAAACCACGGTTCCTGTGCCTGGGACCTTCACTGTAAAGGAGCAGGCCCAAACCGGAAGACTTCGGAAGCCCCCGTCTTGAGCTCCCACCTGCTTATATGTGAATCTGCTTGATTAGACTATATGCTTTTTTGGCCACACCTGGAGCCAGCTTGTGTTCCCCTTTGATGTGGACCCCAGAGAATTATCTGATGGAGCTTTGGGCACCAACAGCGTGTTAAAGACCTTTCTATACTCACTACACTGATGTATTTCTTTTTTTTTTTTTTTTTTTTTTTTATGGTACGCGGGCCCCTCACTGTTGTGGCCTCTCCCGTTGCGGAGCACAGGCTCCGGACGCGCAGGCGTAGTGGCCATGGCTCACGGGCCCAGCATGTGGGATCTTCCTGGACCGGGGCACGAACCCGTGTCCCCTGCATTGGCAGGCGGACTCTCAACCACTGCGCCACCAGGGAAGCCCCTGATGTATTTCTTGACTTCATCATCTCCCCAGTAAGTTTGTGAGTGTCTTGGGTGCAGGAGCAGGACCCCCTGCTTTGAATCCCAGCAGCCTGGTAAGGACCCAATGCATGGTTTCAGCTGTGTATATGTTATAGCATGTTATCGAACTAGTATAGACATACAACTAATATTTCAAACTAATATAAATAGATATATTTATATCTGTTTATATAAATAGATATAAATAGATGTATTTGTTGTTTTTTAAATTAATCTACTTAACTATTCATAATCTAAGATAATCTTTTTGTTCCTTAAGAAAAAAAATTCTGAAAAAGCCTGTGTTCAGGCAAAAAGAAAATGAATTTGACATTGCATCAATGAATTTGGCAGGCAAGATAATGAGACCCATTCATATTTTATTCTCAGTAGAATCTTGAATTCCAAGGAATTCAAAATATATCAGTAAGACTGATTTCACTCTTGTAATATTTTTGAACACTGAATTGGAAGAAGAAGAAAAAGATCACCGTTTAATGTCAGACCACCTTGCCGGAGCCCATAAATCAATTCTAGAACTCTGAACTTGCAATTCACTGATACGGTGATTTTCTTTTTCTTAGTGTTTGTCTTTCTAAGGATGATCACTCTACCGTCAACAGCAAAGATCCTTTTATTTCATTTTGTAAAGCCACAGTCCCATAGAACCCCTGAATGTCAAGCAGACAAAATGGGAGAACATTCTGGAAAGTTCTGATTTTACACATTCTGAGTCTTCTGGTTCTCTGAACAACAGTGGCCCACCAAGGCCGCAGCAGCCTCCTCCCTTCCACCTTTGACGCTCATCAGAAGTTGCTTAGCATCCATGGAGTCACCTCGTTGTTCTTATCTTTCCATTTCAAGGGTTCAGCCAGCTCTTGAGTCCTTTCTGAGTGTCAGCTCTGAGAGCGACAGGCGCTAAAATGAGACCCGGCACCTGCCTGGGGGGAGATCATTCCTGATGGGAGAGAAACCATGAGGAACATGTTGCAACACACCATGGTAAAGTATATTAAGGCAGAGGCTTGTAAATTGCCCTAGGAAAGTCAAATCAAGAGGGGATGGGGAAGCTGCCGAGAAGAGGCAACACTTGAGCTGGACCTTGAAGGATGAATAAGAGCTTACCAGGGAAGGAGGGGTGACATTCAGTCCATGGGGTCCTGGACGATGGGGAGTTAGAAGCACAACGTTTTGAGGAAATTCTAAGCAGTTCGAAGTGGCCAGGAAGACCTGAGGTGCAGAGGGGAAGCAGAAAGTAGGACAGTGAAGGTTAAAACTAGGGTTGAGTTGGGGTAGACTGGAACAGAGTTGAGATTTTATCCTGAAGGCAGCAAGGAGCCCCTGGGGGTTTATAAGCAGTTTGGGTAAATGGTCAGAGCTCTATGTAGATAACAGGAGAGCAGAAAATTAAAAGGCGGTCAGGAGTTTTCCAAATGCCAGGGCTGAGCAGCTGTTGTGTTACTACCAGAGAGAAAGGACAAAGGGCCCAAGGCTACACCTAAGGCTGAGGCAAGGCAACAGAGAGAATCAGACAGATTTAAGAATCTGGAGCAGGCAGGGTGTGCTTGGTAACTGATTTGATGCTGGGAAAGGCTCTGGGAAGGTGGGTGATCATCGGTGAAACTGAGAGGAGAGTAGTGAAATTAATGGAGATCAAGGGACCAAGGAGGAGAAAGAGGCCTGGGAAGGAAGGGAACAGGCTTGAGCTGCCGGATGCCCACCACCGGGCACTGGAGACTAGGTCTGGAGCTCCAGAAAACTCCCATGGGAGGCATCTTATATTCTCCCACGTATACAGATAGAGCTTGGTTTTGATTCCAGAGATCGCAGACGATTGTAATTCCAAAACAATGGAGCAATACACGTTCAGATGTGATAAAAGCATGAAAGCTAATCTGGCTGCTGAAAAAGATACTCTCCTCCCCCCACCACGCCAGACCAGACTGGGATGTCTTCTGGGTCTTTTAAATTTGTTTTGTTTTGTTTGAGGGTGTGTGTGTGCACAATTTTCTTTGCTTGCTGTTATGGTCATCTAGCTATTAGCTGAGTGTCTTCTCCCAAGAATGTATTTAATTGCTGGGACCTGCTATAGACTTCTTAATCACTGGGGTGAAATTTTATGTTTGCCTCCAGGTAAGAAAAGTTGGTGACAAGGGGAAAGGGTAGAAAGAAAGCAATTACAAAACAGTGTTATGAAATAAGTAGCTCTTCTCTTTGTCTCTTGGTTGGACCTATCAGGAGAGTGGTTTGATATCACCGTGCAGTGTGTACACTGAACAAAACTAAGGAGTGCAATTTACATCTTAGACCTTGTAGAAATGAATATCTATCAGGAAAAATTTCAGGAAAAGCAAAATGCCTTAAGGAAGGGGGCATCTTTTTCTAATTTGCACAAAAATGCTATCGGGCTAGCAGAAGCTTTCTTTTCCTGTTGAAGATGGTTCACTGGTGAGATATGTAAGAACAGTTACATATATTCATTTCACCAAGACATTAGAAGGCTGAAAGGAAACACAATCCATTCATTCTCAAGTTGCTGGAATCCTACTATAGATACCAGCCTGGAATTCAGTCTTTAGCCAGAACAAACACAATTTAAGATCTAATCAGGGTTAAACTCTTGTTACAGTCAAATGCAATGTTCTCTAACCAGAAGAGAGTGTGCAGCATCTCCAGCTTCTGCTTTTATCCTGCGGAGGTGAAGGGCGCTGGAAGATGCCTTGACTCGAGTTCTTTGCTAGGATTCTTGTATCGGTTCCTTAAGTGAAAGATGTTTTCTTACGTGAACACATGGCTTCGTCCGTTTGTGCTGCCAAAACAAGAATACTGCGTGACTTAAACAAGTTATTTCCGACAGTTCACTAGGCTGGGAAGTCCAAGATCAAGGCCCCGGAGTGTGGCCTTGTCATGATTTCCATCCTCTTCAATGATATCCATACTTAAAATACAATTATATATTTCAGTCTCACAGACATTTGGAAAGATACAAGATCGGTGGATTCCTCTGAGGCGGCGGTCACCTCGGTTGTTCAGGGGATGGCTGCTCTGGACAGCTGAGCCCTGACTGTTGAGCTGCTGGCCTGGGCCAGGTCTCCACCTGGATGGCCAGAGGCCTACGGTGAGGGAATGCCTCCCCAAGTAGAGGGTGCCCCCTGCTGTTCAGTGGTGCTGAAGCCACTTTGAGAGTAGGGTCGGGGCTTCCAGTGGATGGGGGTCTCAGGTCAAAGGTCAAAGTACCCTGGACTTTCCTGGAAAGGCCCTGCGAGGTGATTAGTTCAAACCCACGTATTACAGATGGAGAAACTGAGGCCCAAAGAGGTCAAATGTCTTGGCTGTGGTCACAGCTGGTTAAAAGCTGGATTTCCTGACCCGTGCCACCCATCAAGGGGAAATGGAACTTACAACTCCAGTCTCTTTTGCCTTTTTAAAGCCTAAAAACAATTACTCATAAATTTACTGTGCCCATTTCTTATGATTGATACCTTCAACTTCCTATAATGTGAACTATTCACATTTTCAATACATGATTTAAAAAAATCAAATGATTTAAAAAATAGATTTAAAAAATCATTCATTATGTTTGGATCCCAGAGTCTCCCCAGGAAGGAATTTCCTTAAGAATGAAATAGAGGCCTGCCTCTTTCTTTCTTTCTTTTTTTTTTTTTTTTTGCAGTACGCGGGCTTCTCACTGTTGTGGCCTCTCCCGTTGCAGAGCACAGGCTCCGGACGTGCAGGCTCAGCGGCCATGGCTCGGTGGGCCCAGACGCTCCGCGGCATGTGGGATCTTCCCAGACTGGGGCATGAACCCGTGTCCCCTGTATCGGCAGGCGGACTCTCAACCACTGCGCCACCAGGGAAGCCCATATTTTATTTATTTTTAATTTTATTTATTTATTATTATTTTTGGCTGCGTTGGGTCTTTGTTGCTGCATGTGGGCTTTCTCTAGTTGCGGCAAGCGGGGGCTACTCTTCATTGTGGTGCGCAGGCTTCAGTAGTTGTGTCATGCGGGCTCTAGAGCACAGGCTCAGTAGTTGTGGTGCACGGGCTTTGTTGCTCTGCGGCATATGGGATCTTCCTGGACCAGGGCTCGAACCCGTGTCCCCTGCATTGGCAGGCGGATTCTTAACCACTGCGCCACCAGGGAAGTCCCAAGGCCTGCCTCTGTCTAGCCTAGCCATTTCTTTCATTATCTTTCTCCATAGGCCTCAGGTTTTTTAAAATCTACCATACAAAGTGCATATTTAGAGGAAATGTGTTTTCTCACTTTTAGAGGCACAGACACCCTGCCATGTATGAGATGTTACAGTACTGACTGATATTACCAAGTGAAATTCGACGTGTGAAACACTTCAAACAGTGACTGGGACAGTGTGGACTTTCCGAAAATGTTAGCTATCAGGATTGTGTCATCACAGCCAAAAGCCAAGGGGAGAAGGGTATTTTTGTCAGTCTCTGCTGCCTTGTGGAAGATTAGTGTATTGCTTCTATTTGATACCTTGAAGTACTGAAAAAAAAATCTTAAGAGTTCAAAGGATCTTGGTATCTTTGACAGCAGGTACAGACACAGGTATCCGAGGATGCCTGGAGGCCCAGCAGCCCCACCCTGGGGCTGACCGCTGTAAGTCACTGAATCTCCCACCGTGGGGATCACTCTGCTCCTTGATCTAGTCTGTAGATGTGTCTGCCTTGGTATGAAGGGCTTGCCTGTGCAACCCTCCAAACTTGACCACTCGGCTAAAACTAACGTTTCCTGCAAACCTTTTTTTTTTTTTGGCCGTGCCATGCAGCACGGCTTGCAGGATCTTAGCTCCCCAGCCAGGGATCAAACCTGTGCCCCCTGCAGTGGAAGGGCAGAGTCCTAACCAGTGGACCACCAGGGAATTCCCTAAACTAATTCTTTTCCAAGTATATATCTGGAGTCTAGTAAAGGTGTGTTGAATGTATGCAACTGCTTGCTAAAGCCACAGGCTTCTCAAAAAAAAAAAAAAGCTAATTCCATTTATGTGAAGTTCTAGGACAGGAATCACTAATCTAGCGATTGCCTTTGAGGCTGTGGGGATGAGGATTTAGCTGGAAGGGGCACAAGGGAACTTCCTGGAGTGATGGGAACATTCTGTGTCTAGAGAAGGATTTGGGTTTCATGGGTGTCTGCGCTTGTCAAAATTTATTAAATGGCACTCTTAAGATTTGTGCACTTCACTGTAAGTAAACTTAAAAAATGGACTGTAAACAAATATTGAACTTTAGTTAATGACCTGCGTTCTAAAGTGCTTAGGGGTGAACTGATGTCTGTGACTGTGAAATGCATCCAAAAATTCGATGGACTAATGGATGGGCAGATAGCGAGGGGTGTGACAAAAAATATATATGTATATGGTAAAATAGTAACTGTGGTGGGCGTCTGGACATTCCGATTCTTCCAATATTTTGTGTTAGAAGATTTTCACAATAAAATGTTGGGAGGAAAAGAATTAAGATAAATGCAGTCATTTATTATCTCTAATGTTACTCCAGCTTATTCAACTGTCAAGATTCTACATTGGAAAAGGACATTTGTTACAGTTCTAACCAAAGAAGTCTGCAGAGTGGAGAGCTGGTACCTCTCTGGTCCTTTGTCTAGTAACACGGCCGGATGGTAATTACTTGCAGACACATCCCTCTCCCCCATAGTCTGTGCTGCTGAAGCGGGGAATGCAACACATTCACTTAATGAGCCCTGCGAGTGGTGTGTGGTGGGCACTTCATTAACATGTGGAAAGAGCAGGGTTTGGGGGCCAGACAGGGGTTCAGATTTGGATTCTGCAACTTACTGGCTGCTGCCAGCTCCGTTTCTGTGTCCCCATCCACAAGAAGCGGGGAATCTCCATTTGGTGTTCTGAAGGTTCAAGAAGGTAATATGGGCAAAGCACAGTATCTGGCTCCTGAGAAGAGCTTAAAAAAATAGTAGCCTATACCTGAAATTGAGTCATACCTGGGCCATCGGGCCCTCGTGGAACTATTGGAGAACAAAATCCCAAAGGGACCACTAGGTTCTCATCTAGACTGAGATATCTTGTCAACCCATTTCCAGGACTGACCTCATTCAGCTGCTCCTTCTGTAGTTCGCTTTATCCACACCCTCCTGTCATTTACAAGGTGCCTCCAGGGGACTGACAACTGCCATGGGCCCCGCCGGGCCAGGAGCATCTCCCTTCCTGGGAGCTCAGGTCCCCAGGTCACAATCTGCGTCTTGTCAGAATCCCCAGCACTTTCAAGTTTGAAGACGCTAGTCTACATTAGATGAATTTTCTGATGACTCCCAGTTGTTCACTGGTAATAAATCTCATTGTCTCTACCAGGGCTTTACTCCTGTATATTACTTCTTATTGTCCCTAATTTCTTCCTTCTTCAGGATCTGCTCTTTCCTGACGCTGGCACTATTGTCCTTAAAAAAAAAAAATCTGATCACGATGCTCAGTCTTTTGTTTTGTTGTTCTGGTTTGCTTGGGACCTACCCATTTTTTTTGTTGTCTTTTTTTTAAACTTTTTATTGGAGTATAGTTGATTTACAATGTTGTGTTAGTTTCTGCTGTACAACAAAGTGAATCAGTTATACATATACATATATTCAGTCTTTTATAGATTCTTTTCCCATATAGGTCATTACAGAGTATTGAGAAGAGTTCCCTGTGCTATACCGTAGGTCCCTGTTAGTTATCTATTTTATGATGCTCAGTCTTGCTTAACTATGAATATGGTTAAAAAGTTAACTTATTGGGCTTCCCTGGTGGCGCAGTGGTTAAGAACCCGCCTGCTAATTCAGGGGACACGGGTTTGAGCCCTGGTCCGGGAAGATCCCACATGCCGCAGAGCAGCTAAGCCCACACGCCACAACTACTGAGCCTGCACTCTAGAGCCCACACGACACAACTACTGAAGCCGTCACGCCTAGAGCCCGTGCTCTGCAACAAGAGAAGCCACCGTAATGAGAAGCCCGCGCACTGCAACGAAGAGTAGCCCCCGCTTGCTGCAACTAGAGAAAGCCTGTGTGCAGCATAACAAATTAATTAATTTATTTATTTATTTATTTATTAAGGGACAATCGGCTTTTCTGAAAATATTAAATATATGGGTACATGGATGCATTATTTAAATTAAAAAATAATATATCAATGAAGTTCCTTTTCTCAGTAATTAGATATTGTGCTGTTATAATTTTATAAGCTCACCAGTGGACAGGATTGAGTACGGACACCTCAGCCAGGCAGGCGAGGAAATCCATGGAGCCCCCGCCTCCATCATCATTCCTGCCTCCTGTCACCCACCCGCCACCCGCTTCGTGCTTCATTGTCCGAGCTCCCCCAGTCCTCTGCACTTCCGAATGGCTCTGGTGATACTGGGATCAGGGGTTTGAGCTTCCCCATGTCTCATTGCTACCTGGAAATTCTGTATTTTCTCTTTTAAGATAGCATCCTATTTAAATGCCTAGTGCTGATTGGAAAATCATAACTTGGTAACCATCACAGTAAAGACTGGTTTAGGCAAGAATCATCAATGAATGTATGGTCTTAAAGTGTCTCCCCAGATACGGTCTTCAGTACAAGGCAGAAATCGAGCGGCACCAGATGTGATGCCCCGTGAAGATCACAATTCCACTCAAGTCAGTGCTGGTTCCAACCATGTGGGAGCCTCAGGTAAACCCCAGTAAGAAATGGTCAGCTACCAAAAAGAAGCCCTGACCCTTCAAGAATGTTGTCACAAAAGATAAAAACACAACTGTGAAATACTCCAGATTAGAGGAAGTTAGGGACATGACGACTAAACTCAAATCCTAGACTGGATCCTGTGCTAGAGTAAGGCCATGTTATAAAACACACTCTTGGGTCAGTTGTCAAACTGGAGTATGGATGGCAGGTTATATAAAATATTGCATCAGTGTTAAATTTACTGAACCAGGTAACTACTGTGGTCGTGTAAGAGAATGTCCTTGTTCTTAGGAAACACGCATTGACAGAACTAAGGGTCTATGGTGTGTGCAACTTACAGATGGTTCAAAGAAGAAAAAGGAGAGAGAGAGAGAGTGTGCGGGTGCTTGCTCACTTGGAAAAATTAGAGAGAAACCCTGGAGGAAATTGTTAGCAATAAGTGAATCTGGTAAAGGCAGTATTGGTGTCCTGTGCACTATTTTTGCAACGTTCTGTAAGCTTAAAATTATTTCCAAATAAAAGTCTAAGGTTTAAAATATGTATTTTTACAGATTAAAAAAAACATTCAACTCAATGACATGTTTCTCTAAGCAAAGGTAAATCACATACTACCAATAACAACACACACCTATTCTCAACTGTACAAAAACATGCAGACCTACCCTGGGGAGATGTGGAAAATCACGTCTTTGTTGTCAGGTCCATTCCTAAGGCAAAGGTCAGCTCTCCCTCTCTTGTCTTTTCTGCATCAACGGTTTAAGCTGCTCAGTAGGTCAGTTTTAAGTTGTAAGGGAAGCCATAATCACCCAGTGATACCAGGTGGCTGTTATTCTCAAGCACCACCCCTCGGTATGGGTTCTTCCCAGCAGGACCCCTCAGCCTTCACACCTCTTAGGTGAAATCCACATCACATCCCTGAAGACCAGCGTGGATTAAAAAAAAAAAAAAACAAAACACAACCTAAAAGTTGAGAATGATATTTTACTCGGTGGACATCCTGAGGATTTAAGCCCGGGAGACAGCCTCTCAGATGGCTCTGAAAGAGTGTTCCATAGAGGTAAGGGAGGAGCCAGGATATATAGGAGTTTTTGAAGAAAAAACAAACAAACAAACCAGGTAGTCAGAACATCAAAGATTCCTGTTATTTAAAGAAAAAACAGACATCTCCAGTTAATGAACTTAGCACTTTTCTATGTATGGGAAGATGCAAGAGTCTAGGCACCTTGAAATCATTCCTTTGATATGCACCCAACTACCTAGGGCCAGTACCCTTTTTTCTCCATCCTGAATCGCCTCAGGGTGCACAGTTGGGAGGGGCTGCAGTGGCCAAAACAGCCTTTGTTTACTGATCGGGCAGGTGACTTCCTTGACTTTCTTTGTCCACGTAGCTAATGTGGACTAAAAATGCCACCTGCCCGATCAGTAAACAAAGGCTGTTGTGGCCACCAAGGCATCAGCCACTGCAGCCACACCTCACCCACCACGGTGCACCCTGAGGGGCCTCAGGATGGGAAAGAACAGGATACTGGTCCCAGATAGCTAAGGTGCGTAGCAAAGGAATGATTTGAGTGAACCCAGACTCTTGCATCTTCCCATACATAGAAAAGCACTAAATTTATTAACTTGATGTCTGATTTTCTTTAATTAACAGTAACTTTTGATGTTCTGACTACCTGGTTTTTGTTGCAAAACTCCTATATATCCTGGCTCCCCCACTCCCTCTTCGGAGCAGTCCCGCAGAGCTAACTGAGAGGCTGCCTCCTAAGCTTGAAGTCCTCAGAAAGTCCGCCTGATAAAACATAATTCTCAACTTTCAGGTTGTGCATTTTCAGTCGACACTAATTTCTTGGTGAATGACTAGTCGTAGGGTGGGGCAGAGAGGGATGTGGAGAGAGGGTCCAAGTCAGACTGGGCACTTTCTCCAGGGCAGGGGCTGAATGGAATTCATTACGAACAAGGCAGCTTCCGGGCAAGAGAAGGGGATGGATTCAGCCTCCAAGAGCTAAAAAGGAATTTTAGGAAATTCTTGTCTCTCCCTGGCTTTCCGGGCCATGTGAATATTTTCTTGGTCTTCCTAGAGGACAAAATTTCAGAAAGCAAATCTGAGGAAAGTAAACAGAACCGAGAAGGTGCCCTAGTGGAAACGCCCTTCCACAGTGAAGTGGGGTGTGTTCTTCAGCTCCCCAGTTGAGGTATCCCAGATAGCACCAGTGCTGCCCCATTTTCAGGAAAAGACCCAGAGAGCTGTGGACAAAAAAAGAAAAAAAAAATATGGCGCCTGCCATTCCAATAAACAACGAATGTTGCCTGCAGTCAAGGCGTCAGTCTCTGCAGCCACACCGAGGGTGCACCCTGAGGGTGCGCCCTGAGGGGACTTCAGGATGGAGAAAAACAGGATATTGGCCCTAGATAGCTAACGTGCCATATCAAAGGAATCATTTCACTGAGCCCGGACTCTTGCATCTTCCCATGCATAGAAAAGTGTTAAATTCATTGAGATATGTGTTCTTTTGTGACTAGTGGTCATCTTTTGAGGTTCAACCACGCGTTTTTTCCAGCAAAAACTCCTATATATCCTGGCTCCTCCCTTACCTCTTTGAAACAGTTCCCCAGAGCTAGCTGAGCGGCTGTCTCCCAGGTGTAAGCCCACCAAATTTAACATAATTCTCAACTTTCAGGTTGTTGTCTTTTTCCGGTACACAGAGCGAAGACTATGAGGGGATCAGCCCCAAGCTATGGTCTATCAGTGAGGCTCCTGTCCCCCCACTAGATGGATGAGAGGCTGCCCATAAATCTGTGGACTCCACACAGGGACAAGACCTCAGGGAGCACAGAGGGATGTTTCGGTTGCGGACATGGGCTGGAACCCGCGTCTGCCTCCTTCGGCCGTGAGATCCCGGTAATATGCCTCGTCTCTCCCAGTCTCAGTAACCACCCCCGCCATGGGTTTAAGTGAGTTCAAGGGTTATGTGAACTGGTGGACACCACGCCTGAGCGGCGCTCACGGAGCGCGGGCACAGCCTCGCTTCCCCGCAACTGGAGCGGGATAGACCGCACGTCCCAGCGCCACCCACCGGCGCCCACCCCAGGAGCCAAACGGAAGCTCCCCTTAAACGTCACTTCCGCCAACCGAGGAGGCGGGCTCGGCACCGGATGCGGAAGTCACTGCAGGGGTGAGTGGGGAGGGTAGTCTCTGAGGCGGAGGTGTTAGAGAAAGGGGTCAGTGCACGGAGAGAAGCTACATGCTTTCGCTACATGCCTTCTCCACGTGGTTTGAAGAAAAAAAACAGGGGGAATCCGGGCGCCACAGTGGCCATTCTCTGGTGGCCGGAGCATGTCACCCAGAAACGGCTCACTCAGAGGCCAGTGGGAGCGCCTGGCGGGCGGCGCGCTTGATGGCGCCGAGCATACTGGGAGGTGTGGTCCCGGCGCGACCCGAAGATTCTGGGTAGTGTAGTCCTGGCGTCCTGCTGGAGTGGCCCCCGAGCTGGTGGCTCTAGTGACCCCTTGTTCTTTGGTGGCGCTGGTGAGTGTGGCTCCCTCGGGCCCTCGCTGCAGCCGTGCCCTTCCCCGCGCAGAAAGGTAAGTCCTGAAAGACTGGCCTGCGGGCTGGGGCTGGAGACGGTTCGGGTGGTGGGGAGAGGTGGTGGCGGCGGGGACGCGCTGTCGTGGCTCAGGCCGTGCCCTGCCGGGTGTCACATTTGGGGATGTGGGCGCGCATCTCCGAGGGACGTGGGTGAAGCCCAGACGCGATGCCCAGTGGTGGTGGCTGCTGGGCTCCGGCCTCCTCCTAGGTTCGGCCTTGGCCGAAATAGCGGTATTGGGAGAGGCGGTCGCTCATGCCACGAGTCCCCGGGTTTAGGGGTTTGAGTAAGTAAGCTTTGGGGGCCTTATGTTTCCGAGGGGGTGACAGGTGCCAGCAGGCCCCGGTGCCAGGTGTCTTGAGTTCTGGTGGGTGGGAGCTGGTAGTCTTCTTTCGGGCCCGGCTACCCCTCGGCTTTGCTGAGGCCTCCCGCGGATGGGCGGCCGGCGTGGGCCAACGCGCCCGGGATGGGCTGGGTGTGGAGTGGCCATTTTGGCGCGATCTTGCGGGGTGTGTGGGGGGGTGTCTCAGTTTGGCTGGTCGCCCCTGGGTTTGGGACTTGGAGGAAGAGGTCGTCTGGGGCCCACCGAGCAAGTTTTTCAGAGGTCCTGGAAACCATCATTGATCACGGGAATCAAGGATTTAGACATCTCTGGTGTGGCCCGGCTTTGGGATCTTACGTTCCATTTTAAATTTTTATTACGGAGAAATTTTAAAGGGAAATAAATAGAACTCCGTAAATCCATCACGCAGACTTAACCCTTATCACCTCGTGAACAATCTTGATTCATCTCAGAATGATACACTGAGAATCCTTACAACCCACAGAGGTTCGCTGTCACTGCCCTGCTTAAGAGCCTGGCCTCCACGGCCAGATTTCATCCAGACTCTGTCACCTTATAACTGTGTCACCTTAGGCAAGAGACTGACCTCACTGTGCCTCGGTTATCTCATCTGTAAAATGAAAATAATAAATCTTACTTCACTGGGTTGTGAGGCTAGAATGAGATTAAACTCATCCAGCGCCCGGAACAGTCTTCGGTATATACTAAGTGCCCAGTGAGTGTGAACTTCCCTAGTAAAGATCAGCGGTGAGAGAGGATCAGCTAAGGCCCGGTGTTCTAGCCTACATTCCAGCTCTGTTCCCAGCAAGCTGCCCGCAGTCTTTTCTTCTGTGTCAGGTCCCTTCCTGATGCCTTTAAGAAAGAGGAAACCCTACCCTGCTGGAGCTTGAGAGTTTCCAGCGACTCTCCTGAACCTTTCGGTTCTCATTCTGCCCCCTGTGGCTCCTGCCTGCCCAGAGAGGACTGCCTGGTGGGCCAGGGGAGGACCCTGGGCTCCTGACAGCCCAGCCTCAGGTGGGGACCGTTTGCCTTTTGCCTGCTGGACCATGGGTGGGTTTCCTTCGCTCAACTTTGACATCTTGTGCCTTGTAATGCCCCATCCCGGGATCAGGGCCCCAGCTGGTTTCCCCAGGAAGCAAGGCCTGTTGTAAGGGTGGCCATTTTCACAGGGACTGTTCTTCAGACCCAGCGTCCTCCTTCACTACCCCTCCATCCTTGCGCCAGCGCTCCGTCTCAGCGTTTATTCAGACCTGCTCACTCCCGGGGCTTGTCCGCCGTGAAGGCCTCGGCCTTCTGGTCTTGTTCCGTCCAGTGCCCTCACTGCCTTTTTGTCCCAGGCCTGTCATTTCACACACAGTTACCTCAGAAGTCCTTACACATACGGACTTCTCGTTGTAATATAACCACAATTTCATCATTACACCCAACAAAATTAATAGTTCCTTTTCCAGTTGTTTTAAAGTTTCTTTCAGTCAGAAGAGCTCTGGTCAGAGACAGGAGAGGGAGATGTATGTGGAATTCGGTGTGGTGGTTTTCCCTGTCTCTGCCCCTCTCCCCACATTTCTTCTAACCTTGCAGATCTGGTTAACATCTCCAACTTCTGCCCTTGGTACAAGCTGGGCCTCTTTGTTCTTTCCAGACTTACCTCCTGTTCGGTGGCTGCCGTGTTCTCTCCCCTTTGCTGTGCGCTGGATCCCCTTCTCCTTCCCCGTCTCCACTCCTGCAGCGCCCTTGCTCCTGCCTCTTCTCCACCTTCTTCTCCCTCTGCCCCCCCCTTCCCCCACCGCTGCCTCTTGAGTTGGGCACCTGAGGTATAAATACTGATCTTGCCATTCAGCCTGCTAGAAAGGGACCTTTCTAATCGTTTGCTTCTGTCCCCACTCCAAAGTCAGACTGCCCAGATTCAAATCTCAGTTTCACCATATCTAGCTGTGTGGCCCTGAGCATGTTACGTTGCCTCTCTGAGCCTTCTGTTTCTCGTCTGCCAAATGGGGATCAGAATGGTGTCCACCTGACAGGGATGTTGGGTGTGATAACCCTAGCCATGCGGTTAGAGCGCCTAGTACATAAATACTCAGTAAGTGTTCGTTAGAATTATTATTAATGCTTCCAACTTGTTCTCCATGTCACCCTTTCAGTGTCCTCCCCTACTCCCCACACTCGTCAGACCCTGCTTTACAGCTGCATGGAAACTTATTCCATTGTCTGCTTTTGTTTCTCCGTACCTCTCTGCTTGAGCATCAACTCCTGTGATGAGCTGGGACGCGCTCCCCCGGCAGAGCACGCTGCACGTCCCCGGCAGTATTCCCGGGCTCCCATTCGCTGTGGGATGCTTGACACATCAGGACCCCAGGGCTCAGGCTGTGTCATGACTGTCCAGCTGTCCCATTGGACTGGGAGGTGGTTCTTTGACGGTCGGGTGCCTCATCTTGTGCTTCTTGAGCCACTGATAGAGTTCCTGGGACCGGGTTAAATGAGTGCCGGGTTAAGTGAGACTACGTGAGTGATGCATGGTGAAGACATGAGTGTCATCCTTGCTGGAAGGATGGAAGTTCCCATGGGGAGTCTGATTGGAGAGTGCGCTGTGGGCATTAGTGGAGTGAGCCCTGAATAGCGAGTTAGTGTGGACTTGATGTGGGTGCGGGAGGGACCCAGTAAAGGGTCCTGAGCAGAGCAGGGACCACAGTTTCCCTCCAGCTCTTGCCCTGCAGCTTTCGTCCCCTTCAGAGCTAAACTCCTTGAAAGAATTCTCTTTTCTTGCTGTCTCCGTTAATATCCTTCCATTGCCTTTTAAATATTCCAGTAAGGCTTTTCAGCTTTACCCACTAAAAAATATTCTTTGTCTAAGTTACCACTGAGCTTCCTGTGGCTAAATACCAGTCCATGCTCAGCAACATTTTACATAGTTGCATTCATCTTAGGATCTCCTTTCATGTTACTGTCCCTGGTTTCCAGGTTTTCCTCCTACCTCATAGGCTGCGCCTCCTCTGTCTCCTTGGCTGGCTTCTTTACTCCCAGACCCCCTGTGGAAGGCCCCGCTTCAGCTCCATCTCTCCTTGGTGGCCCCGTCCACTCTCAAGGCCTGAGATGCCATCTCTCTGAGGTTCAGCCAAGATCTCTGCCTTCAACTCCAAATCCCAGTCTCCTGTCTACTTGGCATTTCCACTTGGGTATCTCATGGGCATCCAAACCTGATGTGTCCAACAACAAACTCTGATCAACTCCTGTAAACGTGCCCCGCGCCCGTGGAGGATGGACAGTTCTTTCAGGGAGTTCAGCTGTAAAAGGGAGCAGAGACATGGCAACGCCTTCAGCTTCCTCAGGCTCAGAACTTCGGAGTCGTCCTCGACTCCTTTCTTGCTCTTACGCTCCATATCCCCAGTAAGCAGCCTCCGCCGCTCCTGCTGTGGTCCGGGCCACCACCTCACCTGGATGGTCATAGCCCTTGAGTGATCTCTCTGCTTCCTTCCTTGTCCCTCTCAGTACAGCTGTATTAGTCAGTTCAGCAGGCAGGTCATGCATTTGCTCAAAGACCTCCAGTGGCTTTTCACCTCAGTCAAAGTCAGAACCTCCCCCACTCAGTGTCAGTCACTGCATACCAGCCACAGTGAACTGTCTCTGTGCCTTGACTGTGCCAGGCCGACTCTCGCCTCAGGGCCTTTGCACTGGCTGTTCTCTTGCATGTGATGCTCTCTTCAAAGTTACTCACTTGGCTCATCCCTCACAGCCTTCAGATTTTTATTCAATCATCTTCTCAGCAAGGCCTTCCTAACCACTATTTAAAATCTCAAAACCCCGTCTCTTTTGTGTTACTTCTTTTCTGCTTCCCTGCTTTATTTTCTTTATCTCACTCATTACTTTCTGATCTGGTGTGTGTTTTATTTGTTAATTTAATATGTCCATCTTCCTTCTCTAAACTTGCATGTCAGTGAGGGCAGATGTTTTTGTCTTTGTTCACTTCTGTATCCCCAGGGTCTAAGATAGTGTCTGTCGCACAGTAAGAGCTTAGGACATTTTTAATAAGCAATCCAGCCATGTGTAGGTGGAGCTAATTCTGGGAGGAACGGGTCAGGCTGGCCGGGATGTCGGGAGATGGTCTGCAGAGCCTCTCACAGGAGGGACTGTCCCTTCCCCACATGGGGTTGGGGTGGGAGGCATAGAGAGTTCTTGGAGGTGGACTCAGTAGGCCTTGGTAACTGGTGTGATTTGGCAGGAAGAGAAGTACACCTGGTGCCCGAGTCAGCATGTGGGTGATGGGAAGGGTGCTTCTGTCATTAACGGAGCTGAAGAAGGCAGAGGCACAGCATGTCTGTGAGGGCTTTCATTATTGATTGCTGCACAACAAGCTCCCCAAGACCATGGCGTAGAGGAGCCACCATGTTATCATCTCTCCCAGTTCCTTCGGTTAAATCCGCTGGGCAGTCCTTCTGCTCCATGGGAGCTATAGATCCAGCTGAATTTTCCCCCAAAGTCACTTGTGGACTCTTTTGGGTTGGACCATCCAAGACGGTTCCGTCACACATCTGGTGCTTTAGTGGACTGGCTGGAAGGCTGGGGGCACCTGGGCCCCACACTCTCTCTTCGTGGAGTATCGGGGCCTCTGCTTCTGTGTGGTCCCGCCAGCAGGGGAGTTGAAGTTCTTAAAGTGGCATCTCGGGCCTCCTGAGAGCATAAGCTGTGTAGCCTTCTTAAGACTTAAGCCTGTGGGACTTCCCTGGTGGTCCAGTGGGTAAGACTCCACACTCCCAATGCAGGGGGCCTGGCTTCAATCCCTGGTCAGGGAAGTAGATCCGACATGCTGCAGCTAAGACCCAGAACAGCCAAAATAAATAAATAAATATTAAAAAAAAAAAAAAGACTTAAGCCTGTAACTGACACAGTGTCACTTGTGCCACATTTATTGGTTAAAGTAGGAATGAGGTCAGTCTGAAGGAGCTCCCAATGTTTGAAGTTGAAATAATTTGAGCAGCAAAATAGTGATAATATTCTTTTTATTTTACTTTATTTTTTCACATCTTTATTGGAGTAAAATTGCTTCACAATGTTGTGTTAGTTTCTGCTGTACAACAAAGTGAATCAGCCATATGTATGCATATGTCCCCATATCCCCTTCCTCTTGAGCCTCCCTCCCACCCTCCCTATCCCACCCCTCTAGGTCATCACAAAGCATTGAGTTGATCTCCCTGTTCTGTGCAGCAGCTTCCCATCCATCCATTTTACATTTGGTAGTGTATATTTGTCAATGCTACTCTCTCCCCTCATCCTCTTTTATTTTTTTATTGGAGTATAGTTGCCGTACAATGTTGTGTTCGTTTCTGCTGTACAGCGAAGTTATCAGTTGTACATATGCATATATCCACTGTTTTTTAGATTCTATTCCTATATAGGTCATTACAGAGTATTGAGTAGAGTTCCCTGTGCTATATAGTAGGTTCTTTTTAGCTATCTATTTTATATATAGTAGTGTGTATATGTCAGTCGCAATCTCCCAATTTATCCCTTCCCCGCAACCTTTCCCCCCAGTAACCATAAGTTTATTTTCTGTATCTATATCTATATAGATATATAGATATATAGATATATCTATATCATAAGTTTATTTTCTATATCTATGACTCATTTCTGTTTTTTAAGTTCATTTGTACCATTTTTTTAGATTCCACATATAATAAAGTGATAATATTCTAATATAACCCATAGGATAAACTATAAATCCACACTGAAATAAATAAGAAGGGACAACTCTTGCTTACAGAAGAATTCCAATTAATTAATTAATGAATTAATTTTTCATATTTATTTGTTTGGTTGCACCGGGTCTTAGTTGCAGCAGGCAGGCTCCTTAGTTGCATCATGCAAACTCTTAGTTGTGGCATGCATGTGAGATCTAGTTCCCTGACCAGAGATCGAACCCAGGCCCCCTGCATTGGGAGCATGGAGTCCTATCCACTGTGCCACCAGGGAAGTCCCCAGTTAATGAATTTAGAATGAAAGAGGGAAATAGAACATTGTCATTTGGTCAACACCACAGTAATAATTGTTGCAGACAGGTCCCATAAAATTATGCTGAAATTAGTGGGTGCAAGATTGAAGAGAAATAGGTTATTTGTATAATCTCAAAGTATCTCTCCCAAGATACATATTAATTATAAAGGGAAAAAGAGTGACTTTGCAATGGAGAAAGCCAGCAGACACTGCCTTAACCAAGTGATCAAGATTAAGGTTAACATCGTCAATAACGAAACATATCAATATCACGAACCCCTTGATAGGGTGCACTGAAAAAGACACATGACTTCTGAGGAATTCTAGCCCCAAATGAACTAATATCATTCTAATCATTTTTTAAAAATCAGATAAACCAAAACTGACAGATGTTGTTCAAAAATGTCACTTTCATGAAAGAAGGGACTGTCACAGATTGGAGGAGATGAAAGATATATGACAGCTAAATGCAATGTTGGAAGCTCAGTTGATATCTGGACCAGAGGAAGGACAGGACATTAGTGGAAAAACTGTTGAAATGTGGTTAAAAGTTGTAGTTTAGATAATAGTATTATATCAATGTTAATTTCCTGGTTTTGATCATTGTATTTTGGTTTTCCAAGATGTTAACATTAGAGAAAACTAAGTGACGGTTATATGGGAATTGACATTTTTGCAACTTCTTTTTAAGTCTAAAATTAAAAATGAAAAGTTTTATGGATTCATCAGTCTTACATTGAATTGGATATTGGAAGAATGAGAGTTGAATTTTGTTAAAGAATATTTCAGCATGTATAAATGCAATCATGATTTTTCTTCTTGGATCTGTTCATTAATATAGTGTATTATAGTAATGGATTTTCTAATATTGAACCAGTCTTACGTTTCTGGGTAAATCCCACTTTGTCATGGTGGAATATTTTCTTATTGCTTTGAATGATGGTATATTTTTGCCATGCATTTAATGTGGTAAAATATATATAATATAAGATTTACCATCTTAACCCTTTTCAGTGTATAAGTTCAGTAGCGTTAAGTACATTCATATTGTTGTGCCACCATCCGCACTCTCCACCTGCAGAACTGAAACTCTGTACCCATTAAACAGTAACTCTCTATTTCCCCTTCCCCCCAACTGCTCTCAACCTTCATTCTGCTTCCTGTCTCTATGGATTACTCTAGGTACCTCATATAAGTGGTATCATACAGTATTTGTCCTTTTGTGTTTGGTTTGTTTCACTTAGCATCATATCTTTAAAGTTCATCCATGTTGTAGCATGTGTCAGAATTTTTTTTGAGGCTGAATAATATTCATTGTATGTATATACCACATTTTGTTTATCCATTCATCTATTGACAGACACTTGGATTACTTTCACATTGTAGCTGTTGTGAATAATGCTGCTCACACAAGTGTACAAATATCTGTTCAAGTCCCTGCTTTCAATTCTTTTGGGGAAATACCCGGAAGTGGAACTGGTAGATCATATGATAATTTCTTTTTTTTTTTTGATAATTTCTATTTTTAATTTTTTGAGGAACTGCTATATTATTTTCCATAGTGGTTGCACCATTGTACATTCCCCCCAGCAATGCACAAGGGTTGAATGACAATTATGAAAAGTCTGATGGAAGTCTGGTATATTTTTTGCCTAGAATCACTTAGGATTTTTGTTGTTATTCTTCAAAGTCTGATAGTTTTTCCAGTAGATACCTTGAAGTTGTTGGTTGTGAGTCAATTTTTCCCTTGTACTCTGTAAGCCCTTTCATATTTAGATTCAGGTCATTTTTTAAAAAAATTTTGTTGGAGTACAGTTGATTTACAATGTTGTGTTAGTTTCAGGTGTACAGCAAGGTGATCCAGTTATACATATACATATATTCATTCTTTTTTAGATTCTTTTCCCATATAGGTTATTACAGAGTATTGAGTAGAGTTCCTTGTGCTATACAGGAGGTCCTTGTTGGTTATCTATCTATATCTATCTATATATTTTATATATAGTAGTGTATGTATGTTAATCCCAAGCTCCTAATTTACACCCCCCCACACATTTCCCCTTCGGTAACCATAAGTTTGTTTTTGAAATCTGCGAGTCTGTTTCTGTTTTGTAAATAAGTTCATTTATATCATTTTTAAAAATTAGATTCCAGGGGCTTCCCTGGTGGCGCAGTGGTTAAGAATCCGCCTGCCGGTGCAGGGGACACGGGTTTGAGCCCTGGTCCGGGAAGATCGCACATGCCACGGAGCAACTAAGCCTGTGCACCACAACTACTGAGCCTGTGCTCTAGAGCCTGTGAGCCACAACTACTGAGCCTGGGCACCACAACTACTGAAGCCCACGTGCCTAGAGCCCGTGCTCCACAGCAAGAGAAGCCACCGCAGTTAGAAGCCCACGCACCGCAAGGAAGAGTAGCCCCCACTCGCCGCAACTAGAGAAAGCCAGTGCACAGCAATGAAGACTCAACGCCATCAAAAATAAAGAAAATAAATTAAAAAAAAATTAGATTCCACATATGAGTGATATCACATGATATTTGTCTTTCTCTTTCTGACTTACTTCACTTAGTATGATTATCTCTAGGTCCATCCATGTTGCTGCAAATGGCATTATTTCATTCTTTTTTATGGCTAATAGTCCATTGTGTATATGTACCACATCTTTTTTATCCATTCCTCTGTTGATAGACATTTAAGTTGCTTCCGTATCCTGGCTACTGTAACTAGTGCTGCAGTGAACATTGGGGTGCATGTATCTTTTCTAATTATGGTTTTCTCTGGATATATACCCAGGAGTGGGATTGGTGGATCATATGGTAGCTCTATTTTTAGTTTTTTAAAGAACTTCCATACTGTTCTCCATAGTGGTTATACCAATTTACATTCCCACCAATAGTGCAAGAGGGTTCCCTTTTCTCCACACTCTCTCCAGCATTTATTGTTTGTAGATTTTTTGATGATGGCCATTCCGACCGGTGTTAGGTGATCCTTCATTGAAGTTTTGATTTGCATTTCTCTGATAATTAGTGATGTTGAGCATCTTTTCATGTGCTTTTTGGCCATATGTATGTCTTCTTTGAAGAAATGTCTATTTAGATCTTCTGCCCATTTTTTGATTGGGTTGTTTTTTTGACATAGAGCTGCATGGGCTGCTTGTATATTTCGGAGATTAATCCCTTGGCGATCGCTTCATTTGCAAATATTTTCTCCCATCCTGTGGGTTGTCTTTTCATTTTGCTTATGGTTTCCTTTGCTGTGCAAAAGCTTTTAAGTTTAATTAGATCCCACTTGTTTATTTTTGTTTTCATTTTCATTACCCTAGGAGGTGGGTCAAGAAAGATATTGCTGTGATTCAAGTCATCTATTTTTGAAGTTTTCTTGGGTTACAGTTTTAAATATTAGTTCTGTTCCCTCCCCACCCCCACCCCAACCCTTTTTTGGTTTATTTCTTTGTTTTCTTCTGCAGGAGCTGCAATTATACAAATGAAATTCTTTGTTTGTCTGCTTTCCATTTCAATCATTTTTTCTCTAACTCTTTTTACTTCTTTCTTTCATTTTCATCTCATCCTGTTAACCTTCAGTGGCCATCATGTTTTCATTTCACTCTATTCTTCCTTGGTGTCTTATAATTTAGTCTTCATTTCTTTCTTTTTTTTTGGCTGTGTGGTTTACAGTATCTTAGTTCCCTGCACTTATTTACAAAACAGAAACAGACTCACATATTTCAGAAACAAACTTATGGTTACCAAAGGGGAAGTGGATTGATAATTGATTCTAATGGCCAATTTTTGTCCTTCATTATTGCTTTAGGTTTCTCTGGTTTTGTTCACAATGCAATGTTTTTTCTGTGTATACTTTTTGCTTTTTAAAAGAAAAATCTTAAAAATAAAGGAGGCAATAGCATAATGAATGTCCTTATGTGCATCATCTTGATTTAACACTTGTTTATATTTTGCCATATTTGTTGCATCTGGGTTTTTGGTTTTTGGGTTCCTTTGGTGTTTGAGAATTTTTTATTAATGGAAAAATTTCAAACATATTCAAAGCAAGGAAACTATAATAAAACCCCAGCTTTAACAGTAATCACTGTGTAGCAATCTTGGGAGGGGGGTGGTTTGTCCAATTTTTCCTGAAGTGTTTTTGTTTGTTTGTTTTTATAAATACATTTATTTATTTTTGGCTGTGTTGGATCTTCATTGCTGCCCGTGGGCTTTCTCTTGTTGCGGCCGCGGTGCGTGGGCTTCTCATTGTGGTGGCTTCTCCCATTGCAGAGCCACGCGCTCTAGGGCTCAGCAGAGCACAGGCTCTAGGGCTTATGGGCTTAGTTGCTCCATGGCACATGGGTTCTTCCCGGACCAGGGCTTGAACCCGTGTCTCCGGAATTGGCAGGCGGATTCTTAACCATTGTGCCACCAGGGAAGCCCTCCTGAAGTGTTTTTAAAAGCAATCCCATGGGTCATTTCATCCATAAATACTTCAGTGTATATTTTTTAAAAAAACAACCACAATAATACCATTTTCACAGCCCCTCAAATTAATAATGATGTGTTAACATCTATAGTCAAGTAGAGAGCCTGAAAAACGTCCTTCTACATTTAGTTTGTTGGGATCAGGAGAGTTTGGGACCAAACCTACCGAAGGCCTGACTCTGAACTTTTTTCCAGGGCCCTGGTAAAAACCAGACTGTTACACTTCCACCGTGCCACCCCTCCCCCAGCTGTGGGGTTGGAGAGCAGACCCTGCCTCGCTCACTGGGAGAGCATTTCCAGCTGACACCCTTTAATTTCTGCTTTCCTTACACGGATCTGCCTTCTGAGATATCATCCTTTAGTGATACCAGGAAAAATGGCCACAGGGTCCTGGGAAGCCAGGGTAATGGTGAGTGTTTCCTGCATTTCCACACTGGCTGTCGCAGGATGGACACAATCCTTTCTCTTGTCTTGACCACCTTGTTGGCACCTGGCAAAGTCCAGCTCTAGTCCTGGAAGTGTAACTTATCTTACCTGCAGCCTGTTTGACCCATGACTTGGTCAGTTTAGGAAGTTACCGTCCCTGGAAATATTACCCGTGGAAAGGCACAGGATCAGAAAAGATGCAAGAAAAACCTTTAGTTTACACCTCAGATTGAACCCTGGCACGGAGACACACTACAACAACAAAAACAAAAACCAAGCAAATCTGGGGAATCTGAGTTCCAGAGTTGCCTTACTATAAGATTCAGATATCCCATTTTCAATAATAAAAAAAATCACAAGGCATACAGAGAAACAGGACAGTATAGCCCATTCTGAGGTTAAAACATAGATCAATAGAAATGACCCCCAATGAAGGCCAGATGGTGGGCTTACTAGACAAAAGACTTTAAGAGAGCTGTCAGAGCTAATGGAAAACATGAACGAGGTCAAGAAAACAATGTAAAAACAAAATGGAAATGTCAGTAAAGAGATAGAAAACATGAAGAGGAACCAAGAAGCTTAATGAACTCTAAGTAGGATAACCTCTTAAAAGAGACCCACACCAAGATACATTATAATCAAGCCAAAGGCAACAGAATCTTGAGAGCAGCAACAGAGAGCTCAGAACTTAATCACAGATGTATGATCAGGTGATTTTCAACAACACTACCAAGACCATTCCATGTGGAAAGGACAGTCTATTCAATAGACACTGCTGGGAAAACTTATACCCACATGGAAGAGAATGAAAATTAACTCAAAATGGATCAAAGACCTAAAAAGGTAAGAGCTAAAACTGTAAAACTCTTAGAATAAAACATTGAGGAAAAGCTTCATGAAGTTGGATTTAGTTATGATTTGTTGGGTAATAACACCCAAAGCCCAGGCAACAAAAGAAAAAATAGATAAATTGGACTTTATCAGTTAAAAACTTTCGTGCATTAAAGAGTGTATATTTGCAAGTCATATATCCGATAAGTAATTAATGTCCAGAATATATAAAGATCTCAGAGAGCAACAACAAAAACCAAACACCCCAATTCAAGAACCGTCAAAGGACTTGAATAGACGTTTTTGCCAAGAAGATATACAGATAGCAAATAAGCACATAAAAAGATGGTTACTGTCACTAATCATTAGGGAAATGCAAATAAAGACCACAATGAGAGATCATTTTATACATTTCACATGATGGCTATTACCAAAAACTCAGAGGGCAGCAAGTGTTGTCAAGGATGTAGGGATACTAGAATCCTTTTACATTGTTAGTGGGGATATAAAATGGTGTGGCTCCTGTGGAAAACAGTACAGTGTTTCCTGAAGAAAATGAACATAGAATTACCATTTGATTCAGCAATTCAACTTCTGGGTATATACCCAAAAGAACTGAAAGCAATTTGTATGGTAGTATTATTCACAATAGCTAAAAGGTGGATACAAACCCAGTGTCCGTCAGTGGAGGAATGGTATATAAATACAGTAGAGTATTTTTTAGCCTTAAAAAGGAGGAAGTTCTGAGTACATTCTTCCACATGGCTGAAACTTTTTTTTTTTTTATTGTAGTATAGTTCACAATGTTTTGTTTCTGGTGTACAGCACAGTGATTCAGTTATACATATACATGTATCTATTCTTTTTCCAATCCTTTTCCCATTTAGGTTGTTATAGAATACTGAGCAGAGGTCCCTGTGCTATACAGTAGGTCCTTGTTGGTTATCTATTTTAAACATAGTAGTATGTATATGTCAAACTCCCAATTTATCCCTCCTCCCCACCTTTCCCTTTTGGTAACCATCTTTGTTTTCTAAGTCTGTGAGTCTGTTTCTGTTATGTAAATAAGTTCATTTGTGTCATTTTTTTTTTTAGATTCTGCATATAAGCAAAATCGTATGATATTTGTCTTTCTCTGTCTGACTTACATCACTCCAGGTCCATCCACATTGCTGCACATGGCATTACTTCATTCTTTTTTATGGCTGAGTAATATTCCATTGCATATATGTACCACATCTTCTTTATCCATTCATCTGTTGATGGACATTTAGGTTGCTTCCATGTCTTGGCTGTTGTAAACAGCGCTGCAGTGGACATTGGTGTACATGTATCCTTTCAAACCATGGTTTTCTCTGGATATGTGCCCAGGAGTGGGATTGCTGGATCATACAGTAGCTCTGTTTTTAGTTTTTTAAGGAACCTCCATACTGTTTGCCACAGTGGCTGCACCAATTTGCATTCCCACCAACAGTGTGGGAAGGCTCCCTTTTCTCCACACCATCTCCAGCATTTATTGTTTGTAGACTTTTTGATGGTGACTAGTATGAGGTGATATCTCATTGTAGTTTTGATTTGCATTTCTCTAGTAATTAATGATGTGGAGCATCTTTTCATGTGCCTGCTGGCCATCTGTATGTCTTCTTTGGGGTACATGGCTGACACTTGAAGACATTATGCTAAATGAAATAAGCCAGCACAAAAGGACAAATACTGTATGATTCCACTTATTTGTGATACACAGACTAGCCAAATATTGAATACATGGAGACAAAGTAAAATGATGGTTGGTTACCAGGGTTTGTGAGAAAGAGGGAGTCAGGGTTTAATGGTTACAGTTTCAGCATGGGATGATGAACAAGTTCTGGAGATGGAAAGCGGTGGTGGTTGTACAACAGTGTCAACATACTTAATGTACTGAAATATGCACTTAAAAATGGTAAAAGTAGTAAAATGTTTCTGTATATTTTACAATAAAAATTTAAAAACTACAGGCTGCTACTACACTCGACCTATTCTGTATTCTACCACTAGGTGACTTTTATTCCTCCCAAGTGGTCCTGCTTCCCATGATTCAGGCTCTCTCTCTTTCTTGGCCCACAGTGTCCTCTGCTTTGCTCCCCACACGCCTCATCAGGAATACCTGGCACCTTCCTCTTCCCTTGATTCCTGCCCTTCCCTCAAGACCAAGTTCCTGGGCCTCTCATGAAACCTTTCCTGATGTCTATATTCCAGTGCACTCTCCATTTTGAAATAGTGTTGAGGTAAAGATAGTAAAATGGGGCAGGCGGATGAGAATGGCACATAGAGATGAATTTGTAGACCAAGTAGCCAAGAACGTCCACGCTGAGCATCCACAGTGTGGGACGGGAAGTTTAACGGACTGTTACGCACATTTCGTAAGTGAGAAAACAGAGGTGCTAGTTGACGGCGGGGTGGGCCCCAAACCAAGGCAGTAGGGTTCAAGTTCATGCTCTTTACCACTCGCTGCTTGTGCCTCTCAGGCCAGGGAAGGCCGAAGGGGCCCCATGGGATTGAAGGGAAGGACTGAGTTGTATTTGGTCTTTGCCATAATTGAATTGTACTAACTTCATTCTGATGCTTCAACATTAAAACCATTGTTCAGGGCTTCCCTGGTGGCCCAGTGGTTAAGAGTCCGCCTGCCAATGCAGGGGACATGGGTCCGAGCCCTGGTCCGGGAAGATCCCACGTGCCGTGGAGCAACTCAGCCCATGCGCCACAACTACTGAGCCTGTGCTCTAGAGCTCGCGAGCCACAACTACTGAAGCCCACGTGCCTAGAGCCCGTGCTCCACCATAGGAGAAGCCACCCAATGAGAAGCCCACGCACCACAAAGAGTAGCCCCCACTCGCCGCAACTAGAGAAAGCCCACGTGCAGCAACGAAGACCCAACGCAGCCAAAAATAAATAAATAAACAAATAAGTAACAGAACCAAAGCTTAAAAAAAAAAAACATTGTTCAGACTGTTCTTTTAAATTCTTAAAGTCTGTTGCTTTACTGTTGTTTAATTTTTATGTTATTTGCTCTTCCCTCAGCCTAGATTTGCTCTTGTTATTTGCTCTTCCCTCAGCCTAATGTTCCCGAAAGTTAAAGACTCCATTTTTTGGTAGGTATTCTCCAAAACAGCCTATTCAGTATCTCGAATGTGTAGGTTAAGTGCCACTGCCCCGATAGTGACAGGGGTTAAAAGTCTTGGAACACAGAGCACCAGGGTCAAAGACAAGATCTAGATATCTCGCCTACCTCTCCCCGGGCAGCCTTCTGCCTGCCCCTGCCCCTGAGTCCTGGGCAAGGCTGGCTCCTGGGTGAGCAGGGCTGTATTCTGTGTTACAGGCACACATGGCATTCAGAGATGTGGCTGTGGATTTCACCCAGGAGGAGTGGATGCTGCTGAGCCCTGCTCAGAGGTCCCTGTACCGGGAGGTGATGCTGGAGAACTACAGCAACCTGGTCTCGCTGGGTAAGCCTGGCATCTCTCAGGACCCGTATCCCAGCTGCTGGGTACTTTAGGCTGTGCTTGAAGCAGCTGTCTTGCTTTCTGACTTTGCCTTTGGGTTGGACTCAAAAGCAGAGACACTCTGTTCCCTCTTTCCCCAGAGAAGGTCTGATTTTGTAGAATTGAAATGTGTAGAGGTGTGTGTGTGTCTGTGTGTTGTGTATTTGTGTTGTCTGCATTTCTAGGCCTTTTCTCCCAGTCTCTTGGGTAAGCATGACATGTCTTCCTAGTTATTATCTTCTTTTAAATGAGGGAGTTGTTCTCTCCCCAGGATGGAGTAGGGTCAGTGACCTGTCATCCTGGTTTCCCCTCCCCTGCAGAGAGCTCCCCACTCTCAGGTCTTTCCCACCACCTTTTGAAATTCCCCACCCAGTGTGGCTCTGAGTTCAAGAACTGGCTTTTGAGCCTGTAACCTACAGCCATCTTGTTTTCTTTTCCTATGAGCAGGGATTCCATTTTCTAAACCCAAACTCATCACCCAGCTGGAGCAAGGGAAGGAAACCTGGAGAGAAGAGAGAAAATGCCCACCTGCCACCGGCCCGGGTGAGTGGGGAACACTGGGCAGCTCGGGGTTGGGGGCGAGAAGGCCTCGCTCAGGTGCTGGGGAGGGAGGCTGTTGTGCTGGCCCCGGGGCCACCCTGTGTGCTGCCCGCCGTGTGACCTTCCAGCCCTTCATCTGCACTCGAGCTTTCCCTTTTTGCCCTCTCTGCCTCACTCAGTTCTCTCCCACATTCATAGGCTTCTTGCTCTTGTTGCTATATTTTAAAAGATCAAGCGAGAATGTGGAAGTAAAACTGAGTGAGCTGAAGAAAAAGGCAAGCCCAGTGGGAGGAAGGAAGGCTATAAAAAGCCAACTGGGAGATTGAAATGGAATTCTAAAAAAATTCTAAGAATGGATTTCACCCAGGAGGGTGAAACTTTAAAGGGTTATGTAAATACCTATATAATCCTCAGTTTTGTCTCTTAGCCCCCAAAGCCTAAACTAGTTACTATTTGGCCATTTAAGAAAAAGTTTGCTGACCCCTGCTCAAAGGGATTACAACATACAGCCTTCACTTTTCCTTTTCTACTTATTCTGGATACCACTTTATGTAAAATGTAAGAACAGTGCAATTGCACACTTCAAATTAAACCTTTTCCCCACTTGCTTTATTCTGTAGTTGTCATTTGTACTGCCCCTCTATACCTTCTAAACTCCCTAATACAATGTTAAAATATTTGTTTTAAACACTCATACGTATTTATTTTTTAATCAAGAGAAAAAGTGTTTTTATACTCATGCAGATAATTTACCATTTTCTTTGCTCTTATTTTCCTGAAGATTTGAGTTTCTACCTGATAGCATTTTAGTTGTCTAGCATTTCTTGTACGTGTGGCAGTGTATTCATTTAAATTTTGTTTTTCTGAATGTGTATTTCATCTTCATTCTCGAAGGATATTCTCACTGGATATAGAATTCTAGATTGGTTTATTTTTTCACTCCTTTAAAGATACTGTTCCCCTGTTCTGGCCTCTACTGTTTCTGATGAGAAATCAGCTGTCATTTACACAATTATTACCTTCGTTTTTTGGTTACTTTTCTTTTTAAACCTCTGGCTACTTTCAGAGTTTTCTGTGTATGTTTGGTGTTCAGCTCTTTGACTGTGACGTAACTGAGGAAACATGCTTTTCTTTGTATTTTCCCTGCTTAGGGCTTGCTGAGATTTTTGAATCTATAAATTTATGGCTAGAGCCAAATTTGGGGAATTTTTGGACATTATTCTATCATGGTTTTTGTTTTTTTTTTTTTTTTTTTTTTGG